>NW_023339774.1:14678855-14700919 GCF_004916995.1 Morone saxatilis | reverse complement strand
ATATATATATATATATGTATGCCTCCAATAGACAGAGACAGCAAATGGGACATGCAGCAAAGGGCCATGGGTTAAGGACTCCTTGGTACATGGGGCGCAAAAAAACTGCACATATTAAATATGTACAAACTGCATCAACAAAAAAAACACTGCTTAAAGAAAGTAAAGCAATGGATGCATAACAGGAACTGATTCAGAACCTCTATAACCCATCTGTACATTTGAGTTTACAAAGCTGGCATTTCATTCATATGTAAACTGCTAATACCCAAGGCCCATGCACAAAGATGGGGCTAACATGAAGGATCTGTAAGGGTAAGGTTAGGGCTATGTTGTTGGATTCATTAGGTCTGCTGATTGCTCTCCATAGATGCATAATTACCAAAAGCCTTATAGTATAAGACCATTTTATAGGACAAGGTGCACCCTGTGGTACAATGCTGGTCGTTCATGATGTTTCCATATTTCAGGATGATTACATCCCCAAACCACTAAGTAAGCTTAAGAGCAGTTTCATGAACCATGGAAATCTTCCAGCTCTGAACATATTTTAACCAACGCACAGCTGCATCTTCTGACAGAATTTCAAGATGGATTAAAGCTCTTCTGGTAGACATTCATCTCAGTAACTCCTTCATATAAAGCCTGCCCTGCATATCACATAGAGAAAAATAAAAATAAACACTAAAACAACAATGAAGTTTACACATGAAAAGTGAACACACACACGCTGTGTACACTGCATGTCAGTTATGTTTGTAACTGTTAAAATCACTAGGAACGAAAGCCTTAGTATGCAAAAACTTTTTTTATGTGTTTCTCCTTTGTGCCACTCTGTGTGCTGACACATTAATAATACATTTTTTGGACACTGTTTGCTTTTACTGTACAACAATACAGAGGTTATAATTTTAGGGCAACTATTACTATGCTATATTATTACTATTAAAAATGGTAACACACTGATGGGCTAAACTAAAATACACATTTTTTTGAAAGCTGCCACTTTTCTAAGTACTACTTTTTTATAACTAGCATTTATTTGTGTTTCCTATAAAGCAGACACAGAAATGTTCCATATAATATTATTCAAAGAGGTAATAGTTCACACAGCAAGTGTGACCCTTTTGTCAATCCATTGTCCTTAATGCCAAAAGTCTAAATCACAATACGTCGTGGTTTGTGTCCAGAGTCCAACTAAATCCAATCTTATAACCATCAGTTCTCCTTATATTCTTGCTGAAAAGCTAGAGGGTGAGGATGATTTGTTGATGGCTGTAGTAATACCCAAAACCCACTAAATTCCCTAACACTATCATAATCAACACTTACTACTTTAATTGAGGCCTCTTAAAGATATAAGGAAAAACATCCTAATTAAGTTACATTCATACAAGAGCAGCATTATAACACTGCTTTAGAGCAGGAGTGGCATTAATACAGCACAGCTATATATTTTTGATTTGAGCAAAGAGCTTTATGGAGAACATATATTTATGTCATTCAGCCTGATGTTACATTTAATATATGTGAACATGTTTTTTTTAATTCAGCGCTTTATATTATGTAAAAATGTTATTATTATATATTATATTATTACCATATATTATCATATCATTTAGACCAAATGATCAAAACAGGCCAATAAGCAGATTAATAAGGAATGCAAAGGCTGTGGTGTAGTAAACAAAGCTCACCATATTACGCCTCTTGGTCTATGTTTCCCTTTGGTCCTATAGATTTTTCAGTTTATCTATAAAAGAGTGATTTTATTGAAGTTAATGTAATGTGTATGCTGACATGGCCACTTCAAACTTAAGGTGAATTGCGCTGATTTAGCGCTAAGTCTGATTACAGGCCTTGGGGAGCACTACTGCATACGTGAAAAAAGTTGTATAAAGCCTTTTGTGGATCCAGAAGGAGCTGCACAATGTGGGTTGATTTTGTATTTTAACAGTCCACCGTGAATCTGTGTAAGGCTAAATTGGTGCAGTACTTGTGATGTCTTCAATTATTGCCGTATAATATGCAGGGTCAACTGTGCCAACCAGAAGTCAGACTATCTTGTGACAGAATTATTACTTATTACTTGAATACACTGTACTAACTTCTTCTGACAAAAATGCTTCTGTATTTAAGTTATAGAAAATGTCTTAGCACACAATATTTGCACAGTAGCTCCAAATATGAGGTGAACTAGAAACTGTGTATTATGTTACCAGGTCAGCTTTGATTTTAACAGAGACAAAATAAAATATAGCTTTAGTAGCACAATTAAATTCAGTCCACTGATCTGGACACTGGAACCAAGAAATTTCAAGTGAGATTGAGCCAAAGACAGTTGGGAATCCCGCCCTGCTTCCCACACCCAACTGGCCAGCAAGTGGAGAGCTCCATGTGAGCCAGCCAAGCTGCCAGTATGTCCCTGAGCAACCAGGGGATCCATTGTTGTTCAGGGTCAGGTTACAGCCTCACCACGGGGCCCCACCCTGCTCTCTTGGCAGTTCACTGCTGTTTTGAACAAAGTTGCCTCCTAATGCCAGGTTCCTTGACATGGATATCAAGAGAATCCTTTCGGAGAAAAGGGGAGAGGAATGCCCGGGGAGGAAAAAAAAAAAGCCTCCTACACAACCACCATCTGCCTTAGAGTTGGCTGTGTCTTTTCAGCCAGTCAGTCCCTGCGCCACACCAAGTTAATGGGTGAGATTGTGTAACTGCTTTCATCCAGTCAGCTGGGGCTCTAACAGGCAGCGACTGAGCTGCTCAGATCCTCCTCTGAGCCGAGCTTCAAGGGCAGCCATTTTAGGAGCTGACTATGTGTGCTTAGGTGTTCAGCCAGCACACAACATGGACCCACAGATCTGATCCTCTTCCTCAAAGGCAGGCAGTCTGACACTGGAGAGCTGCTGACGGAAATCTATCTGCCAGATGTACAGCACTGTACCCAAGCCCTCTGCCCACACAGCTCAGCAGAAAACATCTCACACTCTTGCTAGGCTGACTTTGCCTCTGCACTTTCATTTCTCAGGGACATTATCTCTCACATCAAGAGATTTTCAGAGAAATGCCAAAGAAAGACAGAATAGGTCAGCACGAGCGCCATGCACCAAGACTTTCTGGAGAGGCTGCCAACTACGTTCCACAAGGGGGGTCTAAAAATGCGAGGCATGTCTGAACTTCTTTATCTCAGAGCTCTGTAAACCCTGAGCCCTGAGGAGAAGACGAGAAGAGGGCAGAGAGAAGCAGAAGGGGAGAGCGGGGCCTGAAGGGGAAGGGGTGGGAGGAGAAGGGAGGCAGCGAGAGAGCATGACAGAGCCACCTGGAAGACCTTCAGTGGTAAGCAACAGAGGACAAAGCCATCAGACTGGGCTCCCCAGATTCCAAAGTCTACTGACATTTGTTAATCACCAACCGGTCTCTGCATCGGCGAGCTCTGCCAGCAGTCACACCCTCTACTCAAACTGGCTGACAGCAGCTGCTCTGTCTGAAAGAGGGCCTTTGAATAAGCCAGCATTAAGCTGATTAGGAGTACAGAGGTTTTGTCCTTAACTGTTGGTTAGTGCTACCATCTCATACCGTCAGGGAGAGAAAAATCCACTGATGTGTTGTTATATTATTATATGCCGAGCATCCTGGCTGCAGATAATTCATCTGGCAAACAAGACAGGACGTGCATCTTGTCAACCTGCACACCCTCAATAATTAATGACCCATTGATTGGAAATGACAGCCTGCTTTTTAAAGGAAAAATACAGTGGCAATAGCAGCAGGTAACCACAGTCATGGCAATTGATTTTTTTGCAGAGATGAGATGACAACGCCAGAGAAAAATCAATACATTTTTAGTTTCAAGAAAGTTATAAAAAAAGAGAGAGAGAAAAAAAGAACTGCAAAGGTAATAGTGTAACACTTTAAATTCTGATCTGTTTAGCCCACAGTCTCCACCAGAAGAGAACAGAAAGACAGCACAGAAAGATCTCATTGTGTCTGCAGAAGAGCAGAAAACGTTGCGTCACAGGACCAGTGAGAATTTGGCCTTTTGCACAAACAGGAGATAGAGAGCTGGAGATCAAGATGGCTACTCCCATCCTCTGATGTCATCAGCCCTGGAGAACTCAACACACTGGATCTGATAGTGTGTTTAACAGTTACTCATACACAAATAACACCGCTTAATATAGTGCAATACAATAAACTATTGCCAAAACAGGATACTAGTACCATGGCTACTGTTTGGTTTGGTATTTAAACAGGTGTTTAGATGTCCCCCTGCTCTACATGGATGAATGTGAAGCTGCATGACCAAAATCAACTTGAACACATAAAGCAGCAAATGTATGGCAAAACTAAACACATGAGCTTTCAAACTCCAGCCAAACCTCATTCTAAATATTTAGCTCACATGACAATCACGTTCATTAAGAATGCTCCATAAACTAAGAACAGAAAATGCAATTTCTGATTATTAGATAATAAATCCCATCAAACCACAAACCCCCCCACCCCCCAAAACCAACGGGAAACTATCATCTCTGTTCAACAAAAACATGTATTAGACCTTCCTACAAGTGTAAATATTCGAAGGTATCCAAAAACAGCAAAACCAGGCTTCAATGCCTACAAACATGGTGTGAGGGAGATTTGTTTATATGAATTCTTCGCTGTGATTATTTTATCATACATTTATCACAGGCACGAGACACAAGAAGTATGCACAACACAGCAAACCAGCAGCCTTTGCATGCTGGCACACTGGCTCTCTGTGTAAATAACTAATATTCACACTCTGTGACTATCTCATTAATGTTAATTCCCTTTTCTCACTATTTCCTACCCCAAAATGTTCTTCACAGTAATAATATGCACCTGTCTTTTTGGCACATTATTCCACTTTAAAGCACTTGCCGGGCCATGAAATATGCCAACCAGTAGTGGGATGCTGCAATAAGGTTATAACATATTTGGTCAATAAGAATGATGATTATTTTGATGACATGTAGAGACTAGATCTTAAAGAGCATCAGGTGCTGCATTTGTATAAGAACTGATGTAAATGAAAACTGAGTCAAATTTAAGGGAGGTACAATATTGGCAGCAATGATAGGCTTTTACTGTGAAGCAGCTGCAGGCATGTCATGCATGTTGAAGTAGGTTGTTTTGTCTGACCAACATTCCAAACCTTAAAGATGTTCCTCACTTTTGAGAAGGTTGGACCATCAAAGTTTGGCATTTGTGCTTGAAAAGCAACTTATTTAGCAACAAAGTTTCTGTCTATCAACATCAATCGATTTTTCGACTAATCGTTTCAGCTCTACACTTAAGCAAGCAGTACAATTGTGTTTACATGTCACCTTTTGGTAGTTTTCTCGCTTTAAATTTTTACTTTTTTATTAATTGTCAATGTTTTTAACACCTTTGTTTTAGATTTAATTCTAGTTTATGCTGATATACAAGGGATACATTTTTTGAACATGAACACATCACAACACAATTGTAATGTATTTGAACTACCACCAGTGTAACATAAGTCGCATCAATCAATACATATTTATTTTCATTGGATCACCTGCTGGTATATTGTCTTCCAATGCCGTGTGCAAGCCTGCCCACCCACCCTTGTTATCACACTTTTGGTTTTAAGTTTAGTAAACATTTAACGGCACAACCTGCTTTTCCGTGCCAAATCTGCCTACATGTCTCTGAAACTATACACAAAGTAATATCCAGTCAATTGTAATTCAGAAAAATTAGCACCGTTACACCAATTTAAAATATGTTTTCCATTATTATTGTATTATTAAATTAACATTTAGGATCATATGGCATTTTTTATTAGGTCGTTAAAGGTCAGCTTTTATTTCATTTCATGTCATTTTCAAACTGTGCTTTATGGAAGGATATTTTAGTCAAATTTTTTTAATACAATTATAGATTTAATGATTCAATAAAATCATCACATTGTTCCAGATATACCCTTGTTTTGATTTTTTTATGTATTTACATAAAATACTTTGAGGACGTCTGGGCTGATTTTCAACAATACATGTTTTTATCATAGACCGTGCAGCCTTTCAGTAGCTTTTTGTATCTGAGGGCTCAAATCATCGTCCTGAAATCCAACATCTGCTGATGCAAGTATGGGCCAAGTCAAGCAGCAGCAAGAAATATTTATTTTGGCACCTAACCTTTAATCATTCTCTTTAACAGGTACAACTGAGGGACTTTGAAACCAGAAAGTCTGAGGTAAGGATTTAGTTTCAAAGTCAAAGTTGTTCCTTTGCTACACCTGGTGACTGCATCATTAGGTGTAACACGCAGAGTGATGTTTAGAGCCTGTGGATGAGATTATTCACAACTGTGCTGGGTTACCTAAGCCTTTGACTTGTAATATTACAGTTATAATGTATTTTTGTAGACGAACAGTAGTCAGTGGTCACACAAATGAACATAAATGGATACTTATTACATGCAGCATTGCAGTAATTTTTCCACATAAGAATACCAAACATTCTCTTGTTTCAACATCTCAGTATCAGGAATTCCTGCTTTTCTTTGTCTTGTGTAGTTATTTTATAGTTCTGGACAGTTGGTCGAGCAAAACAAGCCATCTGAAGACGTCACAAACTGTGATGGACATTTGTACCTATTTTCTGACATTCTATACATTAACAAATAAACAATTAAGAGAATAATTGCCAGATTAATCAATGACAAAGATAAATAGTAGTTGCAGCTCTAGACCAGGCAGCTGATTTGTGTGTGTTCTCTGCCTGGAAACACACGCACACTCACACAAAAGTATTTCAATTTCAAATGCAGTTTCTTTCATGTGCAGCACTTATTACAGAATACATTTTTCTGTATTTTCAAAGCTACTTCAGCACCATTTTCCACCACAAGTTTTCCATTTTGACTGTAAGACTCCTAAACAATGTGCAAGCTGCATACATTTTAAGTCTTCATACCACGACTTACTGAAGGGAGCACTAAATCTGTTCAAAAAGGACAATATGTCGGGCTAACTATATTCGGCATAACTCCTAAAACAGGTTGAGTTTAGAGCCACCCCAGACGCTGACTAGAGGGTCAGGACAACTGAGTCACTCCTTCCACATCTGTAGGAAATCTTAACTCACCATGGCTGTTTGAGCTGTAGTGACCTCACTTAACCTTAGCATCCTTTTTTAATCCCTAAAAAAGTCTGACTTGTAACAAACAATTTTGTGACACCTGCATATATAATAATCTAATGAAAATATAACCTGAATGTTCTTGATGCCCATTCAGATCAGCCATACCATCATAATGTGTCAAAGTACCACCTACCCAAGCATTGTTGCAGACCATGTACACTCTTTCATGGAAACAGTATTGCCTAATGGCGGTGGCCTCTTTCAGCACGATGATGCACCGTGCCACAAAGCAAACATGGTTCAGGAATGGTTTAAACACAACAACAAGTTCAAGGTGTTGACTTGGCCTCCAAATTCCCCAGATCTCAATCCAATCAAGCATCTGTGGGATGTACTGGACAAACAAGTCCGATCCATGGAGGCCCCACCTCACAACTTACAGGAAAAAAGGATCTCCTGCTAACGTGTTGGTGCCAGATACCACAGCAGACCTTCAGAGGTCCAGAGGAGTCCATGCCTCAATGGGTCAGGGCTGTTTTGGTGGCAAAAGGCGGGACCTACACAATATTAGTCATGTGGTCATAATGTCATGGCTGATCGGTGTGTATACGAATTACAATATCCATCTGAATTGGTCATTTGTTTTGTCATGTTCAAATGCTATGTTTTATCTGACCGTTAATCCAAAATCCAAAGATAAACCGCTCACTATCATATTTAACAAAGAAAGTTATTATTGCAGTATTATTTGGTCTGGTAAAATCAGTAACTCTAGGTGGCTAATGTTAGGTTAACATTAACCCGTCGCTTGTGGCCACGGTGGCTGCTATTTGGCAAATTGTACGTAATCTCCCTTTAAAGCGGCTATAATCAAATGACAATGTGAAAAGTGGTCGACCGTAGTGATGTACTCCACAGGTTCATGGAGCTTTATAGTGAGTTTCAGCTCATTGTTAAGCTGTCTGGCATCTTTACTGTTTTAGTTCACACTCACTCATCTTTTTCGGACTCAACAGGCAGCTGTTGTCAGTGAAAAAGCTCTAAAACCCATTGTACAATACCTGCTCAGCACCAAATGGCCACAGTTAACAACCAGCTGGTGAACATAGTGGAACATTTAGCTGATAAAGGGACACATATTTTCTTCAGAAGTTGGTGGACACCAATAACAGAGAGAAAAGAGAGTGAATATTGGCCAGAAACACGACTCCAAATAAATACTAATATTGATCCATAACTGCTGGATGTGTAGATAATCCACAGCTTGCTAGCAAGTTTGCCATATCAACTGAAAAGGTGATGATATGTTGATGTTGTGTTCATAACAAAAAAATTCAAGCCAGAAAATCAGATATTGAAGGTTTAAATGAAAAATATATAATTAAAAAATTAAGTAACATGACATTGTTAACAGTGTTATGGGCCCAGACACATTTATATCATAATTCTCAGCACATTCCTGCTGTATTATTTATGGTGAACAGACACAGAGCTGCTACAGCCAAAGGGTAACCAGGAAGCATAATTAACGTTTGGACTGTTACACTGTCAGCTAACATGCAACCATATGTGCATGTGCCTACATTCTCTTATCCAGGCGTGCACAGCATTCATAGGAAAAAAACAAACATATACACACATGCACACAGTTACTCAGTACCATCACCACCTCACACAAAGGTATGAATTCCAGTGTCAACTTGTCTTGGACTCTTCATAGCTTTGCCATACCTGAAGGTCTCAAAATACAGATTAAAGAAATGGGTTCTGAATATACCACAGAGCATTATTCCATAAAAAGCATATCCCAAGAATTTCTTAATATAAACTTCGGAAGTTATTTTCAGATTAGAAATGGTGCCCTCAAATGCAAGCAAGCCAAAATAACAGCGTCTGGTTTGTAGTGATTCTTTGGCCTGCATGCAGCTTACACTCGTGTTGGCTCACAGTTAGGCTTTTATCTGTCGGCACTGTAGCAGATAACAACACTAGTTCAAAAGAGAAAAGCTGGTCTGACCTGAGTGACCTTCATATTCCAATAATCCCCTGACAAAAAAAAAACATATTGACAGATACAACCACAACACTGCATGGGAGTCTCATATTGTGTTAGTAAGCATGTAAAGTGGAGATACCGTATGTAGGAGCTGGGTATCATTAATGCTCATCATTTTGGGCTTTTACAGATTTTCACGAAAAGCAGATCAGTTTAAACTTATTTTCCCACAGTCTTGTGGCGTTTCACCCAAAAGTGTTGGGTTTCCTGCCATGAGAAGACACCAAAGTTTACAGTAAACGCAGTCCTCATGCAAAATAAAGAGCTCAGACAATGGAGAGTGAAGATAAAGAAAAATGCAAATGAGGTTCTGTCTTTGCACGAGGGTAGGGCTGCAACTAACAGTTTCATTTTTAGTCTGTTAATTATTTCAACAGAATGTCAAAAAGTAGTATCGAATGTCAATCTCAGTTTCCAAGAACCCAATGTGATCTCTTCAAAATGCATGTTTTGACAAATAGTCCAAACCCCAAAGATTAGAGTTCCTAACAATAAAAAACAGAGAAAAACAACAAATCCACATTTAACTGAAATATCTCACCAACTATTAGATGGATTGCCATGAAAATTGGTGCTCAGAGGATGAATCCTAATGACTTTTTACCTAGTTCAGGCCAAGCTTTACTTTTAGTGTATGACAGTCTCAGCTGCACTTTGTGCTTAGGGCTAATTAGCAAATGTTAGCCTGCTGACATGGTAAACAGAGATGGACAACATGGTTAACTCAGCATGTTAGCATTGTCATTGTGAGTTTGTTAGCGTGCTGATTTTAGCCTTTAGCTCACAGCACTGCTATCTCTAAGTACAGCCTCACAGAGCCTCTAGCATGGCTGCAGACTCTTTGTTTTGTTGCTTGATGAATCAGAAACTGACGATCAAAACAGCTGCCAATTAATTTCCTGTGCGCTACACAAGAGCAATTGAAAGTAAGATATATACTAAATGAATAAATACATACATAAATGTAAATTTTTTTAACATGGTTTTTTAAAATCTAATTTCCACAACTTTTTATATATTTAAGTAAAAAAAAAATCTAAGTCTAAAATAAAATCACAAAATAATAATATGCCTCCAAAGTAATATGGCTAGAACCCTATACGACTTTGACTAGTATGGTCACTTTGGCCTCTAATGCCCTGATTATTGTACATGCATATAAACATGTCATAATAATTCACTTTAATAGACTTTAATTTACAATACCACAATCTAGCCACCTAAATCTAACAGATAGTTAGATTGTTACTGTGCTCTTGACATATCTGTTTCATTACAACAGCGTTTCAGCTCTCTGGTGATAAGAACAACAGTTGGCTGGACAGTGACCCCGCTGCTCTCTGCCTGTGATCAGAGCAGAGCGCTTCCTTAAATGATGTGATCACATGGTGCTGCTCATTTGAGGAAGTCTGAATACACAGAGATGAGACATCGATCCCACCTGGCCGATCAATGGACCAGGCCTTTTCAGAGGAGATGTGAGGAATCAATAATGTTCGGTATGAACGTTTTGTCATAACATTCATCAGACATCTGCTGGAATGGGATGAAAGGGATGAGAATGGCATGAAATACAGCAGAAAAAAGCAGAATAGAGCTGGAAATACAACAGTAATGCCATCACACAGCTCCCTGTAAACTGCTGGCTTACATCTTTAATTTACAATATTTTGATTTTCATTATTTTAAACTAACATCTAAGCCTTAGGGTACTTTCTAACTATGAGAATTTTTATAGATTCTGTTTTAGTTTGTATTCTCAGAGGTCAATATTCTGAATAAATATGGCACCTTGAGCAGCAATATTAATCACACATATGGATCCAGATGCTGAGACCATATCATGTTCATTATGAATCAAGTGTCAACTGTGAATGACCCAAAACATCCCAAACCATCAACATTACTATGAGATATTATCAGCCACCTGATAAAAACACTGGTGTTAATCTGGCAACAAATCTGTTTTAAGGAAGCATATGGCATTCAAAAAAGTAGGTCAACCATTAACCAGCTAACACGGCCTTGACAAGAAACACTCCACAAGTCCATCTGAAATATCTGATATAGAGCAAAATATTCTGCATTAAACAATGTTATGTCATTTATGAAATGAGAAATAACACATTATACAAAAAATAAATAAATATGAATTAAAACATGCAGTACTTCATGGGCTTTGCTGCAACAGCCTGACCTGGTAGGGTTAATGTTACCGAAGTTAGCAAACTCCTGTCAGTTCTCCAGCCTTATGACTCTTCTCTACTTGTGCTACATTGTTAAACTACATTTTAGCATTTACCGTCGTCCCATAATTGCCACTTGTTGCCACCGTGTCCTCGTTTAGCAAATGTTTGCAGATTCCAGATCCCTCACTTCACCCTCACCTTCCAAGCACAAAATAAAAACTACGGTGTCCGTTAACCAAGCAAAACACATGAAAGGCTAGGGCCAGTGTGTGGTTTGTCTGATCTGAGCCACTGTAGAAACATGGCAGTTCAACATGACAGCCTCCATGGAAGGTGATCTGTGACATCTGTAGATATAAAAGGGTCATTCTAGGGTAACAAAAACATAATGATTCTTAGTCACCGGTGATTATACACTAATGAAAACATAGCTATGCATATTACATTCCATTTATGCCAATAGATCCTCCTAAATGTTACACGTTGGTCCTTCAAATGAAGCTAAAAGGACGTCTGCCTATTATGTCTGCTCAGTTTGACTGCACTGGTTCAATTTGGGGACAGGATGTGGTTAGTGGTTAAGGTATTAACTCGCTAAAAGTAGTTTATTTTTATCTTATTTTTTTAATTTTAATTGAACATTGCTTGAACATTGCTTGAACATTGCTTGAACATTGCTTTTATGCTTGTGTGGGTTCTGGGTACTTTTCTTTTCAGCCACAATACAAGATGAAACTCCTTTCCAACTTTTAACCCATTTTTCAGAGGGGAAACATATTCTCTGTCTTGGTGTCTTAAACTATTCCCCCTCTGGCCTACACGACAGCTGTGTAGTATTACGGGCCATGCATTACATTGTCCTTAAGGTAATGAATGACCTGTACTCAATGTGCCATCGCTCTATATTTAGGAATTAAGATCAAAACATTCTACCTTGGTTTTATCAGATCACAAGTTCCACTTCCTGTCATGGGAATAAACCACATGCTTGCAAAATTAACATGTGCTTTTTGGTGAGGAGTAGTCTTCATCTTGTTGCCCTTCAGCTCAGAAGTGTTCAGAACACATAAAACTCTTGCTAAGTGCATGTTGTGGATGCCTCTGCTATACAGTCCTTCAGTTATTTTTAGCTTGCTGTTGGCCTCTTGGTAGTTTTTCCTTTAGAGCTTCCTCTTTACATGACCATCCATCACACAAAGATGACCTGATCTAGATAAGGTCCTGATGGCGCCATAATTCCTCCAAGTCTTCAAGTTTGGCATGGAAAAAATTAAAAGGTCTTAGATCTGATTTTCTGTCTGTTTCCTAATCTAAATCCTTCTTTCATCTCAAACATGATGTGTTGGCTCCTCGCTGTCCATGCTCGTCTCTAGATTTTGACATTTAATGAAAATCTAGTTTTATTTGATCTAATTATAATGACTTCACTTAATTTAAGATTAAAATGAGAAATTAGCTTCTTGATTTCCAATGCAACTAACTGAATCTTAACACAATTACGATCCTGAATTAATGAGCTATGTGCATACTGTGCAACTGATGTTCATCCATTCTAGCACAGAGGGACTACTAACCGTAGCCTTTTGTGTTTAACTGCCTTTTACTGGTTACTTTAACTGAATGACTGAGACAAAACGAAGTCTGGATTTTTGGTGAACATTCAGGAAACAAGCTCAGTAATCCCACATTGTCTAAGAGGACTGGTAAATACAGGTGCAGAGCCTTTCAGACACTGCAATCCAGCAAGCTTTGCTGATCTGTCTGCAGCCTGACCTTCACTGGTGTCACATTCAGAGGGCATTTAAAAAGAAACACCTCACCACTGCCGGGCCCAAGCAACCCTTAAGGATTCTCGGTAAAGGAGAAGAACGAAATTAAGAGGGAGATGCAGAACTGAATTATATTTTACTGTATGATTATTTACACACTATTACTGACCTTAAAAATGGTCAATATCATGCTGGGGATATCATCTAATTCAACATCAGAGTTGACGCATTACATTGTATGAACATGTGCCACCTCGGTAATAAAAAGGACAATGAGCAGAGTCCGAAGGAGTGAAGGATTTTGATCTTTGGACCTCAAAGTATTCTGCTGACTGAGGCCTTCAAGCATGTCCTCGCATCAAAAGGAGAGAAAGAAGAGCTGAAAGAGAGAGGGAGGAAAGCCATTAGCATAGCTCCCAGTTGCAAATGCTACTCTAATCCCAGGAAGAGAAGATAATTTTCTATTTTATGTGTGTGTCGTCCATACTGCAAGGTCAGACAGTGCTTGTGTCAGCCTGTCTCTCTCTGACAGATGGTTACCTGACATCACCTACCCAGTCAGACAGCCTTTAATACTTAATATCACTGCACTCACTCCCCTATTTATATTCTTTCTTTGCAACCCAAGACATTTCTTTTCTTAATCAAAAGACATCCAACTTGCTAATTACATGTTTCTCTCTGAAGCTGCACCAAAAAAAAAGAAGAAGAAGAAAGAAGCTGGCCATCATGGTACAAGTAACCTTGCTCCAAGGGTAGCCTTTGTGTTAAGCAGAGGGCTCGGATTGTTCCTTCTGAAAAGAAGAACGGCGGCAACACAGAGCACTCGGTAACAACATTTGACCTCTTTTGCACAGGAGATAATGACCAAGCAGATTAGGAGGAGACAAGCATTAATGGCCATCTTCCATGTGGCTACTGTCTTCAGGTTGTCATGGTGAAAACTCACTCTTAAAAAAATACTACTCCATTCAAAATGTTAGCACTTAGTCTTTTACATCTGCATTTCATCTTCTGCATTTACATTTTAATCGTGAGAGATAGTTACGTGACCCTCAAGCCACAAATTTTCACAAAGCAAACAAAACAGGGGGCTGGTAAATCCCTCAGCTAAAGCCTGCTGGGTGTAAAGGTTAGATAATGAATACCCTTACATAGTCACTCTCTTCATTCCTGTTAACAAAACCAAAAATGAATCTTTTCATCTAGTCGTTCTTTTTCGAGCCACCCTGTGTCAGCTCAATGCAAAAAGCAACATACAAAAAATGCGCTTAATAACAGAAGTCTGAACCCAAAAAAATCAAGCAGTTGAGTCTGCGTGTTTACACGGTAAAAACCGCAGACATACATCAGTTTGAATTCTCTGGAAGTCTACTGCTCAACCTCCCCTTAGTATAGTCACCTCACTTGGCTGCTCTCTCTCTCTCCCTCTCTCCCTCTCTGTCTCTCTCTCTTGGGGCTGACAGAATTATCTTCTGCATCAGAGCTGAGGCTGGGCCAGGGCTCCACACAGAGGACTCCATTTCACACAGCCGGCCCCACTGTGGCCAAGGAGACACAGCCAATCATGCAGGAGTATCAGTGGCATGGCCATCCACCATTTTGTGCTCCTCAAGGTCTTTGACTGTCCTCAGCTCAGCTGCGTGGAGCTGCCTCTGCTCGCTTCTGCTATCTTGTTACACAGATGGAAGTGTTTAACTTTAACAGCACAGACCTGAGCGAGCAGCTTCCCCTCCTGTCTGTTCCTCTGCAGACTGTCATGGCAGTCAGCAAAAGCAGAAGTGAGATGTGTGGTTTTTGTACGCTGCAAAGATGGCCACCTAGAGTGCGGCTCCACTGTTCCTCACAAGCTGAAGGCACCGTCCTGATGAGATCTGAGGATCGTGCCTCTAAATGTGGAGCTTTCACTCACCCTGTCATACAGAATTTAAAGAAGATAATAATCTCTTGTAGATAACGTGATCAACTACAGGTGACCCACAAAATTCTTAACAAGTTTCAGCGCTTCTATGAGAAGGAAAAATGTTTTCTAGACTGAAAAGCATAAAAGATAAAACTTGGGGCAACCCTCAGCAACATGATTAAATATTCCATCCAAAAATGATTAAGTGCACAATTTAATTAATAGCCTTAGGCGTGATTATTTTTAAAATTTTATATGGGAAGGAATAGGTAGATATATTTGGTTTTCTCAAGAGGTTTCTTCCCTCGAGCTCAAAGAGAAAAATTCTCAGAAAAGGAATTCTATAAAGTACTGTACACAAGTAGGCTACATCAGAAAAACAAATGCATTTGCTGCCCCACACACAATACACAAATCTGAACCATACGTGTTCACAGTCAGACATATGAGGCTCACATTAGGCTTCATTCAGATGTCCTTTATGGGCTAAATAAACACCACTGAAGAGTAAGGGCAAGTGAAGGATGTCCAAGGACAGATCTTGGAGAGAAACCAGGAAGTGTTTTTCCACAAAGACAATTACTCCAGGAAACCTTACATTCCATGCAGCCTTGTAGTCCATCTCTCCTAGGAAACCATTTCCTGATGTAAATCAATCTGCTGCTGTCTCAAATAAATCCTGTATTAAATCAGACAACATATATCGATAACTGGGAACAAACACACACTAAGGTCAGCTCTCAATGTGCCAAACTCTAATCCAGTAATGAAGTAAAGTATATTATTGGTATGATGTGACTTCCAATGAATTCACTCATCTCAATCAACAGTCTAAAACCTTGATTTCACTCCTGTTTTCTTTTTATCCATTAAAATGCCTTGTGCACAATCTAATTTCACCAATTCACAAACAAAAAAACAAAAAAAAGATGACGAGAAAAGGCTGTGAGATGCACTGAAGGGATTCTTTTAAGTGGTGCTCAGTGGACAACTGCCAGAAAACACTGCAATGCTGACTTCCTTATAAGCCTGACATGGCAGTTACTACAGTTACAGAGAGTGGGTGAGGTTACAAGCTAGTCAGGATGGAGTATTTCAGAGTGACCAAAAGAAGACACAGGAAGTAATAAAAAAAGAGCTGAAAAAGTCAAACTCAAGTCTGGTTTACTCGCAGAAACGTTGAAGGACACACAGTTTGTTTTGGCACAGCCTTTTTAAAGATAAGTATATCTAACAAGAGACGAGGAGAGGTTCCTCTCCAGGTCCACCAAACCGACCTCTTGAGGCAACAAGTTTGAGAATGGAAAGATGAGAGACCCATCAATATTAACTTACCACTGAGACCTCCTTTCCAAGCTCTTAAATATTTAATCGTCCTTGGACAGCTCTGTTGCTTCGTAGACCGAGCCAGTGTGGATCCCTTCTACAAGACCACTCCTGTTCCTGCTCAATGAGGGCCTTGTCCAGTGGCACCACACTGCCCAAGGAACGGGCGTCTCCAAAGAATTCAGGATTTTTTTCCACCACAGGCAGCTCGAGGCTGACAGAGTTGGTTCACTGAGTCTTATAGAGAAAGGGCATAAATCCTGAGTTCAGGCTGGAAACCTGAGTCTGCCGTGGACATGGCTTAATTTATCTCACTGGATAAACTATCACATCAGGACGGACACTTTAAACCTTAAGTCTGCATTGTGTATGAAAGTAACCCCCTATATGCTAACCATATGCACGCTGAAAAGACTAGCAGAGATACAACTATGAGCTGAGCTACAAGCTTCTTTTTCTTTTACAGCAGAAGTAAAGCTAACGTTTGAACTGTTGATGTTCTGATGGAAAGCACAGAGGAGGAACCAGTTTTGCAGCAATGTGACGTGGCAACTGACAACAGAAACTGGAATGACACCTCTAGCAAGCCACTTCCTTGTTCCATTTAAACCCTGACATGATGCTGCTTTTTAGTTGTTCAAATCGGCCCATATGTTGTTACACAGCATTCAATTATTCACAAGGTTTTTACAGCAACAAAGCCCTGCTTTCACATGAAATATCTGAATCAAGAAAGAAAACATGCTTATGGAGTGAGGAAGGTTGGTACAATGCAATAGAGAGTAGTGAGGTTTTTGCTGCACTGTAATGACTATAGTGTTTTTGGAACTGGGGGCCTGTGTGTTTCAGCACACTTACAAGTGTAGCAGCAGGGCCAAGCTGCATCTCATGAGCCATGCATCATGTCAAGAAAGCACTCACTGGAGCATTTCAATTTGCTTTTGTGCGTCTCCCTAGCCTTCTTCACTGCCCCAGGTAGAGAAGAATGGAGGAGTGCATCACCCAATGTGAGTGAGTGAATGAGAGAGAGGGAGGGAGGGCAGTTGTGTGTGTGGGTGTGCGTGTGTCTTTGTGTGTGTGTGTGTGTGTGTGTGTGCGTGCAAGAGACACAGAAGGAGTATCAGAGTGAGTGATGAGCTTCACAACCACTTCCTTCCAGCGTTCAAACCATCACAGAAGTCTCTCTTGTTTAATCCTCTGTCCTCTCTGTCGAGCTTTTTAAGCATAATCCTGAAATACCTTGCAAAAATCCAGTTATGTAATTTTTTTCTAAAAGTATCTACCAGAGTTCAGTTCTGCCCTGTCACCTTAAAGCTGAACCACAGCTACAATGCGTGTTAAATATTTAACACGGAGGTCAAACTCAACTAGTTTGATTTAGATCCTCCAAACAACGTATTGAGTCAGTCACACATTTGGACCATGAAATTACTAATAAAAGCTACAAGCCCCATGTTGCAGGATTCTTCGTTATCATTTAATAAATCAATGCTATGTAAATATATTAGAAATGGAGTCTCTTTAGCATATTACGTCAACTTCAGAAAGGGCTGGATAAACCTCTATTAAGGGGCCCTGGGGCAAAAAAGAGCTGCGGGTCCCTATTGAGCCCCCCCCTACACTCACACACTCCCCCAGTGCTTTCGCCTAAAGTCACAGAAACCAGTATTTCTAAGCTGGAATATAACCCAGCCTGAGGTTTACATTATGTCAGTTAGTTTGTAATAAATTGATTAAACTCTAAAGGTGTTTAAAGATATGGACCATGTTAGCAGGACATTAACTAAAAGCTCAATATATTAAATTATTATTTTCAGTATTGATTACTACAATGTATTCATATTCCTTGTTTTCTAATGTTCTAATACAGTATGACAAAGAAAAGCAACTGTTTACAATTATGTTAGTTTCTAATATTAGCTATACAGGAGAAGTGGTAAATCCTCTTATTGAATAAACTGTAACTGGAAAAATGTTTGACATTTTTACTTAAAAAATGACTTAAACGATTAACGGATTGTCGATCAAACAACTTATTAATTGTATAATCGTTTCAGCTCCACTACTTAGACACAGTCCCTTTATAAGACAGGGTCTCAAGATCAGGTAAAAATGCTTAGGGCTTTGAGCTTTTCAGTTTTTAATTTACTTTAGTGGTGTGTATTACCAGAGAAATTTCTAATTAATCAAATTACAACAAAGTAATTGCCACACGGAGACCTTGGGGGCCTCTGAGAGTCTGGGCCCCCTTGGCAGTTGCACACTTTACCCTGTTAGTAATCCAGCCTTGCCTCACTATAACACAAACTACTGGAAATGCCATCTCTGCCATAGCGAAAGCAAACAGCCCTGACCCACATGACCTTAGCCGGTGAGCTGAACTGAGAACCTGAGCACACAGATTAGCTTCTAGCGTAGCATGAATATGCTTCACAATTGAGAAAAAGCCTCACGGATGTGTTGAAGACTTGTGAAAGTTACTACAAGAACTTTAAATGCAAAGAGACAGCACGCAGTGTCAGTATCCCCGAGACAATCTAAGAGCTTTCTCCACAAAAGAAACATCACAATCACATCCAGTGTTAAATCACTGGGCTCGTTTGCAGAACATCCACCAGACTATACATCCACCGCACCCGTCTGCGAGACAAATGTGTCGACCGCAGCAGATTCCTGCCCGGCCCGTCCTCTATCAGCTCCTTCCTTGAGAACCTGTTTGCCCTGCCACGCCAGGGAGAAGGAGCATCGCCACCATTTTGATTGCTCTTCTCAGCCCCAGCATTGTCGCAGCACAGTGTGTCAAGCTCACAGTCTCCTTGTCAGCAAGATTTCACACAGTGGCCGGGGAAACTGCAGAGCGTAGCACAGCACACACACACACACACACACACACACACACACACACAGGCACACGCTACAGCTTGCAAACACACCTCCTTCTCTCTCCTGACAGGCTGGTCAACAGACACCTTTAGGATATAATGTGTGAAAAGTCACCTCAGGCTGTGCAGTGCATTACAACCTACAGCTTGTTAATAGATGACCAACCGCCTTAATCCATTAGATAACTTTTAGACAGGACAATCCGGCAATAACAGGCACATGTGCCACCAAATAAACAGATGGGGGGAACTAGTCCCTCCAGAAATAATTCATTTAGAATTTAAAGCCATAACAGAGTGTGTGGGTAAAAGATATAGGTCAAAAGGACAAAAGCAGATAATCATCTTGAGAACTTCCTTAAAGAAACTATCTGCAACAGCCATTACTTCACCCTCTCTCTCTCTCTCTCACACACACACACACACACACACACAAGAGAGAGAAAGAGTGTGCACGTGTTGAGACCACTTAGTTGAACATTAACTACCTGCATGGCCAAAAACACTGCATTATTCAGCATTGCATACCTATCTCATAGCATGTGTCCCTCAGCCACCACAAAAAGCACGGTGACAAAAGTGCCACCTGCAAATCTTAACCCCCCCCCCCCAAAAAAAATAATCCAATTCACCACATAATAACCAGATTGGCTACATTAAAAGCAGCAAGTTTATGGAGTCAAAACACTGAAGTTAACCTTGAAAGCAGCACTAAAAAGGATCCAACCTCACTTTGCAGAGTTCTTCTGCTTCCTCTGGCAGACTAAAAAACTTCCGAGCTGAAAACGCAGAAAAGGCTAGCAGAAGAAGAGGAAGCAGAGGAAGACGCAGAAGCAGAAGAAGGAGAAGAAGAAGAAATTGTGGCCGATTATTTCTTGAACACAACCTTTGTTCTGGCGTGAGGGATCCTGCCTGTCTGACTCCAGGGCTCTCCTTGGAGACTCATCTGCTTTCCTCCATTTTATGGTGAAGCCCTCTACTAGTCATGACATACCTGACTTGAGACCAGTGACAGCAAAATAAGGCATCCGAAACAGTGCAGGGGGACAACCGTAACAATGTGAGCAATAAGAGCAAAAACATTAGGATAAAAAAAACAGATCAAGGTCCACACTGCGCTTACATTCATGTCACCACCATCAAGAGATATCTAGCTCCAAACCCTGTGGAGAACCGACTCAAAATCGCCACCAGATAAGGTTTCTTTTTAAAAATAAAAAAAGAGAAGAGGGGAGAGAGGAAGAAGAAGAGGAAGAGGAGGAGGAGGTGGTGGTGGTTGTGGTGGTTAGCACATATAGCTTCCTCACACTGGACATGGCTTTTCATAGTGTGTATGTGTGACTGGACCCCAGCGGCTATGCCAGCTCCTCTGTGTCGCTAATGGAGGCTGGTTGGCTGGGAGAGGAGAGCAATGCAATGGCTTCTCCATGAAGCTAACGCGCAACAACACGCACGGCCGGAGAGAGGGGGGACGCACACAGCCGGGGCCAGCAGTAATTCCCCTGACCAGACATGTCAGAATAACAAAACACTCCGCTCCTGGTGCTGCTCAAACACACGCAGGCGACCCCCTTCTTTTTATACACCGCCGCGTCCATTTCCTTGTGTCACTTTGACAACAAACAGACAAGGCGACATAGCGAGGAAGGAAGCGAGGGGTAGGTTGGTTAGGATATTAACTGGGAAGCGAGAAGACCCACTTGACTTTGGGGCTGCATGGGTGCCCGCCGGAGCGCCCACCCGACTAAAAAAATCTCGCCCCGGCTTCCTCTCCCAAGTCGGCTGGACCTTGGACTATGAAAAAGGGAGAAACGGAGGAGGGGAGGTCAGCTCTTTCCAGGTCATTCACGAGGCGCTCTTCAAATTATATCCCATGATCTACCATACCGACGTTCTCGCAGACCTTGAAAGCCCAGCCGAAATCTTGGCGAAACTGGAAAATATAGTGCAAGAGAGGGGAGAAAAAAACTCACTGGTACAATCTTCTCCTCAAGCGATCCTCCCAAAAGTTGTCCTCGTATTTCATGCGTGCGCCCGGTCGGTCTAATGGATGATCGCCATCTTTCCTGCTTCTTCTTTGCTGCAGCTGCAGATGACCTGAGATCCGTCTGTCTCTGAATAATGAGCAACCACACAGACAAGGAAGACAATCTGCAAAGCAGGCTACACAAAGAAGTTTGGGAGACTAGCAAGCACCAGAGGGTGCACAAGAGTTTACGATGAGACGAGGGAGCATCAGCAGGATGGACAACGTCTGAGAAGCTCATCCTTCATCTAGACTGAAGTCAGATAGCCCCGCAAAGCCTTATCAGCGGCTCAGACCACCACCAGATGCACCATGCGGGCTCTGTGAATTTTATATAGGCTTTCCATACTGTGTCTGCCACGTCATGGGGTTATCTGCAGTTCACTTTGGTGATGATGATGATGATGCTGCTTCACACTTCAACCAGACAGTGAGACAACAAGACAGACAGACAGACAGACAGACGGAGAGACGGATGGAGGACAGACGGCATAAGTCCAAACAGTCAGACCCTGACCGGACCGAGACCTGAACCCTGCCTCCAGTTAGAGGTCTACCTCAATCTGGAACTAACAAAAACCGGATCAGAACCTTCAGGACCAGACTTCAGACCATTCGAGTCCTCAACCGGGACATAAAGCAACGTTACAGTTACTCATTCCACCTTAAACTGAACCCCAGGAATTAATTAACAACACGATTATTATTATGAGACTGCTAACACAATGACTGAGGAAGACTGAGGAAGACTGAGGAAGACTGAGGAAGACTGATGAAGAC
>NW_023339774.1:14661494-14678755 GCF_004916995.1 Morone saxatilis | reverse complement strand
CAACAAGACAGACAGACAGACAGACAGATAGATAGATAGATAGATAGATAGATAGATAGATAGATAGATAGATTGGGTAATACAGACTTGATAAACAATGTTATAAAATAAAATGTGTCAAAATACATGTATATTACAATATATTAATTAAAAAATATATCACCAGTCACCCAGTATCCCATAATCCCACTCATCTATAAGGTCCATCATCTTTTTTCAAATAAAATCAAAACAATAAACAACATTTTTACATACAAGTGTTAATTCCTTCTGTCTTTCATTCAGAAATAATACAAAAAAACATGGCTGGTGTGTTGCAGTATGTTGTCATTACACTGTTACTGTAAAGTAGACATGATGCTGCTGCTGCCTGCTGCAGGCTGCTGCTCTGTCCACCAGCTGCTAACAAAGAGGGAGCCCAAGACAAAAGGTGCAGGGTCCTGCTCAGATGTATGTCAGTGTAAGGATGGCTGGGTGGAAGGGTAGGTGGGGGTTGAGCGGCAAGAAAGGGGGCACGCATGGGCGGGTGGGTAGTGAGGGGAAGAGGCTACCTTGCATGATTGAGTGACTAATGTCATCTAAGAACGTTTATCTGCCTCGATGGCTTTTGTTGGAAATAATATTGCCTATGCTTATTAGCATGAATGTTGCATTCATATATAATATATAATAATAAAAACATGATGATGTAAGTGATATTTTGTGTGATGACAATCTCATGAAAAACGTGCACTTGAGAGTTCTTATATCGTGATAAGAGCGCTCATATTCACACACTCAAACTGTCTTTTGATTTGAATGTATTGCATGGTGTAAAAGTCACTTTTTTCTTTAACTGACCTCAGTTGATCTTTAGTTCTCGCAGTTGAATGAATCATGCATGATATAGAGTTCACAATAAATCTCCATTGAAAGTTATCTACTCCTGGGATCTAGGACATATTTTTTGCCTTAGAATTATGGTAAAAGATTATAAAGCACATGCTACCTAACATATTTATCTTAATGCCAATATATTTATTTTTAATATCTGTTCATAGTAATATGTGTGTGTGAGTGAGATACTTTGTGTTATTCTTTTGTCTTTTGCAGACAATATGGCAATAACAAAATCTGATTATAACAAAAGCATGTTTTTCATATTCAACAACAAAGTTGTTTGCATCCCAGAAACTAAGTTTTCTCCCAATAATCCTGTCTGTGACATTCAAACACCTGAAAAACCTCAGTCGCAAATCTTGTGAGCCCACTCGCTGGTGATTGTTCACTGATTTACTGGTAGAGACACAGAGAGGAATTAAATTTGTGTAAGATACAGACGTAGTTAATCATGTTTGACAAGTGTTAGTGTTGCCTCTTGCGAGGGTTCGGCTATGAATTATGGATTGTGGGATACATATTTTTTGTGGAATTTGATAGATAAGAAATGATATTCAGTCTTTGTATCACCAACCTGCTCTCATGTCACCAGTGCTAATACAAGGCTAGATTCTCCACAATGCTGTTAAACAGTGTAATGCAAACAGTGTCTAAAATATGTGACACCTTGGGATCTGAATCATGAGAAAATATGAAATATATAATATGCCGTTAAGCATAAGGTGACAGATGGAAACAGGAATGAGCCTGTTTTAAATTCAGGTCCATAGTGCCAGTTCTCTTGTTGCAGTGACGTACATAGCCCCATGTAGTTCCCAAACACTGTGGCAAATGATCACTTGGCCCAACAATGACTTCCTCCTCCTTCAGGGTTACCTCTGATGCCCTTTTGTTCATTCATGCTTTTATTTTTACTCACAACATTTTCAAGAAAATTAAAAACACCCAAAAGACCTGGAATATTTCTGCCAATAACATTCTTGATGTCTCAACAGATCTTTTGAAGGAAAGTCTCTGGAGGAACAGCGTGTGAAATGCACACACCCATGCAGACACACACAGGCACACACTGTGTTGACAGTACGTCCTGTGGGTGCCAGGTAGCAGCCGGGGTTTATCATGCTGCTTGGACATATGGCTGCTGCGGCAAATCTGATTAATATGGGATGGCCAGGAGTCCAGCGTACAGCAGAGGACAGACTGCAACAGGACATCCCCACTGGTCCGGCCTCCCCCGCACACGGTGCCAGGCTTCCATCCAGCACGGCTAAAAACAGACCAGTCGTCAGGGATTCAGATGGTCTAAGCAGTGGGAGAGCGGGAGGAGAGGGGGGCGCTGTACAGATTTAGAAGGTGGCCAATGATTTTTTTGGTACATTAATATTAATGTATCACCATTTCACTGGGAAAACATTGACTTCAGTTACTAATTTCTTTAGGGTTTTGCAAATAAAAATGATTAAATGAGTGGCACCTGAGAGGTGAGTTTACATTTTGACTTTTATACTGCATATTCGCCTGTATGCTGGTGAGAACTAAAACACTTCTCCTTGAAAACTTCCCAAGACTGGAATTGAGACACAGTGGAGTCCTGTATGGGTCAGCAAACATTACGAGAGGTTCACGGTGTGCCAGTGGAGAAGGGACAGAGGAGATAGAAGGAGATAAAATGATTGTCGCCCTGATAGTATCTTCAAGTACAAGTATGATTGTCCCTGTTTTTCTATTTCTTTGATGTCTCTCCCTCATAAAACACAGACAATCCCATACATACACAATGAACACATAAACATACATATCAATTGTATGTGCCAGGTGTGCCTGATGTAGATTTTTTTTAATTCTCAAGTAAGACAGACTGAAAAATGAAGAGATTGTTACAATAGTTGGATGGATTTTGACATGTCTTTTTAATTGAAATGGATTTTTCAATGAGATTATGATGAAAGAAAAGGCAATACATATTATTGTTTCTACCACACCATCTCCCCACACTAGCTGTTTCTTCAAAAAGATACACTACAGCACTACAGCTACTGCATGAGGGATCACTGGAATTACAAAACAGAAGTACAACAATATGCATAAAATGAAAATAAAACAAGTGGCTGCTGCCTGCGAGGACTTCTAGACAGAGATGTTACATCCAGCAAATTGTCATGGCATGTGCCTAAAAGGAGAACTGATCATGAATTATTAATGCTTCAATTACTATTTCATTTAGATAAGCCCTTTAACTCATCAGAAATGTTTCATAAATGTCTCCATGTTTTCAGGATTACCAGAAATGGTTGGAACCAGACTTGGATATGGCATGCTGTGTGTGAAATTAGCATGTTTGATTGTTTTCCTTGTGCTCACATGGCTTTCCTCCGTGTGCTCAACTGTCTTTGAAAGTTGAAAGATGAAGATCAGGTGAATTTGAGGCCTTAAATTGCCCAAAGTTGTGTGTGTGTTTGTGTTTATCCTGCAGACTGGTGGCCTGTATAACGTGTTTTCCTGCTGTCTTCTCAACGCATGCTGGGTCCAGCTCCCCATGACTCTAAACAGGAATATGCAAATACAGACAATGAAAAGACTGAGCATCTGTAACATGTTCAACAAAAATTAATGACAAGACTTTTGAGAAGCATCTGATGGGTCTAGAGAAAAAAACTTACTTTATCCAGTCATACAGGTGTCTCTGAGCCTTTATTTAGTTGGATGTTTGTAGAGAGAACAGACAGTACAGTCATTATAGTGGACGTACAGTACATATCAAAAAAAGCACAATGGACAATAGATAAACCTGCTGTGCAATCTGAATGCAATTTTCAGCAGTCTAAAGTTAAATGCTCCTTTGAATGAGAGCACTTTATATATTTTGTGGAACACAACAATTTGTGACGGCAGACAAAGGAAAGAGACTGAGAGTGAGCATTTCATTTTTACTTTCAAGATTTAAAAACGTTGCTGTTTCCCTTAAAATATGAATACTCAAAATGTTCCTAATCATCATATTCATAGAGCATTTTTAGTTATTAAAAGCAAATTGTCATATATTGTTTCAACAGAAGACAACTTAAAAAAACATTTTATGACATTACAGTTCTTTTCCACTGACCTTCAGCTAATAACTATGAATTGATGAAAGTGTACTAGACAAAATATGCATTTTCACTTCAATCAGCGCCTGACAAATGTAAAGCAATTCATTCACATACACATCTGGGTAGATAAGAGTAATTTTAACATTTGAGCATTTATTACAGTCTTGCAGATGCATTTTGTAAGACATTCCTGATTTCAAACGAATGGACCAAACAAGACAGAAGCAGCATGCCTCTACTGCTGCCCAGTGATTTGCATAACCTTTTCACAGCTCATTTGACTATTGTATTCTAATCTGTAGACACTGTCAGCGGATATATCACCTTTCTAACGTGCTGAGGGATTTCTCACTTGGACTGTATGCAGACAAATAGTTATGTCTGGGTGCACTGCTTTTTATTTTTCATCATTTATCATCAACAAGTCAACCCTTGATATTATACATTTCAGATGAACACTAGCATGGCAACATGCCCACAGTGACAATGGTAACATACTGATGTTTAGCAGGTATAATGTTTACCAATGTTCACAATCTTAATTTAGCATATTAGCATGCTAACATGTTTAGCACTAAACACAAAGCACAGCTGGGAATGGCAGTAGTTTTGCAGGTATTTTTAAAAATATATATATTTTGACCTGATGAAGTGCTGGATGGAAACTAAGGCTATTACAATTCATCCGGTTAGATACATGAATATGTGTGGCAAATTTCATGGCAATCTATCCAATAGTTGACGTTTCACTCAAAACCATAAATGTTCATTATCATCATTCATTAGGGTACATCATCTAGGAACCATGAATATCTGCACAGCCAATCCATCTAGAATATATTGAGATATTTCACTGTGACAACTTTAACATAATGGTACTGCTGGTGCTGCTAAAAAAATCAGGGGATCACCAAATTAAATTTGATTTATCATCTGGGAGCCATGAATGTCTGTGCAAAATCTCATGGCCTGTGTCAGTTTGGACCAAGGTGGAGGACTGACCAACAGACCAACGGACCAACATTGCCATTAATAGAGCCCCAAACAGCTGAGTACTACAAACATGTCTAAAAATTAGTAGCACTCAGTAGCCTTTTGTTATGTCTTTTAGCTGCTGTACTCAGCAATATGCATGATGCAACATTTAAAGACACTGTTCTCTCCACAATATTGTTTAAAGTGCTTTGCAATATGTTTTTGTATAGTAAAAATACCATAGCGTTTGCACATATGTGTTTCTGTGTGTGTGTGCTGGTGGATAATTTCTCATTGTGGGGAATTTTATTGCTTTCAAGTCCTCATTCTCTGACCTCAGTGAAGTGATTGCCTCTGATAATGCCATTAACCACTGCCCTGCAATTCTCTGGGGCGCAGTCAAGAGACTCAGAATAGAAAATACTTTTATTTCTGAGAGAGGTGTGGATGTTTCTCGCTCCTGATTTATCAAAGGGCAAAAATTGACCACATTTTATTTGCTTCTAACTAACTGAATCATACATCGATCGGCCCTACCTGCTAAGCCTTTCATTTGTATGCCAGTGGCTGAGGTGGACAAAGATGGTCAAATGAATGGCCAGTAACAAGTGGCACTCTAATGTTAAAAAAATATATATTTTCTATGTTTACTGAATTTTGTGCTCAGTATAATAGAAAAAAGAGACAAAGTCAAGAAGTTTTCTTAAACTGAATTCTATTATTTTAAATTGTGATATTTCTTCTCTACAGAATTTTGCCAGGTTAAACCATGTTAACATGTGCTCACAAACTGGTAAGACTGTTTTTTTGCAGTCATGTAATTTAGTGTATTAAATAGTTTTAGCCATGCTAGCACCATGGCTCTAGGGATGGCAATGTTGGTCAGGTGGTCCAGATTGAAATATGTCAGCAACTATAGGATGGATTGCTTTGAAATTTGGTACAGACATTCATGTCCCCCCCAGGATAAATTCTAATAACTTTGGTGATCCCCTGACTTCATTTAGTACCATCATCAGGTCAAAATGAAAAACAAAACTAATGACATTCCCATAAATCTCAGGTGGACTTTGTATGTATTTAGTGCTAGCATTTTAACACACAAAACCAAGATGTGAACATGGTAAACCTTGCATGTTAGCATGATGATGATAACATTAAGCCTAAAGCACTACTGTGCCTGCAGTAAGTACAACCTCAAAAAGCAGCTGACACGCCTGCAAACTCTTAGGCTTTTTTAATTGCAGTTTTATGTGAAGCACTTTGAGCTGCAGCTTATGAATGAGAAGTGCCATGCATGTCAAGCCGATGTATTTGAATATTTATCTCATGGTTGCTACAGAACCATCACCCTTCTCTGTGTCTCTCTCCATCCTTCTATCTATGTTTCTGTCTTCAGGCAGTGTCCAACGCATCCAGTCTTTATCCCTATCTATGTAACAATAAATTTACTCTGCCACAGGAACTAAAAAGTCCCCAGGTGAGAGCTGCGCAAGAAGGTCCTCCTATCAGGGAACAGCCAAGCATACAGTGGACAGTGGCATCTCTGGGATTAAAAAGTGCTGCATCCACTGTTCCCCTGGCCCATTGACGGATGGATAAAGCCTTGGACTTCACCTTATTGAAAGAAGGAGAGAGTGCCCGGGGAGCCATGAAATCCATAGACCCTTCTTTAAATGGGTTTGTAAGAGGCTTCCGCCTAGCAAACCACGGCTGAAAGAGCCCATTAAATAAAGCCCAGCTCCTCAGCTAGGAGCTGGGGCAGATTCATCAGAGAGAAGAAGGCAAAGATAATGATAGCTCATGGCCAGATGTGAGACATTGGCTCGACTCGCATGTCATGTGGGACCATGTCAATAACAACAACAGACAGACAGACAAAGAGTCTTTTCTCACATTCTTCTGCCGCCTCTTTTTGGGGATTGTGTCTTGCAGAAGCAGCTATGTGGACAGACACACAAACTCATAATGTACAAATGTTTGGAACAGGGTGGAGAGTTAATTTGCCTCTAGGGTGGACCATTTCCTTACCAAAGCAGTCTCACAATTCTTTTGTAAACCATCTTCAGCTCATTTCATCACAAATCTTAGGCCAGTGAGCCGGATACGACTGCTGCAGATAACTTACAGTATATGTTCCATCATTTTCATATGTCTAGCTGTGGATTAAGAATCAGGTTGGGGACATTTTCCTTCCTTGGTGGTTTGGCGAAGACCTTCACAGCGAGAGAAGGTGGAACACAGCCTGGGCAGATTTGAATATCAATGTGGTCAGATAGGATGGGAAGGTGCTGGAAGGAGGGAGGAAGGAAGGCTGAGGAGGGCCTCTGGCAGGACAGTGGGTGAGATGGAGAGAGAGAGAGATGCAGGGAGGGACGGAGAGAGAGATTTGTCATTTGCTCTCCGTTCCACCTGCTCCCCTGTCATGCATCCTGCCGGGGGGGAAATACACCCTGATGTCTGAGGGAGACAGAGGGAAAAGGATGAGTGGGGTGGTGGGGTGGAGGGGTAGAGGGGGGGAATAAGCAAATAGAGGAGGGGAAAAGATGGACAGGAGTGAGAAAGAGACAAAGGAAAGCGAGATAGGGAAAAAAAAGAGACACAGTTATAGAAAAAAGGAAGAAAATATATGCATACCATTGCGTATTTGAGGTGCCAAGTCCTGAAATGCAGAAGCTAACTACAGGGGCTGGCAGGTATGCAAATAGGAGGATGTACCAGTGCGCCACCAGATTACTTTTCCTGCATTTGCTATTCATATATTTGCAAGGTGACTCACTTCAGACAAAGCAGGTGATCAAGAGCTCTTTCCTTTTCCCTCTCGCTTCTCTCTTTCTCTCTTCCTCCACGTCTGAATAGCAAGGAGAAGAGGAGAGCAGGCAAGGCATGATGGATCCACAGCCTCAGCAGAAGTCATAAGCCTTGCAAATGCCGCAGCCCACAATTGCATGCCCGCAGATTTGATATGTATTCTGTCAGCAAACCCTATTTAATCCATTTTGCTGTCAGCCCCCCTTAAAAGCATCTCGACTAATACAGGGAGAGTTGAGAGTGCAGGAGAGAGACAAACAAAACACCAACATGCATAGCTAACAATCACACCCGGATCACAGAGAGACACTTAAAATTTTCACCTTTATGCTTTTCACTTTGCTTCTCCTGACCAATTCTCTGCAAATCACTCTCTTTTCCTGTCCTTCAGAGATTCAAGCTTGAACATAAAGGGCTGACTTTCCCAAAAACATCTAAGCATCGACATCTCCTTTGACTAATTGCATAGTGTTAAAAATATTGACTAAAATGCTTTTGGCAACTGAAGCCCAGGTTTCAAATGAATGTACTTGACTTTGGGAACATACTCAAAGACGTTGACCTGCCTCCTGCTGTTTGCTTAATGAGCATCTAGTGAAACAGAGCTCAACTGCCTCTGCATACAAATGTCAAAACCCTTAAAGATCATATTTATATTAGGAAATATAGGTGTCTCTCTAAAGATAACGAAGTTTGAGGGTTCTGCACTATATCTTATCTGTTTCGATTATCCCAACTTTGAGGTCCCAGCACCAAATGCTTCAGTATCTCCACATTCTCCATAACAGGGGCCATAACAGGGCTCTGCCCCTGTTATTCTTTCAATTTCTCCTATTCCTTTTTCATGATGTTGCTGCTGCTTTGGACCACCACATGTATTTCCACTGTTGTTGACCACTACCCATTCAATTTAGCGGATCTGGAAGTCCCACAAGATCCAACCTATGTGGTTCTTAATCCTTTGTGGTGTCTCTCTCGTGTGGATTTGGCCTGATTCAGCCCACGCTCACCTTTACAGATGCAGCTAAGGGCACATCATATAAGTCTTTCTGTATTATGCAATATGTTAGCTTTAAAATAGGTCTAACTTTGACTGTCTTTTGATGTGACTTTGATATCTATCACATGATATTTGAGTTTTTTTAGGCCAACACATTCTCACTCCCAACTCAGCAAATACTGACGCTTTGTCAGTGGCTCTCCAGTTGAAAATATGATGCTCTAGGTGCCCCTTACCATAATTTCTGGACGTGCAGGCCTCCACGACTGGGCTGGTAAAGCTGTACTTTAACACAGTGTTGCTTTGAGCAAAATGCTAACATGCTCACAACAACTATACTATATTAACGCACTTTGCTAAGTAGCACTCAAGACTCAAGGGAAGGTTGTTAGTTTTGCAGTTATTTGGTCATAAACCAAAGTACTGGACAAATACAACTTTGATCTGATGATGGTGTTATGTAAATAGCAGTCAAGATATTTCTCTCAAAATCACAAATGTCAATCTCACGGTTGTGCTGTTGAAAAATTCATTGAATTGTCAAACTCATTAGGATACATTTCTGTACCAAATATGTTGGATTAGTTGTTGAAATATTTCAGTCTGGTGTTGGACTGCAAAACAGCACAAATATTTAGCACTCAAACATACATAAAGAGGATATCTGTGATGCACCCACAGCGCTACAAGGTGCCACAGTATCTCCAAGGTCACATTTCATCTCTCCACCAAGGCTGTCATGCAATCAAGAGAAATAAATGAAAAGCATGCAGCATCCTGAGGGTGGAAACCACAACAAACACTGGGCTGTGGTCCTCTGAAATCCCACAAAGGATCTTTTGAAAACCTGTTCATTAGGTTTCATAAATCATAATATTGTTTTAATATTTTTTTATTATATATATTATTTCTACTTTAGGAATGACAACTCTAAACTGCCAATCATGTTTGGAAATGCCATCCCTGCGATGGTCCCAATATTTGTAAATTTCATTTTGGTGAATTTTTCCTTTAGGTTAAATCTCAGGAATCAAATCCAAGACTCCAGGCAACATAGTGACCCATATTTTTTTGTGTGGCCAATTCCCTCACATGACTTGTTTGTTTCACTTCACCCAGATCTGGGGTAATGCTCTTTGTCCTGAACTCTAATGCTATCTCTGATGTTGCAGTATGTTTTAATATTGAACATTCAAGTTGTAAAATATCAGTGTATTTTAGGAGGAAGGAAAGGCAGATGATGATGAAAAGTAGAATCATGGTGAAATATATCTAACAGTCTTATGGCTGTTATGGCTATTTTTTAGCCAGGTAAAAGACATTTTATATGTAATATACAACAGTTGGGAATTAAGGATTCCATGCAAAGAATATAATTTCTTGTCAATAGATCTTTTTTGTTGTAAATTTCCTTGATAAGTGAAGAAGAGGAAAACATGTTTCTTTAAATTTGTAAACATTGCAGTGTGTGACAAGTAACTAGTGTTAATTGAGGCAAATTCATTCTTCCCTCATGAACAGCCTAAATGGATATTTGAATAATCTAATTTACTCTTTATAACTCCAGGATAATTTAAGGGCTCTCTGCAAAAATGAACAAACCAGTGGCTAAATCACACTCCATGAAAGAACACCTTATGTTGTCTTTTTCCTACATTCCTTGAAACCAGTTCTAGTAAGGTCATAGTTGTCAATAAAAAGATATGGAAGCAGTTATGAAATATTAAAGCTGGGGCGTAACTCCAGGAAGCACAGAAGAAGTTGTCGGCATTTAATTTCACTTCTTTGTTGAGATTTCTTCCTGAGACAGTTGGCGGCGTCAGCAGATTCTCGCCGCTGGCACGAAATTCAGGGGACAAGTGTCCATGTCAGCACTTTCTCCCACCTCAGCCGGTGTATAAAAGGACATCACACTTGTCAGCTGCGGTAAGCCGAAATTATAAGGACAAATAAAACGGTGTGTCTGTAAGCGGGGCTTTTCAAAGAGGATGTCCTTTTGGCTGAACGATATGATAACTTGTATAGGGTTCTCACATGGGCCGACAGATCGTGTAGCTCCTCAGTTTATGTGTGTGTGTGTGTGTGTGTGGATGTCTGTGTGTGCATGTTGGCCTGTGTGTGTGTGTGTGCGTGTCTATGCTGGTTTTGTTCTGCAGGTATTGTGATCTCTGCTTGAAGAAAATGCTTGCTTTTGGTGACATCTTAAAGCTGACCTGACTTAGAAATGTCCTCACTTTTTGTGTGATGGAAAATAAACTATAATGCTACTGCATCTCTTGTGTATATGCATTTTTCGATGTTGGAAAAAACATCTTAGCTCCAAACGTCTTGCTGGGGGACACCATCATAGGAGAGTTATGAAACACTAGTCAGGTTGTCATCCAAATGTAATACAAATTTAACAGAATTTTGAGAAAATGGGCAAAAGACAATGCAGAAGAATGTGCATTTCCATCCACTACTGTTATTCAATTATTAGGAGTATGTTCGTTCAGCTAGTGGTGCTAATTCTCCGTCTCGGGTGTGTTTTAAGCTGGCGTAGGCAGTATTTTTTTGGCGTCATTGGGCAAATATTCCATAATAACCTTTCATCATGTTGTAATTCGAGTGGTCAGACAGAAAACTAGACTTCTGCACCTCCTCTTCACCTCCACACAGAGCTTCTGGCTCATTATGTTCGATGCCGTGATGCTCATATCGACAAGTGGCAAAGAGGCTTGATGACAAACAGTGGGAAACAACTTTTGATGGTGTGTGTGTGTGTGTAGTGTACTAGCTTCTTATCCAGCTGTTAGACGGCATCACAGCTGTCTGAAGCTCTGCGCTGGAGGGGTGTGTTTGAGAAGACCAGTTGCAGAGAGAAGGGCTGGGGTCTTAGTAAGGCTCACGCCGTGGCGAGCGGGCCCTACGAGGCATGAAGTTTCACTGAGCAACCGACGCCTGCTGCTGCCGTTTGAACTTGTGGGTTTGGTGGGAGGGGCTCAGTGAAGCGATGTGAGACAGCAGAGACAGATGCGGAAGTTTTTGCATAGGTTTGCACAAGTTTTGCCTACTGCAGCTTTAAATTATTGGACAAGTTGACCCATTATCAAAAGTAAAATGTCCTGCTCAATATTTGGTCACTGTAAAAAAAAGCAGATCAGCAGATACCTTGTTATGTGCTTTAAAAAATAAGGTTTGGTTGGGCTTGGGACACAATAACTGCAGAAAAATAAACACAATTTAAATTTCTTCTATACATATGCAGGTAAAAGGTTAAAGGTTATATAGAACATTCACTGCAACATTTGAGATCAAAACAAAGGGAGCAACGGTCACAGACTTGCCAGAAACAACATAAAACTCACTGAAACCATCTTTGTTAGTCTCAACAACAATCATCAACTCTGGTTTGGTTTAAATAAACCCTTTATAATAACCCTTAATTCACCCAGGTAGATCAAAAAAGAGACAGCCTTATATTGCTCTTCTCAAAGCCAACAGTTTCACAGGGAGTAACTCACATGCACTAACATGCACGCATGTACCGGCAATCCAAACAAAGAACAGAGAAACTCGGATTACAAAACACACCGAGTACGTGTGATCTTCTCAGGATGCCATTACTATAACAAATAGATGTTTGCTGCTATATCAATATTCAAAATATGATTTCATTTCAGTTTGTCTTTAATATAAGGATAACCTCTGTCATGCTGCCATCGACACGCTCATACACACTGCTAGTTTGTAAGTAAGTGTGAGGTGAGTCAGGTTAGGAATTAGTAGTTGGTTGGTATGGATTAAGGTTTCTGGCAGAGCTATAATCCACATCCTCCCTCACAGCATACACACACACACACACACTTAGGCCTATATACAGTACACACACTGAAACAAACACCCACCTCAGTCCATTAAAAAAAAGTTTACATTCATTAATTTTGCATGGCCAAATGGCAGGAGCCTCTCTTTTAGGTTTTACACACAAAGCAGCTGATGTAACTGGGTGGAAATGACAGGAGGGTTGCAGCAGGTATATAGGTTGAGATTTTTATCTGAGAAAACTGTGGCAATAGCTGAAATGTTGCAGTGCCTGAATCTGGATTATGGCTGCAGTGGTTTTCTGTGGCTTCAGAATCAGTAAGATGGAGCTGAGGCAGAGGTCTGCAAAAGTCTAATCCTCCCCAGTGCTATCAAAATCCTCACAGGGCGTCATTATGAAGTTATTGATCTGATGAATGGCCGTGCTGAATGTCACAGCAAAGATAGACGTAATTTTCGTGGTATTTGCAGGTATCAAAATTGCATGTACTGTAGTGTTGCAAAAAGAAAGAAAGATCTGACAGGAGGTGTACGCTATAATTAGATGTAATTGTGGGAAGTGATATTATGTAGGAAGTGACACTTCCTGTAAGAGTAGGTCATAGCAAGGGCAAAACTGGGGTGCAATCCATGAGCAGTAATCAGTATTTATTATTGTTTTGTCTTCATAAGACAATGCTTGTAAAATACCTGATAAATATATCATGCAAACACTGCTTAATTGAGTTGGTACGGGACTGGACAATAAGAATGAGAAGGCTTAGGTCCATCATTATTGTAGTCCTTTGAATGATTGAATGAGTCAGTCCATATTTTACTTCAAAGCCTCACCTTTGTAAAAGAAAATTACTGTACACATAATATACACGATTAACACACACGTTACACGAAGACCATAATTTGAATTTTTGCTCATTTCTATCTTTCTCTATTGACAAGTATGTCTTCTACACTGACAGATATTTTATTTACACTTGCCTAACCTTTCAGTTTCAGTCAGATTTAATTCCATAGAAAATAATTTAAGAGAGTTGGTAGAGTGATCTGTGAATCTATCAATCTATGCATCAAAATCCTTTTCATTCTTCCATTGTCTTTGTTTACATGAATGACACATTTAGAAAAAGAGGAAGACCCAGCAAGGAAGTGCTATATAATTAAAATACACTTAAATGCCGCATTTATGTGTAAATAATTGAATTAAATTAAAAACATGAATTAATCAATTGCTAAATAATAATGAATTCTGGATGTCACAATTGTGTGCACTCGATTTTCAGATTCTTGCATGCATGAAAAATAAGTTCTCAGTGTACACTAGCGAATACCTGTTCTGATTTTAGTTAAAGTTATTCTTAGAAGGGAACATGGTGCATTGCCACAGTGAAGAGTCTGTTTTCAATTTTTACAAATGTTATGAAGATAAAGATGAAGATGAAGTGTGATTATATGTGTTGCAGTGCTGCTATTGATTTTAAAGGATTGTGTGGAGATGGCGTAGGTTTTGGCTCTCCTTAATGATCTGTGCTATAAAATGAACGTAAAACACATTAAATTAAAGTCAATATTCCACCACCACTGTATCTTTTTCCATAGGAAGTGTATAGAAAATGTTGAAAGAAATCTAGTTTGAAGCACATAGTAATTAGCTTTTTGTTGAGTGGAATGAAATTTGGATTTGAATGATGTCAACAACAGTGCAGCAGGAATGAAAACAGCATCTTAATGATCCATTCGGTTTGTGAACTAATTGGTGTACATCAACAATGACAGCTCTGAGTAGCTCTGGAGAACTGCAAAGTTTTTGAGCTGCGAGGTAATCATGTCTGTTTTAAATAAGCAAAGACTTTAGCTGTGTAGGTGGGTACGCCTCAGTGGGAAGTATATGTGTCTGCATTTGTTAACATTCATTTTCCTGCTGTTGATGGACACATATTCTTCCTAAGTGTGCATGAAAACCACTTTACATGCAGTCAACAGTCAACAGTCACGTTTCAGCCTGACATAGTGGAAAACACACTCATTTTGCATGATCGTTTTCATAACCAAAATGTTTTTAGCGAGTGAGTTCCCCAGGTGTGTGACTTTTGCTTGTTGCTTGCTGTTCGCACTCCTCTCTCCTCTGCATATAATCATGTGGGAGGGCACTACAGCTCGCAAAAGGCAGCGCCTCTGTAAAGAAAAGAAAAAAAGAAAGAAAATAAAATCTGAACTGCGTCTGAAGGAGCTCCACCTTTTTTCAGAAACACTAGAGGCAGCTTTTCAGGCTTCTGATGTTTTATAATCAGGGGTAATATCCAATTCAGATGAACAGAGGAACCCAGGTGTATCTGGCCACTGTCTGTGCAGAATTCAATCAAAGCCAGGCCAGATCTGCTCCATCTCCCTCTCCCTTTCCTCCCTCACTATTTCTCTTAATTTCACTTCAATTCACAGCGCTCTACGGCATGAATGACAGATGAGCGGTATTGCCACAGCATCTAACAATAACATTTGTCTTTTTTGACCATTTGTATCTGTGTGTACTATACATACACTATATATTGATGAATTCAAGAGCGCTTTGTTGCATCTCTATCTTCTTTTCCATCTTTATCTTTTTCTATATCCTCCTGTCAGGTCACATGATTTTTGCATGTTTTCATGTTTTTAGATTTAGTTTTTATTTTCACTCATCTACATGTCTGTGGGAAATGTACATTTTACTCCACTACATTTACTTTACATTTTAAAAAAATGTGATAGGCTCATAAAAGACAATTCATTGGGGAAAATTAAACCAATGGTTTCTAAAGTTTTTGGCTTTTAACATTTAATATTTTAGATGAGTTGTTGTAGTTAGATTTCCCTTGAAAATAGGAGGAATTTTACTTGTAATTGAGTATTTTTTCTTTGTTGCACCGCTGCTTTTACTTAAATAAATGATATAAATATTTTATCTACCGCAATCTAGAGGTATAAAGACAATAAATATATCTTCTTTTTAATTTGGATAAACCAATCTATTAAACAGCACAAGTTGCTGGCCTGAAAGAGGGGAAGCTCTTCATCCAGTCATGCTTTGTGGTGCACATTTGCTTCTGTGTGTATTTGTGATCACACTTTGTTGGGAGGGGATTGGATTTTCTCTCTCCATTTGGGCCACCAGTGATTAGATGAGTCTATGTCTGAGAGTTTAATCCTTGTTGGAAGGAGCACCAAGTTGCATGTGGCATGCATGCACACACACATTCACACGCTCACACTCACAATTCGAGATCCAGATGTATCTCTTTTTTTTAAGTGGAACTGCATCTGCAGGGAGGCATGCGGCCCTCATGGCACCGGCCCAAGCTGCTTATTGATGGGCAGATTTAGCCATTCATTTCACTCAGAGATTCCTTTGTCAGACCCCTCACCCTCGCTTTCTCTCTTTCACAACACACACACACCATGTGTCAGATGATGCCAGTGGGGGCTGAAGACTTTGTGCAACAGGGCAGAACATAAAGAAATGATCATGTATTTTAAAAGATTTTTAAAAAATAATGCAATGCTTTTCTCATGTCAGCTCTTTCTTTTCTCCTCTTCCACATTCATTTAAAAAAAAAAAAAAAGTTGATGGACTAATTGACAGTAAACTGTACATCAGTGCATTTTGGTTGTAAATCTGCCTCAGACAGAAGGACCGAATGGTTTTAGCATAACAATGAACCTTCTCTACTGTACATTAATATTCATATTTACAGACTCTGCTGCTGCTCTGACAACTTGGCCTCTCGTGCACCTGCCAGACATCTGTGTCAAAGCAACAGCCAAAGTGGGTCTTTGCACATATGCACATTCAATCATTAATAATCTGGGCATTCTGACACTTACCTGCAACCCAAATTTAAAAGCCAAGGTTGCTTCTCCTATATAGGAATGTTTATTTTGATCAAGAGGTTACAGTTAAGATTAAATAAGTAAATACATTTAACTGTCACTTTTATTTTGAAGCAATCCATCTTTAACCAGTTCTAGTAACTTTGCCTCCATCTGTTGCCTAGACAATTTAGATTTGTGATTGATTTAATGGCTCTGTAACACACATTTGAAGTGCTTGAGAGATGGATAAGGCTCTGTCCAAATACAACCACTGGACATAGACGTGAAAGGCCCCCAAGACACAAATCTTTACAATCTTTCTGTGGTCTGTTTTGCGTTACGTATTTAAATACACGTGGTGTATTTGCTTTGCGTAGTTGTTCTGTAGTCATTTTGTGTACCTTTGTAGTCATTTATCATCTGGTTATTTTGCTTCACTTTGTGGTCGTTTTGTCCCTTTTTGCAGTAATTTTGCATCTCTTTTGTAGTCGTTTTGCATCTCTTTGGAGACATTTTGCGTCTCTTTGTAGTTGTCATGTGTCATGTAAGAAATGTTACTGTAACAGTAAATTCATACAGAGGAAGTCAACTTCCGAAAGGTGATTATACCTTTACTGTGAAAATTCACTCATGAATAGAACTTGTTAAATATTTATTGAAATAATAAATTAATCAAAGTGTTTAAAACCTGTTAAAATAAAGTCATAATGTTTGCATAATATGAGGGATTTAGAGGCAGACAGTAATTTGATGTGTGTTGACAAACCCAAACCTACACTAAACCACTAGACCACACAAACGGAAGAATTCAGTCTTGCAGACAATTAGCTATACTGCATTAATTCATACTAAAACAC
>NW_023339774.1:14661188-14661446 GCF_004916995.1 Morone saxatilis | reverse complement strand
CAACTCCTCAACATATGTGAACTCTGACATACACTGGTTAAAAAAGCAGGGCACTGAAATGACCCACTATCATTGACTGCCATTTTGTTCCAAGTAGTCGCTCTCCATAGGGGCAACTTGGAACCAAAGACCAGGCAATAAGATGGGCCAGTCAAGTACCGCCAGTCAAGTACCGTAAAGCATTAGATTTTATCCAGTTTAATAAATACAAACAGCAATGTCGTTTACAGCTAGACACATAAGAAGTATCATGCTATT
>NW_023339774.1:14620191-14661088 GCF_004916995.1 Morone saxatilis | reverse complement strand
CTAAATATGACTAGCCTTAACTATGTTTATTAGTACAACATATACCATCAACTGTATTAACAGATGTAGCCTAACCTTCAGTCACAAGTCCACTGCTGGTCAAATCACAATTGAGAATATGCCCAAATTCTTGCAAGAATTTATTTGCAAATAAAATGATACTCACCTCAAAAATGTCCTTTGTATATCGTATTTGCTAACACAGAGTCTCAACTGTCTGAATTTGCCCAGGCATGTGATAGGTGGGTGGGTGGGGGAGGGGACTTGAAATGCTGAACTCAAGGTGGAGAAAAATTAAGTTATCAAGCAAATTTTATTAAGTTATTACAACTTGACTTTTGTTTTGAACCAATTAACGCAGAAACGTTAGTTTAAATTACGCATAAAAGATTATAATGTCAACACAACATCTAAAAAAATTTTTGCAACTTAAAAGGTCGATCTAAATCAATATATTAGAATTTTTAAACTTGCAACCATGCATTTAATTAAGTGGTGATAATAGGGCCACTGAGTTACTTTTTAGAGTGTACACAACAAACCCCTATAATGGATTTTAGCACTTTGGAGACGAATTACAGCCAAACACAGTCATTCAATTTAGCATTTAGCACTTAAATTAAAACACTAACAAATAATAGGCTAAACTGGTGCATAGCAGGCATTTATTTAACTATATATTTGATTGATCCATTCCATGTACAATGACCAGTTTAAGAAATGACAGCTAAGGAGGTTCTGGTTTGTTTTAGTTATTTAAAGGTAATTTATTGAAGTGGCTTTTTAATGACTTGTTTTGGCAAGATTTACAGAAAGAGCAACACAGCTAAAACAGCGTACTCTGTATTCCTGATAATAGAATTTTCTGTAATGTTTTTCTTTTCTGTGATTGAAATGCATTATGTGAATTTGATGAATGAACTGGTACCTGATTGCCTTGAATGTGGCTGTTTAGTGTATTGTAAGCCCATCTGGGAAAGATGCATCAATCAATCAATCAATCAATCAATCAATCAATCAATCAATCAAATCAAATCAAACAAATCAAATAAAAAAGATATAGAAGCATGTTGATCTGAGGGGAAAAAAAGCCAAGTGGCATGTAATCCTATTTTTTTTAAAAAGGAGAAAGCATGTTTAGAGGCCTGGGTTTTACTTTTTGAGGTTTCTTTGTATGCAAGTCTGTGATCGTGCCACAGCAGCTGCTGTTTCCTCTGTCCTCCAGTGCGACTCATGCTTCCTCTGGCGGCAACACACATCATCATGTTACTCATACCATCCTAAACCACACACACACACACACACACACACACACACACATACACATCTTACTCATTTCATCCCAAATACAAGGCCTACTCAGACAATATTTCATCACAAAGCCATCTATGAAATGGGCAACAACACAGGGTTACCGAAGCCTTTCATTGCTTTTCTTTTTTTTTTTACATTTGTTTTCTGTGAGCGACCAATTCTCCTTGAGAATTTTCTCCACATATAATGAAAAGGCTTGTATATATAATAGAGATACGATGAACAAGCAGCCACTCCACCTCCAAAGAGGTCTTAGTGATGAAACAATATCTGTTTTGTGCATTCCGATTTAGTCTTTGTCTCAGTTATTCAGAATTTCTGTCCCTCCACTAAACCCTTTATTTAAATGGTAAAACTGCGCATGTTTGTGCTAGAGAGACATCTGGTACCTGGGCGAGCCTCTCTACTCAGAACTGTAATGTTTTTACATGTTATTCCAGCATTTGATTATTTGTGATCATCTTGTCTCTCGGGGCAGGAAATAACATATCTTATAGCACAACAATGGGAGCGTGAAGGTTGAGTGATGCATCAGAGAAATCGTCAGATATTCTTCAGGGGAGAAAACAAGAGGCTTATTTTTTGTCATTTAATTGAGAAAAAAAAGCAAAGGTGATTGCCATGGAATTAGAATTGGGAAAGGGGAGCAACAGCAGTTGGGATGTGGGACATCACTGGAGGCCGAGAGGAACAAAAAGTGGATTTGCAGATGAAGAAAGCCTGTGTTTATATTGCCATGTAGACTTTTTGTCCCCAAACAATCACATTTTGTCCGTGTTTTGATATACACCGGTTCTCCACGGATGACGCAGAATCTTAGCTATTCGGCAACTTGTCTTGGATGACACTTTTTATTGCAACAGAGACAGTGAAAAATAGTTGGTGCTTGCATAGATGTCTGGCTTGTTCTCAGAGGTGAGCAAAGCACAATTAGTATGCAACAAAGACACCTCAATGTGGCCGCAATCTGAATAGAGAAAATGAAAGTTGTGGAAAATATGATGTGTTTTCAGAGCCTTGGGAGAAAGGAGCTAATATGCATGTCAGTCAAGCCTACTGGCAGCAGATAAAGCCGAGCAACCATTTTATGCCTGAGAGTGACTAAGATATTGGTGTGAACTAACTGACCGGATACTGTTTTCAGAGTCAGTGACCTCCAAACAGAGATTTATGCAGAGCAGGGGAGTGAAGGAGAAGGGAACAGTGATTCTCATTTGTCCGAGACGTCATTCAAATCGGGAATGGAGTGACACTTCAATTAACTCCCCGTCCTCAACAAAGTTTACCTTGGTCTTCAGAAAGGCGCAGTATTTCATCTCATCCTGCAGGATTAGCCAATCATATTTCCAATCTCAGAGCTGTCACCATGGTGTCGCTGTGCGGCAGCTGGTAGTCATAATGACAATCTATTCTGCTGTTTTTCCCTCAATTTTCCCAACCAAAGAGGAACACTGTGTTTTTACTCCCTCACAGCGTCCTCTCTTATTTTCATCTTTATGATAAATACAGTCTCTGTCCGTATTTCCTTTGTTTGTACATCTGTCTGTCTGCCTACCTTGACTTGTTGCATGTCTGTTCATCTGTCCTTCCATCTGTTATTCATTTTTTGTCTGTCTGACTATTTCTCAGTTTGTAAATATAGACACACATTTCTTGAAATGATTTTTCACAAACTCTAACTACAGAAGAGAATCTGTAAATTAAAGAAAGGGTCATTTGCTCATTCCTAGCATTCCACCTCTGGGCTGGGTCACACCAGAGGTTTGTGTCTACATCAGAGACAATGTTGGCCCTGGCCAGCCAGCAGCCGAAAAAAATCCTGGCATAAGTCCAAAGCTTTGTGTCCACAAGCCTCCTCCACAGCCTGGAGAAGCTGCACTTACTATAGATTTCAGTCCAACACCTTTCACTCTCATGGAGAAGAAAACTCAATCATGGCGTTAAAGAATCAAGATTAGGTTTGAGGAAACACACTGGGGAATCTCAGGATTTCAGTGGAGCAGCTGACACGGACCGGTTGAAACTGACATTGTTCCAGATGTTGTATCAGGACAGCTCTGGCCAGCATCACCTCCCTCTGCTTCTGGAATAAAGCACCAAGAGACAATTGAGGAATGCAGGCAGATGTTTAGCATTACTGTACGTAGGCCCAGTCTGGCTTGGTTGTCCCATGATGGCTGACAAAGACTGAGGCTGCCTTCGCTGCAACCAAGGCCATTCACAATGATGCAGTGCATTCTCTGATGCTGGAAAAATATACAGTATATCAGAAAAAATAAACATTACTGCCGTTAAAACATGAACATAAAGTGCTGCAGAACAGATCAGGATAAGTAGGCCATCATGCAGCCTAGAACAGATGATTCTGGAATATCCTTACCTTCCTTAAAGGGACACCACACCAATTTTACATGTTCAAGTCAATTTATTGGTCATGGGGGGTAGTACTCTGCGTTGCATTAATATGGAAAAAAACAAAAATCTGAATCTGAATTTCCCAGGTTGGTCTGGAAAATGATATACTTATAAAATAAAAACTCAGGAGGTCAAGTTTTAAATATAAAGTGTTTTCCATGTTGGGCGGGCCTGACTGAACAGTATGATGGGAAGTGTAGGATCCAGAATGTTTTTGAAACATGAACACTACAAGATATCCCTAAAGTCAGGATATCTCATTTTGTTTTGCACCGATTTTGACAATTATATTAATCTGTCTCTGCATATTTCAACAAGGTGAGTATAATTTTAAACCACATGGTTGTTATTGTAAACAATTAGTAATTTAACCCAAAATATCTTTACTAACATCCATACCTAAACCTAACTGAACATTAACAGTGTTGTCACAGATTTATTTAAAGGAGAATAAGCACAAAGATATTGTAGTCACAAACTTCATTACATGAAATATTAATTGCAGTTTGGAAACACATTTATTTTATAGAGTTAGTCTGAAATGGAGCGCTTGTCGTTTAAAGTTGTGCACTGTATTACTAGTGAGTGAATATCACAGCAGAGAACAGATGTATGTAGAGAATTGCTTTTTCTTTTTACTCTGCGTCTACCACCATCAGCTATTTGTCCCTCAATTCTGCTAAATTAGAGCAACTGCTGTGTTATTGTCTCATTTGTACTCTCTCTGTTGGTGGTATCTTATTCATTGCTCTAAAACATATGACCCATTCTATTTTTTTTTTTTTTTTTACACATTCAAATTGGTGATTGTACAATAAAGCTTTTAGTGTGAGGACTTAATGTTGCGTTGTAATGACTAGTGTTTTGTATTTGAATGACAAAACATGAGATCTTGATGTTTTGTTCATACGACCAGTGTTGGTGTATAAGCCTCTGTGGAAAAATGCAATATTCCAGATGTAACATCAGAGTCACTTGAGCTGAGAATTACTAGTATTCCCTGATTTATTACCTGGCTGTCATAAACAGACAATCATAATGTCACAATTCTCTTTGTCTCTACTCTCCTCTCTTCCAGTCAGCTGCATTGTAATCCAGCCTCTCAGGTAACAAGTGGCCCTAATTGAATTCATGTATTACATTAATAAAACAAATGTAAACATGAATGTATTTATTACTTTAAGATCCTTAAAATGTTGCAATCATTTTTTTCTCAACCCCGTTGCACCTTCTGCATCCAATATTCATCACTGAACAACAAACAACTCCCTTACGTTAGATCTGCGTCACATGTGAGACTAGATGATCAAAACCCACTGTGAATCACACACAGATCCAATATATATTTCTTCTTTTCTTCATCTGAGTCAAGGTGTCATCCTCTGCCTGCAACACACCCTCATTCCAGCTGATGCAAACATAACAAATGTTATTCCCTCCATAGCCTCGTGTGGTAGGACATGACTCCTCTATCATTACACACCTTAGAATGTGCATCTATGGTCATGAATATAAATTCAACGCCCCATAAAGAAATGGGTCTCAACAACACCATTTAATAAGAATATTCATACTGTACACCAAGGCATGCATGAATAAATATAATTGAGCGATGTGGTGCAAAGGCAAAAGGAGAGGAAATGACAGACAGGAGAAATGCTGTAAGGAGATGGAGAGATGGAGGCGTTGAGAATTGTGAGCTGAATACTGAGCTTAATGATTAAGGAGCAAAGAAAGAAAAAAAATCACGCAACAGTTGTTTACTGTTGCAGTACATGACCCTGAGCCTTATACCATGAAGGTTTTTAATTCCTTTCCTTACTTCACTTTTTACTGCCCACTTTTTAATTATTTTTATTCCATTCCTACCTTTTTCATTGTATCGTCTTTAATTGTCAGTGTGGCAAGATACCTTTTTTATAATACTAGACACATAGCCTTGGGCAAGTTACTTAAAAAAAATCAATTGCTCATTAGCACTCAGAAAAAGTAATTACATTACATTACTAATTACTCGACTGTCACAGCACAGGTAGTACTAGTAAAGCTATTTGTTTTCATGTCGAGTTGATTCAACCATTACTAAGCCTTATGGCTGTACTGCACCCACCCTTTTGAAGACTACCAATTAAAAAAGATAAATAGTAACAACAGTATAACTCATTACATTAATTTCCCTACAGTTTGGAATGTCTTCTAAAGAAAATCAACATTTACAATCCAATATTTCAACAGACTGTGCTACTACTCTGCTCTTCTTCACTGATACAGTATGTTAAATCTTTTGGACCACTTCAACAGAGAACCTCAAGTCCCTCCCTTTCCAGTGGACAACAAAGGGACCTTATTTTAGAAGAAATATGTACGGTGATTAATGGACCAGTGTGTAAAATAAATGCCCCTCACCTCATCCTCCCCTTCCCAGCATGTAGGAAAACCTACAGTGGACGTGAAATTCCTCTCGTCCATCCAAAACACAGCAATTTTCAAGTTATTATACACGAATGAAAACATATTATAAATATATATATTCCCATTTCTTCCAGGCAGATCCCCCTTAATCTTACACACTGGCTTTACAACGTGGTTAGACAAATAATGTTTTGATCCCCAATTGTGCCATGATTTACAACTATGGAGCGAAGCTGCAAGCAGGTCAGGCAGTCAACTCCGAGCTGCCTGCATATACACACATGTACATGCTTTATTCCATAATCACTAACCAAGCGCACCCTTCCAGATCTGCGGTCCTATTTAACCTGCACAATTTGCCACCTCTCCCTCTGCTCTGGTCGATGCCCGCTGTTGCCCTGCCATCTGTATTGATGCTTGCTGCTGCCTGCTCTGTAAGCTATTGCTGCCCCACCACACCAGCATCCACCTGTAGGCTCCAAGCTGGGGGGTTAAGGTATTTTGCACCCTCATCCCCAATATCTCTATGTAAACATATCTGCGTTGAGTGATGAGGTCGGAGCCTAGACGCCAAGCTCTAAATATGCCTATACTGCTTTAATAAACATTTCAAACGTGAGTTGGCTGACTGAAATGATGTTTGTCAATTTAAAAGATAATTTCTTTGCAAGAAAGTAGCATTTTGTCGTAAAACTGTTTAAGTATAACACTGTGAAGATATTTTATTAGAAAGACTACACACCAAAAGCCGCATAAGTGACGTCCTAACTTTTTTTTCTTAATAAGCTACCTCGAGCCGCTGAAGCTAGATCCTTGTGTGTTTTGTACCCAAATGTAGTCACACAAGCAACGGGTCTTGCTTTATCTTTTGCTTTCCGCCTGATAACAGGACCAGGAGTTACAAAAAACAGGAAAGATAACGTAGACGCTGTTGGTGATATATACTGTGTGAGATGAGATTTGTAGTTTACTGAGCAGTTTCACACAAAACTAAATGGTACTTATTATTTTTACACTTAATCTTTTAAAACAAAGAACTCTTTGTGGTGATATAAATTCCCAAACATCACATATGTAATTCATTTTTCCCCATAAAGTTTGCATAGGGAATGCTTTGACTAAATCACTATGAATCACAGAGTGATTGCTCAGTGTTTGTTGGACAGTGGCTTACATTAGAAAGCTAGCTCAGAAGACACAGTATGAGTAAATAAGACTGCTTTGGACTCACTGGGAGTCACATTTCACTTTTGGTAGAAGCTAAGTTCCTACCCACACCTCCAGCCCCTGCACCAAACATCACCCAAACCAGTCTTTCTACTGCACACACAGAGATCAAACTGATATCAACCCTCCACCAACTGCCGTTAAACAGCAAACAAGTCGATTCCCAAGTGGTTGAAATAAAAGAGCATTCCCATGATTTGCAATGATATCAATTCCTTACACTACTTCTTACTGAAAAAAGTAATCACATTACTGTAACACATTACTAAGAAATGTGTGGTGTCAGTCCAATACTGATCCCAGAACATATATAGTCCCAGTCATATGCCAAATGATGCCCCCTCTTAGTGATATAACCTGTTGAACCTGGCTGAAGCATGTAGCGACAATACCACAAACCTAGAAATAAAGCAAGTGGAAAAACAGCCTCAGGTTCAAGGAGTCAAGAAATACTCTTGGCTGATGGTCAAATTCAAATAAATAAATAAACCTCCCGTCTTGTTTTATTGTTGTCGCCGCTGTAAAGAGTAACAGCGTAGTGGTTTTGTATAGTCTTCACACAGGACAGCCCTGCTCCTCCAGGTTTGCTTTGACGCCTCAGTGGGTGACACACTTCACCACATACTTTCTGTTTCCAAAACACTCATACACTGTTTACAGGCTCAGATAAGCTCACATACTCAAGTTAGATTGATGTCATTTTCACACATTGGCCAACCCATCAGCAGCATCGTTTCGTTTCTAGTAAATCTTGAGATATGAAGCTATAGTAACATTTCCTGGAAAGATTAAAAGGTCAACAGAGTTTATTTCATATGTCAAGTTGCAATTGTCAGCCAAGCTCACTTCATATTTAAGTAGTATTGAGACAATAATACATAGTTTATTAGAAACTAGTGTTGTATAAGGACATTTTCTTGAGTTTTATGTTAACAGCTCCTTCTGTGAAGCAACCATGACAGATAAGTGACAGTATAACATAACGTTATGTATTAATGTTATGTATTATTATATTAATGATATGTATAATGCTTATCATAATTATATTTATTTTATCTGTTATTTCTTAAGTATTTTTAAAACTGCAGCTCTTGTAGGGTGTTTCCGGTCTGCAGTGGTCAGTACCTATCAAAAGTTGTTCAAGGAAGAAAAAGTGGTGAACTAGGGACAGGGTAAAGGCTCACTGACGCATGTCGGGAGTGAAGGCTGACCTGTGTGGTCCGATCCAACAGGCCTGTCCACTGCTGAAAGTGCCTACAATGGGAATGTGAGCATCAGAACTGGACCACAGAGCAATGGAAGAAGGTGGCCTGGTGGGATAAATCACGTTTTCCTTTACAGGGATGCATGGCCCGGTGCGTGTGCGTCGCTTACCTTGGTAACACATGGCACCAGGATGCACTATGGGAAGAAGGCATCCCGGCGGAGGCAGTGTGATGCTTTGGCTGATGTTCTGCTGTGAAACCTTGGGTCCTGCCATTCATGTGGATGTTACTTTGACACGTACCACCTACCTAAGCATTGCTGTAGACCATATACACTCTTTCATGGAAACTATATTTCCTGATAGCAGTGGGCTCTTTCAGGATAATGCACCATGCCACAAAGCAAAAATAGTTCAGGAATGGTTTGAGGAACGCAAGTTCAAGGTGTTGACTTGGCCTCCAAATTCGTCAGATCACAATCCAATCGAGCATCTGTGGGAAGTGCTGGACAAACAAGTCCGATCCATTGAGGCCCCACCTCACAACTTACAGGACTTAAAGGATCTGCTGCTAATGTGTTGGTGCCAGATACCACAGCAGACGTTCAGAGGTTTAGAGGAGTCCATGCCTTGACGGGTTAGGGCTGTTTTGGCGTCAAAAGGGGGACTTACACAATAATAGGCGGGTGGTCATAATGTCATGACTGATTGGTTTACACACACACACATACATACACAACAAGCAAGCATAAAAAATATATACATGTATATACACTCATACATAGACACATACACACAAAACACAATACAAAATATACAATAAAACATAAAATGATGCTTATATGTTACCCAAATTAGCTAAACAAGTGTGTCTTCTGCTGCTTTTTCAAGGAATCTACAGAATCTACAGATTTTCTGCATGATGATGCCTATCCAGTCACATAGTCTCTTGATTAGGATATGGTGGTCTACTGTGTCAAATGCAGAACTAAGGTCAAGGAGTACTTAAATGGAAAAGTCAGGTTTCATTCGAAACCCTAAGAAGAGCAGTTTCAGTAGAGCGCTGTTCCCGAATCCCCTGACTAAAATTTATCATAAATATTGTGCCTCTCCAAAGCAGCAGTGAGTGGATTGGCAACAACCTTCTCTAGGACTTTTGACAAGAATGGGAATTTGGATGTGGGCCTGTAGTTATTTGGCAAAGCAGGATCTAAGTTTGGTTTCTTCAATATGGGCTTGGTAGTTGCATGTTTAAAATAGGAAGGGACACATCCTGTGGATAAGGAGGAGTTAACAATAGTTGATACAGCTGGGCCAATAACTGGTAAGACGTTTATTAGTAGAAAAGACGGTATTACATCCAGAGGGCTAGATGATGGCTTAATTTTCTTAATCAAATCCATCAAATCATCCGAAATCTCTTCTTGCGACAGTTTCGTCACATGCTGCAATCAATGTCTGTCATCCATAGGGAAGAGTTGCAGACAGCCCTAATCCTAACCTTTAAAAGTGCCACTTTGTCAAGCAAAGTAGAACAATGCTCATTAAAAGAAAAAAACTCTACTTCATTAGAATTAGTGATAGCATCACAGCAAAAATGCACTGAGAACTGGTAGTTTTCTTTTAGGACACAAGGGATCAGCATTCACAGAGAGATCAAAGAAAATACTGATCAGTAGGTCCTCACAATTTATATGTTTGATAGAATTAATAAAAAGTTGTAAAATCTGTAAAATTCGATAAAAACTGACCTGCTGGACCAGGAAGTCAATATATCAAAAGGCTTTAGCTGACCAACTTTTGGTCAGTTGAACTTGAAAAGTATTAAAAGGATTAGTGCTAACCAGTTGGCAGAAATACAAATTCTTCCAAACAACAGCGAGACCTCCACCATGGCCTGACAAACATGGAGTCCCAATATAAAAACACTTTATAGGGCATAGCTCATTTAAATGTATAAATTCCATATTGCACTGCCAAGTTTCAGTCAGAAATAAAAAGGCCAGTTTTTCCCTCATGAACAAGTCATTCAGTGTGAGCCTTATTAGCCACAGAACGTGCATTTATCAAGCACATTTTGATTGAGGATGCCAGCACGCCATCATCAGCATATTAAGCTTTGTGGGCAGGTGTAATTTGCCAGATCACTCGCGCACAACTGCAATCCCAATTCAGATTGCTAGGATTCAAGTTGCTTGAATCCAATGTTGATGAAGGATTCACAGGAAACGATGCCTGTATGTAAGTGACTGTCATTTTATTTAAGGTCAAGAATAAACCTTTGAGGTCAACATGTCTAAATTAGTTTTTAAGACATTTTTTCGATGTATATAAACTCTTAATAATTATTATATTATATTAAAAGCATTTTTTCATGTGCGTAAAATTAAATATGATGACAGGTTACAATTAAACACTTAAAATTGCCCAAATATCTGTCTATAACTACATTATAGTGTTTTATCCTGCTGTGTTATATGTGTTTATTATGCTATTGGTGATAGCTATACAGTACTAAAGCTATTTCGCTAGCAGGTTCAGACGAGTCACCTCTTTTCGCTGGGTATCAGTCTTCATCACGTTTAAGTGCATAAGCTTAACACAGCTGACCTTCCCCAAGCTAATGGCCCTTGTTATCACACAGGCTCCACACCAGCACTTTACACCGGGGAGACAGTATAAACAACAGCTTCGGTTGACCGGTCTTCAGTCACTGCTCTATAATGGCAGTTACCTTGGCACAGTGATATCCGTCATCATCATCCAGCATTAATTTATCATAAGGGACGAGGCATTATAAACTGCAGAGGGACAAAACAAGGCAGAGCAGTGACAGGGGCTCCCTCTGGTGTGATGAAAAAACACACTGGGAGCTCCATGCTGTGATGGGCAAAATAGTATGTATGTCACAGATGTGACAAATTATGTTTGGGGAAATTGAACAGGATTTCAAAGAAAACTGCCAGAGAATGATAGTAATTTGAGACTTGGTGAAAGTCGGTTTGTGTTGCCTTTAAAATGTTTCAGAGAATTATTTCAGTTTGTTTGTTTGTCTTATAATCTATGTACATGTATTTATCTATTTTCATATTTTTTTTATTTATTTAAAGGATCTTGCATAGAGCCTAACAAAATGATGCAAAATGGACAGAAAACAATCAGGGCTGTAGTTACCATTGAAAACACTAAGGTCATTTTCATAGTAATTTATTTTATAAATGTGTCTACTTTTAGGCTAACAGAATAAACAAACAATTGATTCAGTATTTCTCCACCATAAGTTTACTCATGGTGCATGGAGATGCTTTGAAACAGCATTTAGAGGATGAAAAAAAAAAAGCGATTTGTTTAACAGGTCCCTAATTTCCTGGGGGAGGTTTTCTGGTGAGAGCTGTACTAATAAAAGTAAAAATAAAGTTCTGAGACGATAATTTTTTGTCAGAGGTTAGCTGGTTCTGTTTATCTGCAGTTGTTGTTTTCATAAAGATTCCTCAAAACAACTACTTGATTTAAATAAAACTTAATCACTGAGTCAGTGATTGGAATATGAAAAACCAAATAATGAAAGTAGACTTAAGACGTAAACGTAATAATGATATTGACACATGACAACGAGATTGGAATTCCAATAATCCAATATGCAACTTAAATAAATGTGATGTGGAAACTTGAAACCTTGACACATACATTGAGAATGGACTTTACAGTGAAGTAGGAGCAGACTCTCAAATAAATGAGAAATATTTGCATGTTCACAGAATACAGATTAAGAGGGTTTAATTTTAAGAATATTTTTTGTGTCTCATGTCTCAGAGTATTTTTGTCTGGAAGGGATCTTTAATGCACTTACTTTCTGGGAGTGATTAGGGAGGGCGTCAGAGGAAGTTTGACTCATGATTGAAATCATGGTGTGGGCCCTGTAGACAATATCCATCAAACAAAAAATCACCTTTCAGTAGCCATGCTGCAGGTGTAGAGGAGGAATTTCTAGTTAACCATAAAACTGGAGTATAACTGAAAAGGACAAAATCCATGATTACTAAGTACTGCAGAACAAACTGCAGGGTATTCACTTTTTCGGTGAGACTGTACAAACAAGCTTCAATTTACAGTAAGTAGCACATTAACAGTAACTGTGGTAGGTATACAGACAGTTCCATAGGGGACTGTGAAGAGGAGGTGCTGTCTCGCACAGGAAGGATTTCGGAGCAGATGGTTGCTTGGGTGTGCAGGCTCGGTGGCAATCCTTCCTGCCCCCTTTTTTTGTGTCACCCTGGCATCACGCAGCTCCTTTGCGGAGGGCAGCTGACAACCATTCACCCACTCATCAGCGCAGACACCATGTTGGAGCTTGTCCTTGGTGTAGGAGGAGGAAGCAGATTAGAACCAGATTGTGGTGGAGGATTTAAGGATGTTTTCAGTCACTGATTTGTAAAAAATGGAGCAGGATTGGAGAGGGATATGCTGGGCTCTCCCATATGCTGTATGAATATTCTTTTTTAATCTTTTTAATTTGGCCAGAGATTTTGGTTAGTGTGTAGCAATCTATCACAAGTCAAGAACATCGATATTGGTCGATTTCTTCTACATCCAATGCCAATTTAGATAATAGTGTCGCTTTTGGGGTAAAGGTATGATTGGGGTTACACAACTCAAGCACTTGGGGATACGTTTAGGGTGACTGTTAATAAAAATGCTGGCTTTAATTGCACGTCTGTGACAGAAGGCAAACTTGTCTCTTGTATGACAGTTGGATATCAGCTCTGGTCTCTTTACTTAAGTCAGACACGCTACATTTCCGTTTACCATCCCAACTTTCACACCCTGATTTTCTGTTTGCTACATAAGCTATAGTAGGACACACTACTTCGTGCTTTGGCACTCAGTGTTGGTGTAGAATTGTTTAATATTGATGCAATTCATTGGGAGACTTGGCTGAGTATAGTCTTGTCAAGCTCAGACAGCTGGCCAAAATCTCTTTAAAACTATAGAGACAATAATTATAAGTAATTCAGTGGAAGCCATTGGTTTGGTCTCCAGAAACTGCCACTCGGATTGGTTGAATCTGCCCGCTTCCAATTTTCAAATCAGATCTTGCTACCCTGTAAGAAGTTATTCAGTCACTGATGATCAAAGGTTAATGACCAGACATATTGATTTAGAACATCCAGCTATCTAAACCATTTTGATTGTTATCATCTCCAGGGTGCTGGTGGTACTTCCTAGAAGCAGCAGTCGGATCTCCACTTGTTGATCTGTCTCGATCACATTGTACTGCCACCTGTTTCCTTCTCCTCTCCAGACATTTCCTTTGTGTCACGTCGTACTTCCTCTTCCTGTTCTCATCATCCTTTCAAATCCAGTCCTTTACTCCTCAGCACTCCTCTGCAAACTGTCCCCTTTGAAGACACTGTGTATGAACATTTCCAAAATTAAGGATACACACACACACACACACACACACACACACACACAATTGCCCCAGTTTACAATCAATTTGACCTTTGCAACAGTTCTACAGCTCGTCCTGAATGCCCGTGTAAAAAGCATTATTAGTCCAGCAAGTATTGATGTCTGCTGTTACTACAACATGAAAAACATGAGCTCTCTCTACCTCTGTGTCACTCTTTTTGTTTCCCTTTTTCTATCTGGCTGGTTTCTAATGTATTCTACCCCTTTGGTGGCCTCTAGCCAGCCTCACTCTTATGTTCTTTAACAATGGAGAGGGAGGAGGTCACTTGATGCCTCTCCTAAGCTCGACTCTGCTCTCCTTTGCTCTCCTCATATTCCCTAATATGCTGTGTTCCCATCTCTCCTTTCTTCTCCTTTCCTCTCCTCTTTTCTGTCTACTCCCCTCCCCTTTCGTCTTCTCCCCAGCCCTCTGGGTGAGGTTGTCCTACCAGGATGTAACTAAGCTCTCTCTCTCTCTCTCACTGTCTTGCTCTGTCTCTCTCCAGAGAAAAGAAAGAGCTGATGCGGGGCACATTACAGCAGGCATGTTCTTCAGAGGACGATCTGACTCCGTGAAAAAATGTTGTGACTGTGCTGCTCATTGACGTAACGTTACAAATACATACAGACTGATCATATGTAGTGCTGTACAAATAATACACCAAGAGAAAAACCACACTAAATGGCCAAAAGTATGTGACACCAAAATATTACATCCATTTGTGAGGATCTCATTTTAGAACCATCAATATACTGTGGAAATTCTCCAAGTCTTTTCACAAGCTATTGTAACCTTGCTGCAGTGACCTGAGATTGGATGCTGATATTAGGCAGTATCCCTAGGACTTCTCTTCATATCGGATGATTCTATAGTGCCAATTCAGCATGAAATGTGCCTTTTATGTAGCAATGTGGAAAATAAGGCTGGGTTATGCTAGAAAATAATTAGTTTTACAACATTTTCTCTAAAATCATTGTAAGGCAAATTTTTTTACCTGTTGAGCCACACTTAAAGGCGGGCTGAAAAGCTGAAAATAGACAGCTAGAGACACAAGTTAATTTCCCAGTTTACTTTCTCAGCTCCACACAGCTGACCAGTCTCTGAGTGAAGTGGATGTGAATGTCGGACTGTCAGTTTTTGGAAAGTTACAGCACAGACGATTTTGGATGCTGCTCCCACAGTCCGATTGCGGACAGGTGTGGATGGAGGGGGTTTCGAAAAGCTCGACCAACCAACGAGCAGTTCTGATGCAGCATACTCGCCCCTCTGGGTGGGGACAGGCATATAGTGCATCTGACTTACATGAGGAAGGCTGAAATTTGCATAGTAACCACGTTTCTTAACCATACCTTAACTGTACAGTAGTTTATTTGTCAAAACAGCAAGCTCTCCGCATCTTTCACCAAAGGGCAGATATTGTAGAAAGAAATGAAAAAGAAGTTGGTATTTAACAAAAAATATCAAATTCAGGGTTTGGCAGAATTGTCCAATATCAACATTCTTGTCTGACAAAAGGGTTAGTTCATCAATGTCAAACTCAGAAAAACTATTTCTTTATGGACCACACTTTGGGAATTGTAATGTTGAAACCAGAAAGGGCCTTTCCCAAATGTTTGCCTTGAAAGTCTAAAAATATCACTGTATGCTTCAGGATTAAGATTTACATTAATCGAATCAGAGGTCCTGGGCCAAAGAATAAAACACAGTCCTACAGGTAGTTAAATAAATTTTTAGTAAGTAAAGCTTTTCTTTTTTTTTTGCTTCCTTCCATGTCTCTATATCCTGATAGAGTCCAGGGGAGCTGCATTAGGATCCAGCAGCAACTGCTACTACAGCATACTGTATGCTGTATGTGGAGTCAGCAGAGGAACTTGCCATCAGGTCCTGATCGACCTCCCCTCAACCCCTCCGCCCCTCCATCCCTCCATCCCGGTCCTGGACCCTGCTGGCGGCCATGATGAATGATTCATCCTCTCAGCCAAAAGAGCTGACTCATCACTGCATTTCAGCTCCATATTTCCAAAGTGGGCAGGAGCTAAATGGCTTTACCAATAGCCTTGCCTTCTGACCAGTTACAGCTACCTTCTTGTTCTGCTGCTGAATATGCAAAAGAAGGGAATACAGTATCAAAATGTATTGCTGCACTTTGAGTTGAAGCCATAAAGGACTATTTATGTCTTTAGGCTGCAGCTAATTACAGTGCAGTGTATCTATATATTTTTTGGATGTAGGTGTATGCATACGTTTTATTTAATGTGCTGCCTCATCAGGTAATTTCTCAATTTAAAAGAGGGCTATCTGATTAATCCTTTAAATGGTCACCTTAAAAGCAATGGTCAATAAATAGTCAAAAACCTGACTGAGTCAATGTCTGTCTCTTTGAAGATATTGGTGGACTTTGTGCACACAAATATTCACATACACTCACAGTGTGACATTCTGAGATGAAGGACATTTTAGTTCTGCTCTGCTGCAGTGGACTAATGGTCAATAACAGATTCATTTTCATCACAGTACGTGAAAGTGTGTGTGTATGGGCTGTGTGTTTGTGTGTGTCCTTCACTTCCTTCTCCGGCAGTTATTATGGACATTTGAAATTCTGTGCCAGCTTCTAGATTGAGCAGGGGGATTACTCATCTGCCTCAGATATTGTGCTCCTTGGTGGTGCTTGGCTTTGCGGCTGACTTAATGAGAGTGGAAGGCTTTGTTGTTGTGAATTTCTCTATTCATCCAAAAGAGGAGGAAAGGTGCTCCACTGAGGAGAAAGAAAAAAAAATAAGGTAGCTACTCTCAGCTGCTTTTCTCAGTGAAAAGGAATGACAACTAATACCTGAGGGCACTTCCTTATCTCCAGCCTGTCAACACAGACAGGCCATATCATTCACCAGAAGCTTTACTCAATGGGAAACAGCCATCCACCAATGGGAATAAGCTCTTTCTTGAAAACAGTGGTGCTCTATCTCTTACTGTGACTCGGTAACCTTTATCATACAGTGTTTATGGAAGAATGGTTCCTCACTCTGCCAAATACTGAGACTTTCTTTCATTTCCTGATTTCAAAGCAAGGCTGAGATGTTCTCGGCTTAGAGGAAACAGGATGAGGTGAGGAGGCAGGAAGTGCATTGTGGGACAAAGATGAGATTATAGGTGAGAAGAGAAGATCAGGTTGAGATTCAAAAGATGTGCTGACCGCAGGTGGTGTTATGAATGTGCGTGTGTCTGTGAGAACGTTGCTCTGTGACATTTTTCTTCATCTCCCGTATAAGGATCACATTTTAAATGATATTGCAGTTTTAAAGCTCTGCTGAAAATGGAATGAAATCATCACTGAATGAGATGACAGAAGTTTGGAAAAATACATGTGAGAAATGCATGATGCCAGGAGGCTTAAATGATTAAATAACATTGTCTCTTAAGAAAATGTCTTTGATTCTTGTTGATAACGATTAATAAGGAGACAAATTATATTTATTAAGACTTTCAGGACAGTGCACAGAGAGGCAGGCACCTAAAACTACAGAAAAGACAGAAGAGGCATCCTTTACATTTTATTCATCCCCCAAACAAAACCACCAAAACCATATCCTGCTAATATCTACTGAAACCCACTCTCTTTAATCTAAAGACAATATTTCCTCACACGCACTGTGGGAATTCTCATGTATAGAAAACTCTCTCAAAATAGTAATTGTTATTATGAGACCCACCTTTAAAAGAACAGCACTCTGTTTTAAGCCGAGCTTTGGCAATTTCCTGATGAAGCCCCCACCCCCACCCCCAAATCACACACATACACACACACACACACACACACCAAAGTGTCTCCCAAGAAGAAATCGATGACCTTCTGTGGGAGGTGGCGATATGCCACAATCGACTACACAGCCCACTAAATAAGCAGCCACTGGCAGATGATGTTAAATGAGGATAGGAGGAAATAACACATTGGGTTACAGCATTGCTTTGGTCCCATGAGAAGCCATGCAAGACATGATGCTAAGGTATGAGGTCAAAAGTGTCCACTATAAGACAGCATTTTGTAAAATTAAAAAAAAGTTTGATTGGCAGATTCTTGGGTCTAGCTAGTTCTCTTAATGTAGGTGTCTCTGTGGGACATCCGGCTGATGCATCATATTGTTATGTACTGTGGTTCTGGCCTCATATACTGCTGGATTTTTCCTAAATTATAAACTATGAATACAGATCATGATGGTCCATAAATGCTTTTGCCAAGAATAACGGTCTGAATATACTCCCAAACAGAAGCGAACACCAGGGACGCTTAGTAGTTCTATTGATTCTGGTTTCTGGAGTTCGCTTGGAGGACGTGTTCTCAACAGTGTTGTGGCCATTTAGACAGCCAGCCAGACCACACATTGGTGGTATGCAGATATCTGCACAGAGCCTACGCGTACAACCCTCTGATGACAAAGGCTATCCTGTCCCTTGCAGACCGTTGCGTAGTAATTCCTTAAGAGTCTACAGCCACGCTACTGGCTCTGTGAGGCTGTACTTTGGCACAGTGGTGCTTTGAGCTTTATGCTAATACTTGCATGCTAACATGCTCACAATGACAATGCTAACATGCTGATGTTTAGTATAATGGTATAATGTTTGCCTTGCTAATCATCTTAGTTTAGCCTGTGACAAAAAAAAATTCTGATGATGGCACTTGATAAAACATGAAGGGATCATGTGATCTAGGAATTTCAGTGAAAACCATAAATTGTGGCGCTAGAGGAAAAGTTAGGGGATCGCCAAAGTAGGGTACATCATCTTGGAACCATGCATGGTACAAGCCTTTGTAAATTCATCCATTAAATAAAAAGTAAATATTTCACTTGTTGGTCATCCTCTGGGAATCATCAATGTCTGTAAAAGAAATTCCCTGCATTACATCCAATAGTTTTTGAGATATTTCAGATTGGACCAAAGTGCTGGACCAACCCACCAACTGACAGATCGACAACCATCCATCTGACACAAAAAGGAAAGAAAATCTTTTGTTGGTTATTTATATTTTAAAATGATGAAGATTTGTTCTGTATTAAATACAAAAACCCCAAAACACAAATACTTACAAAACAATACAACAATCTCAAGCACTGATTTACACATTACACCACAGAGATACTTTTAAAAACCTTTTTTCCTTTACCCTCTGACACTTTCAATCTCAGTTCTCCCCAGTAACATCAAATCTTGTGGTCTATGTCTGATAATGACAGTGATGATGAAGTATTGAGGACCTGTAGTCTCCAGAGTTCTGAGTGGCTCATATCCACTTCCATCTCTCTCTGATATGATTGGTCGCTGAGTTAATTGTGGAGGTCACGGATGGATGGGGAATTGAACTTCTTCCTTGGAGACCACAAAAACTAGATCACTCAGAAGGAGACGGCATCATTAAAAGTAAACTATTGCTATAATAATAAAGACTGATTGTGACCATTTCTTTGTCCTTTGTAGAATATCATACAGTGATAAAAATGTAATATTAAAAGGATAATATCTAATGTAAAAAACTACATGAGTAAATTAAGGGTCTGAGAAAAAAATCCTAGTAATTTAGCACAACAAAACAAAAAATATAATTTAAATTAAAGTTTATTATTTGTACATGGAATTGTGCATTTGGTGAGACTCTCCAAAAATGGTTGAGCACAAAGTTGTAATTTAATTTCCACCTGCCAAATATATACTATACAGTAGCTGAAATAATGAGAGGGATCTTCATAGCAATCCTTGCAACTTTCGAATGTGTTTGATGATTAAATATGTGTATTTAACCTTAATTTAGCAATTGAAGGTGGAAAGGCGTGCTGCAAACAATATATAGGTAAGGCTGATATATGTTTTCATGAGGGAAGCTGGATTTTTAGGTAAACCTGAATCTCTATTGTAGCCTAGTCTGGCCAAGCACATACATATCCCACTAAGTATGTAGATACACAACGAGAAGTTATTATTACACCGAAGACTAACACTAAAACATAGTTATGTGCAGAGCCTCTCTGGAAAGGAACTTTTCGAAATAATGGAATCAACAAGTGATTACACTTTTAAGATACAGTTGCAGATGTAAAGCAGACTGTATGACATACGAGTTGTATGAATGGTGGTTATGTTTGCTTACATCGCCAGGTGACTTTAAAAAAAAAAGTGTTAAAACCACATCCACACAGCCCTGATGTAACTCTTAATAAATAATAACACTGGATGTTTTAATTGTTGCTTATTTAGTCATGAATAATACATTTTCTACAGAAATAGGATATTAAACTAAGTTTTCAGGGGCTTTGCTCCATGGTGCCACAGTACTGACTACAACTGCAGACAGCCCCTTATGATATATTATGCCTGTTACTATAATACGTATATACTTAAAAAGAGATGCATGCCATTGACTTCCTTTGATTTGATCATACCCAGACTGACTGAGTTTAATCCAGTTTTTGCTTGCATTTATGCAGGGAGAGCATCAAGATGAAGAGTTTCTCCAGACACATGAGCATGAAACTGTTCCCGAGATAGTCAAGATTAATGATTGAAAACAAGTGGGCGAAACTGAGAAATAACAACTATAAATACTGATGCTTTAGAGAGCTGGGATCAGGCTGGAGCCCTGCACATCAATAAGAGCTTCTTTGCTCTACTTTTGCCACTCACTGTCTGTGCAGTGAAAAGGAAAGTGAACATTTTTTGCACTGCATTAAGACTATGAAAGTGAGTCACTCTGAAGGTGAAATTTAAAGGTTACAGCACCTGACATTTGTCCAAGTGGTTATTTTTAATTCAAAGCACATCAGATATTTATTGAGGGCTGTAAGGCTTAATATGAAGTGCTGACCTCTGTTCCTTTATGGACACGCAAAGGATATGCTGTACATCCATTTAGCACTCCAAATCAATGGTTTTAACCACCAGTCTATTTTTGTTATTAAGTATGCTTGGCCATTTGAGAAGAAAAGCTTTTGTTTTAAAGAATCAGTTTGGACCCAGAATAACAGTATATGTTTGTAAATAATTAGGTTGAGATTGAGCTGAAAATCTCAGGTTTCTGCATCCTCTGAGACTGGATAGGTAGCTGTTGGAAGCTTCCCAGCTGGGTGTTGAGTGTCTGGGAGCTCTATCACTGTGAGTGGTTGTCTTCTAAGACTCACATGATGTATGTTCTTTCCCCTGTCCCAGGAAGAGCATGTCACTGTTATGAAGCAGTTGTGAGGAAGTTTAATCTAGCTTTTTCTACTTTTTCTATTTCTCTAGAGATGGAAATAAAGTTATCAGTTGCTTTGCTTGTTGGTCCCTCCCACAACAGTCTGGGAAGAAAAATAGCCTCTTGGGGCCCATGAATGGAAATAGTGTACAATTTATTTATTTCATGAATGAATTTGGCCTTGCGTAAAAAAAACGCAGTGGGCATTATAAATTAGAAGTCCAGTTCAACGAGTGCCAACGCAGGTAGCTCTGGCATAAAACAAATGGTAGTCGACGCGAGTCTAAGTCATCCAGCTAGGCCCTTTGTAAGCACACATTCCATTGCCCATGGGAGCCTAGCTACCATTAGCATCCACATCTCATCGTCCTTGGTTCAAATTCAACTAAATCCACATTCAATTCAGACACAAGGGATTAACGGGACCCACCACAGATACCTGCAGGTTTTGACCAGGTTTTGATTTATATAGCTACTATATGGAGCCTAAACAGAAGAAGAAGAAGATATACTTTATTGATCCCCTAGGGGGAAATTGTCTTTTTCACTCTATTTTTATATACACACACACACACAGGCTGAAATGCAACACTTCATGCACATGGTGACATGCAAAGGGGAGAGATTGGTGGAGTGATGGTGGACTGCCGCGTTACCAGCTCCCCATGAGCAAGATTTCGAGGGTTTAGGAGGGGTGCAAAGGAGGTGAAACCTGACACCTCTCCAGCTACCAGTCCATACCTTCCATATTTTGTGGTCTGTGGGACTTGAACCGGCGACCCTCTGGTCGTCCCTACACACTGAGCCCCTGGTAACATGGTAATTGACATAGATATGACATAACCCCTTAATGCACAGATATAAATGAAGGTTTAGTTACTAACCATCACGTCTATCTTATTACCTGTATCAGGATGGGACATCTTACTTGTACTTGTATTTGTGATAAATCTAGAGCTTTCATGTGGTTCTAATGCCAAAAGATACTCTTCCATTTTGTCACTCTCCTCCAGGAAATGGTAAAAACACTAATTTGTTGCTTCTTATGCATTGAAAGATCTTGCCAGGACACCAGGCCTCAACTGGATCATAAAATCCAACCACCACTGCAGTTGTTTCTTTCACTCTGGAAAATCCTCCCACAAAGTCTCAAAGCACAATCAGAGCACATCTTTTATAAAATCCATTCGTTTTCTTTGGCTTTTACTTGGTTTTGAAATGTTAACTTTGTTCCAGGAGGAACAAAAGAGCCAGAAAGAATGATACAATATTGTTTGCTACTGCGTGTCCAGTTGGAGCTCACACCGGCAGACTGCAAGCTCAGCTAGTCATGCTTTTCGACACAAGTGGTGGTGCTGTCTGAAAGGTTAACTGCAGTACTTTGACATAACTGTACTAGTTTCTCAAGTGGAGCATCAGTGGAGTTCATTTCTTCACCTGTCACAGTGAAACAGCTGGCAGTTAAAATCAGTGTGGAGATCAGGCCTGGAAATGCAAGGCGATCAAATACCCAACAAATAAATTCTAAAATTAGCTAATATCAAAACAGCTGGGTGATCCACTGGTGGTTATACAACTGTAAACAATGTGTACTGCAGCAGGGACACTGGATCGGTACAGTAGATGTTGTAGGTCATTCCTGTGGCTTGGTGTCCAGTCTTGTTTTGCAGCCTTTCTCATGGTTGGACTTGTACATTCCTTTCCAGAGGCAGGTTGGTCTCAGTGCCAGGGTAAGCTGGAGTAACAGATGGTTGCTGGAGCAAGCCTGGCCTTTCCCCGTCTCTCTCTCTCTCTTTCACTTCCTCACTCTCTTTCTCCTCACAATAACCCCACTGCTGTTCTCATGGTAACACTATCTGCCAAGTCTGAAGGATTGGATTTTTACAGGACACATGAGCTCAGCACTGTACCAGCGGTGGACGCTCTGCTCCCACTGTCTCTCTCCTTCCCTCCTGCACCTTCATCTTTCTTTCTGTCTCTATTGAATGTTTCATTTCTTCCTCCTCGCTGCCCAGGATCTTTTTGTCTCCTTTATCTGTCTCCACCTCTCCTCTGCTCATCTGTCATCGCTGCTTGTTGAGTCAACCGTCCCTTCCCTTCCTCCTCCTGGTGTTGTTTCATCATCCAGAAATCCCAACCAAGACTGGGCTTTATCAGTGAGCATGTATAAATCTAACTCCAATCTAATCTCTTGCATCTGCTGTGCTATTGTTCCTCTTTTCTTTGTTTCACTGTATCTTTGAACAGCTTGCCTCTACTGTATCACGTTCTCCAGACTCTGCCGATAGTCTTATCACAAGACCGATGGTTTCAACTGTGGATATGATCTCTCATCTTAAAAGAATGACGGGCATGTTGGTGTTTTTGAGGTGTAGCTTGGTTGACTGTTTTTTGGGGGGGTTTGTTTGGAAGTTAATCAGGCACACACACATGCACAGACCCATACAAACACACTTATTAAGGGTATTAGATTTAAACAGACACAGCATGGTGTAGGAAAGACAGCCAGCTGTTCTTTGGACCAACATAGATTTCTGAAACAGTGGCCATCTGTGGCACACCGATTGAGGGGGTGACCCATTCTGAATTCAAAACATCTACAAATCAAATGCAAGACCACACACACGCACGCACATTTGCCCAACCCCTGCTCCATCAAAGAAGGAATTCAAATCACGAGGGTTAAGAAGGGAAGCTGGCTTTCTGTGTGTCTTGCCATCTTTCCATCCACAAGGTGAGCTCGCCTAGCTCTCTCTACCTCCTTTTTCCCTCTTTCTTTCTCTGACGGCATTGTAAATGGAATGAGTCTGGTTGCATTGCTGTATTACGGTGGGATAAAGTATCAGTGCTGGTAATCTTCCGTGGATTAATGGCTTCTTCTTTATCTGCTGCGGCTGCTCCGCTCAGATGTCTGGCCGGGCCAGGAGCCTCCTGCTGGAATACTAATGACAGACAGACAGACAGCTCCAGCTATCCCTGTCCCCAGCCCCAGCCCAGCCCATGGGATGTGTGTGTGTGTGTGTGTGTGTGAAAGTGTGAGTGAAAGAAAGGGAGCACATATGTGTGAAGTGCATGTGCATGTAGATAGAGAGGGCACACAGAAGAGACAGAGAAGGAGACTGCACGTGTTAAGAGTGTGTGTGTGTGTGTGTGTGTGTGTGTGTGTTTTCGCCCCCAAGACCCTGTCGCCTCCTTTGTGAGGTAGTCGCTGTCCTCCTTGTCCTGGCTGACACCTGCTTTGCATACAGGAGGGGCCAAGCGGAGAGGAGGGGAGGGGCAATGATGGTGAAATGAGGGTCCCCCAGGATGTGAGAGAGGAACACAGAGGGGATGAGGGAGGGAGAGGAGGGGAAGGAAGGAGGAGGAGATACAGCAGATTAGTTGAAGAAAATAAAGCAGGCTGATGGAGTGAAAGAAGGAACCAGGGAGAAAATTGAGAAAGGAACAATGGGAAATATGAACAGATCCCAGCAACTGGACTACAAAACACCCCCCTTTTCCTGAGAGCAGATCCACTGACAGACACCCATTCTGTAGTAAATAACCTGCTGTAGGGTGTAGTCATTGTGGCGTGGTAACTCCAATTCCATTTCCTTAGCAAGGTCACATTTACCCCATACAGACCGTGGGCTAAGAATATCTAGTAGGTCCTTTATGAAAAGGAAAAGGACCAACACTAAACGCCATCTGCTTCCTCAGTGAAAGAAGAAAAGAAGAGGAGGAGGAGGGGGAGTGACAGAAGCACACCATGTACCAACTACTGGCTATGCTTATGTGAACAGTAATACAGAGGAGAACAAAAGAAGACCGTTCCCCCCCGAGCTTACCTCATTTCCAAGGTGGCACAAGAACCAATATGAGAGCAGAAGCACCAGCAGAACATCCCACCAGAGTTAAAGATGAAATGATGGCATCTGAGGAAACTTCACATCAAACTGTTCCCAAGAATTGTGAGAATATTAGCATAGCTTCAGGGAGACAACAAAATACCAGAGAAATAAATGACCAAATAAATTTATCCTGAAGCAGCAGATTCATGTACAGTTGTAGTTGCTATATCGCTGTGTTGTATCAGCTTTTAAAGCCCAAATTTTATTTAAAACTGCACCTCACCGTGAATCAACTCGTCATTATAAATCTACTGCTGTGAAAATGAACTCAAAATGTAGTATCTCTTTGAGTCTCACAGTCTCAATAAAACACTGATATTGTGAGAATGGAAAACTTGGTATTTGGCAGAGCTTCTGTCCAGAGACTTTGAATGTATTCAAGGCCTCTCATGCACAAAGATTCATATACTCTCATGAGAAGCACAAAACCTGAATCCTTAAGAAATGTAGTCTGATTCATCAGATGAGGATCTTTGTGATATGCTGTCTTTGTCTCTTATTCACTGTTCTGCCTTCTTCCACTTTTCCTTCTGGACAAAGTTGTAATTTTCAATGAAAAACAACTGGCGCCCATTCTAGCTAACATATTGTATGCTAATAATGTTTCTGGAATTTTGGAATGAATTGTGGGTAAAACAGTTGCTGAATGACAGGTACCGAGTAGGCCCAAAAACTGTGAAAAACCGCAATGATTGATTTATTTGATCATTGACCATTGACATATACTCATATTTAAGTTGTTGCTTGCTGCTGAAACAGTTTTTCATTATTCTTTATCAATATTCTCTTTAGGTTCATCACTATGAGTGTACCTCTTTTGCGTTGTCATGTTGTTTTCACATTGTTATTTGATACATACAAATAATAGCCACTTTAAAAAAAGAATCCAAGCAACTCAGAAGATTTCTTTTCTCCAGAATAAAAGTTATGTGGAGCATTTTGAAACTGACACAAATGCCATATTTGATCAATTCAATTCAGCTTTATTGTCATTATACTTGCATACAACAAAACATACTATTGTCATTCCAAGTGATTCCAAGATAGTTAATCTAATTAAAGTAAAATTCATGAACTAACACAATAAAAAAAAACTACACATAGCTATATAGATAATTTAATGTACTGTGAGTTACAGTAGTTGGATCCAGATCTAGAAGTTTTCATCAGTGGAAAAGCAACATATTTTTGCTGCAAGACCAAGTCAGAGGGCCTTAGCACCAACAGTAAAAGGGCTGCAGTTATTGCTCAGTCCAGTCATAAACAAAGTTACAAGTTTTTCAGGCATGTCTGTTCTATATAATGTAATCCAGTACAATGGCCCTGAAACACAGCACATCTTTGTGAAGGTTATCGTGTCTAGTTTTTCTTGACACCGAGTCAGAGAGGTGTTTATTTATCTCTATGGACACGTTTGAGGCTGTACTTGGTGTATTGTTGTATTGAGAGGTGTGTTAATTAATGCTCCTCAGTTTTCATATACAGTGTGCTCTCCTATATGTTGTAGGTATAAAACCAAGTTAACAATATGTTTCCACAAAATTCAATGAAAAATGTTTACTTTTGCTGCATTAAACCGAAACATAACTTCTGTTATCCTGCCAAAAATCAAGTCTCAGTTTAATCTGAGATTCAGGGGAAGTATATTGAACAAAAACACACATTGCAATAACAAATGTTTTATGCTTCTTGAACAGCTCAATATAAAGTAAAAAGTTATATGCAAAAGTTTGCTAATTTAAATGCAAAGTAAGTGAAGAACCTACATGCTCTAGGAAACCCTTTCATTCTCCAGTGTTTCTGTTTCTCACGCACACCAACACACACACACACACACACACACACACAGACACACAGCCAACTTGCTAGTCAGATTACAGTAGCTCCATTTTTTGCATTCTCCTTGCAGCTGTTCTTTACAAGTCAGATCTTGAATGGTGGTAGACATCGGCCGTTTGGTTTGGCGCTCGGTTAGAGCTCTATGAAGAGACTGCTGTGTGAATGTAAGTGTGTGTGTGTGTCTGTGTGTGTGAGAGAGAGAGAGAGAGACAGAGGGAAAGAAAGATAGATGTCATTAACACAACAACATAATGTTGTCATTATGTCCTGATGTGACTCACCCATTCCTATGTCATCCCCACATTTTTCTTCTTCTTCTTCTTCTTCTTCTCCTTCTCTAGTTAGTGTTTTCCCCTCTCTTTCTTTCTTATCCTCTATTTGCCTTTCTCCTTCTTTCTCCCTAACTTCCCGAACTGAGTCTTTTCCTGTGTGGTCCCTAGCAGTTCTCCTCTTACTTTCATCTCACTTGAAGAGATAATGAGGTTGATTGCATCACCCACAGAGCCATTTGACAAAACTTTGGATTAAAAAACACTTTGATCACATCCCAAAAGGAAGAAGTTGAAATAATTATTAAACCGTGTTTTTTTGCTGCTACTGTAATTAGCACCTATGAAAACTTTTTATTCCATTAGTTTTTGCCTCTTCAGTTGATATATCATCCTTGGCAGACATCAGCTCAGAGGAGAACGGATGCACACGGTAACCAATAGAGATCATGTGAGTAAGTGGTGAGAGGCCAAACAACGTCCAGCGTGAGACATCACGTTTAGACACCACAGAGTTGGAGCAGGTGCACAGCCACAAGCCAGAAGATTGCAGTTAGTTTAACGCTTTCACAGTCATTTTCATGGCTTGATGGGAGGTCTGGTTGGTCAAAATGAGACGACTGAGACTGGACTGGACTTAACAAAAAAAAGGCTCATTGTAGATACATTTTTGTCTTATTGCAAAAATAAAAAAATGGTTAAACATCAACTAATTAAATTTGGACAACCATCGGCTAACAATGAGCAAGGATGCGGTGACAGCAGATGTGTGAATGTGTGTGTGGGTCATGTTTGTTTCTTTGGAGAAAGAGAGGAAAACAAAGGGCCACACTGGTGGCTAGGATTTGGTGAATGTGTGTGTGTGTGTGTGTGTGTTTGTAGGTGTGCATGTGTGTGTGCCCCAGAGCTCTTTGTGCCTTTTCCATGGACTCAGCCATTGTTGCCACTCTACGTGTCACATGCACATGCACCGACACGGACAAACTCAAGCACACACACATATCTACATACAAGTTGTCTGGTTTTTGCTAAACTTAAGAGGACAGTAGCGAGGGCATAGAACATAGAGTCCCTGAAAGCCCCATGAAATTCTCTTTTTAAAATTCTCAGCAGACTTTCAGTACATCTAGAAAGTAATTTTGGAGTTTATGAGTTCTAAGGGAGTGCATCTTGAACCACTAACCCTAAAAATCATCCTTTTGGGTCATCCAAAATACCCTCACAACTTAAAATGTCCTCACAAGAATAGGGAAATGTCGAAAGTCAATCCCCACAAGCTCAGCTAAACCAGACCACACACACTCACACACGTGCAGGCAGCTACCATTGGCTCTGCAAAGAGGGTCCCCTCCTGTCCCCATCCCCTCTTGCCTGCAGCTGCTGGCCAGCCTGTCAGTTCCCAGGCATCAAGCCATCAGAGATGATGCTTCCTCACGCCACCAAGTGGTAATCACCTGTCCTGCACCATTCAGCAACTGGGGCTCTATCCTCCAGGCAGCAGTGGCAGTTAAGATGCTACCAAAAGTGTTTAAAGCTTCACTGATAGAGTAAGAAAATCAGTGTGTGTGTTTGAGCTGAAGGTTCAAGCCATAAAATAAAACCACATCATGAAAAGAGACAAAAATAGAAGGTTGGTTGTACCATGGTACCTTTATTGCTTTGTGTGACATTTTTTGTAAATCCACTATGTGTGACATTATAGATGATAAATAAAGAAAATATGTACTGCATAATAGAAGAAGAAAAAGAAGAAGAAGAAGTTTAGAGAAGTGATTTAAAAGATGTCTCTGATTCTGCAAGTCATGGATGTTTTCCCCCACAAAAAGTGCAACACTTATTTTTAGCATCAATAAATCCCATTAACAGACGAATCAACTGTGTTGTAGGCAATACTTTCTGACACGTGGCACTCAGCCCCAAGCTCATTGTAATGTAAATCTCAACAAACATATTGTTTCATTTAAAAAAAAAAGGATAAGTGATTTCCTAAAATGATTTGGTTCTGTAGTTTTCAGCAAATGTTACTCAAGCAGGAGTAAAAAGTGCATTTGTGGGGAACCATTTTCAGCCGCAGATTCGCCAGTGAGTGTTTTTAGCTTAGATGGGATTGTATCAAAATGCTCTTTTTGTGGAATTTGTTGACATTAAGAAAAAATAGAATATCACTAGCTTTCTCCTAGATGTTTGAATAACTTACCAGGTGGTGATATTGATGAAACAATAAAGAAAAAGCAACAACAAAACAGGTCTCAGACTCAAGCTGTCAGTGTCGGACATACCCTGATGGCTTCACAGTATTTAGCCAGGCTGACTTTCTTACTGTGTGCACACGTGTGCGTCTGTTTCTGCTGTGGATTTGTTTGTGGATAGTTTGCCATGGTCTCGGTATGTCCCTGACCTACTTAGACATCACTGTGGGTTCAAAGTCATGTGTATAGGAATGTGTGTGCATACAGTGTCCTTGCATTGTGTCTATGTGGAGGAAAATCGGACATTTCTGAGCCATAGTATGCCACGTCCTTGCTATATCCGTAACCTCTACTCAGACGCCACTGTAGGTTTAATGTCAAGTGTATAGGAATTTGTGCATGCATTGTGGATATAATTTGTATGTATGTCTGTGTAAGACAGCTTGTGTGCACACATGTAAGGATTAATTTTCTGCATCTGACAACTGGAAAATAGGCAGAAGTCTGGGGATAAAAAGAGGGCTAAGGAGATGTGCTTTAGGGCAGGTGAAGTGCAGGGAGCGGGGGGCCAGACAGCAGGGGGGGCACTCAGTTCAGAGAGTAATTGTGGAGGGGGTCATACAGGTCCGGACCTCATTAAGAAAATTGTCTGGGAACTTTCAGGCTCTGAGCTGCCGTCATGTCACCTGCCTTCTCGTCAGAGGAGGCAGCGTAAGGAAAACAGTGGCTTATTAACGTGTCTTTCAGTTTTCCAGGTCACACAGTTCACCATTAGAGTCAGGAAGATCAACACACACACACACGCATGCCAACACAAAGCTGTGTTGCAGGAAACACTTTTGAGGTACGAGCCTGTAACTGACATGCATACATCTGACATCTGTGGACTTGAGGAATATTGAAGGCAGGTACACCATCTCAACCAGTATCCCTTTTGATCGTCTTTTGAACGTCTTCTCCTTACGCTCCAACAACACTCCCACTCTTTCTGTTCTTAATTTGTATTCACAAGGGGGTTCTCCGCCGTCTGAGGTTACATAGATGAGAATTGGGGGGGATTTGGGGGATCTCTCTCCTGCAGCTTTTTAAAGAGGGTGAGGTATCAATCAGGTGCTGATGTTACACTGATGCAATGTTTCAGCCTATAGAGGAGGTTACTACTGGACACTGTTCTGTTTTATATCATCTTACCAGCGGTGAACAGAGAGCGTTCTGTCAGGGACATACTAATTTAAAAGTGTACCTAATGATCTTTGATCATTTGATGCTTTAAAGTGAGGTAATATTGAGTTGGGTCCATGTTCACTGAACTGTACAAATCTTTCTGATGAAGCGAAAGGCCAGAAATCAAACCAGACATTTTTTTAGTGCATTAAAACCTGTTTATTCTCATGCTTTCAAATGTAATTCAAAGCATTTGCCAAAGACATAGACTACAATAAAATGTCTTTCATTTCAAACTGTTATACATTCAAGAGTGCAATTATTTAGTATAAATAGGATAGAATATCTGTGTCATAGAATATAATCTCTCTTTTAAAAATGTTTCAAACTATTTCAAAGTAGGAAATATAGCACTTACATTCAGTCCAATATATACAGAGAAAAAGATATATAGACATTCATAGATCAGCAGGTGCACAGCACTGTTCCCAAAACCCAGAGATAGAATTATTAAGATCTTGTACCCATTATAAATATAGATTAGGCTACACATTGTACTGCAAGTGTGCAATCAGTCCAACGATAGTATGATGGTCACATCCGACAGCATAAAAATCACAGTACTTTAAGGATGGGGTTGATTATCCAACAATAAGGTGCATTGGAGTCAGCTCCCTTTGTAATTTGTTTTCAGCAGTCAGAAAATTTAAGGTCCTGACGTGACAAATGTGAATCAGAAAATGACTCCACAACCCTGCTTAGAGGTGAAAAGGCGCTATGGGGCAGAGGCTGACTAGTCGGTCTTCTTGCAGCTTGTCTCTGCGTTCTCTGACTCTTCTTTGGCTTTGAGCGATCCACTTTGTCCCTTGTCAGGAGAAACTGGAGTGTGATTTCCCGCCGCTCCATTCTCACTAGATTCTTTGGTTGTGGAAGTGCAGGTCGCCGTGTCAGTTGTGCTATTGTCAATACATGCTCTCTTAATGTCGTCGGTAAGGGCGGCATAAGGGGAGCAGCCAGTGAAGAGGGTCTTGTAGATGGCCGACTCGATGCCAGCGAATGGTGAGGTGGAGGAGCCTGTTAGCATCATCCTTGACTAAAAACAAAAAAAAAATAGAGGAAGGGGGGATTAATTTGTTTATAGGTTTAGAATAGAATATGTGATGCAGTCATTTCCAAACTGGTGAGGTGTCATGATAATGATAGCAATAATGTCAGTGTAGGTGTTTACAGCTTGTTCCTCTGTCCCCAAGTGGCCAAAAAAGTGATCTTTCAGGTTTATTATGTTCTCCTTTCAGTACAAACTTCATTTACATGAATGTGATAGGAAGTCTTATGTCTTGTATGTGAATGTATTAAAGTTTCATGTTAGCCTAACACTGTCCTCTCTCAAAGTATTATTATATATTTTTGTGGGTAATAGATTTAAAAATATATATAAAATACGTCACATGCCTCAAGTATGTAATTTGTCATGTTTTCATGGATAGCCAATGTGACGTTGGTCTAGTTTACATATAAACACACAAAGTAAGTGGATATTTGTATCTACTTCTCATTAGGGGATGAGAGTATAACATCTGCATCATTTGGGAACAAAAAATAATAAACAAAAGGTTTGGACGCATCTCTTAAATCTGATGAAATGGCTCGGCGGTAATTTGACAGATCAGAGTCAGAGGGAGCTAACAGAATCAGAGTTGAAAGAAGACATGGTAGATTTATCTGTGTCTCAGTCAAGAGCACAAGTTTCCCAGAGAAGAGAAGAGAGGATGATGCAAGCTGATGAAAATGATGCAAAAGCCCCAGCCCTACGGGTAATACCGAGCTAATGTGAGTCACATCAGCTAAAACTTCAAAAAAGCAGAGGGAGAAAGGTCATTTAGAAGACAGGACACCACAGATCTGGAAGAAGCTACGGCACCAAAACATCTTTTACAGATCGAATTAGCCAAAGAATGGTATTAAATGGCTTTCTCTGTCGTGGGTAAGCAATTAAATTGACCAAAACATGCCTTCCTGTTTTGTATTTAAATCACCACCACCTTGGGTATACATTCTCAAGGTCACAGTATCAGGTATGATGCACCAGACTGACCTTGTTGACGACGGTAAAGATGGTGTAGATGAGCATCAGGTGGTGCTTCTGGAGAGGCAGGTAGTGGGTCTGCTGCAGAGCAAACAGCACTGCCCCTATGAGGGTGATCTTGGTGGGGCTACAGAAACATACAGAGAGAGACATATAGAGAGCCGTTGTGATATATCAACAAAAATATTAGAACATCTACGACAGCCAGGGTGATAATAACTTTATGCACATACTTGAAAGACATTTCATATGCTTGAAATATTATGCAGAAATGAACTAAATTGGAGACAAACCCTGTAGATGTACCCCATGAGTCCATAACTCAAATTGGTTTTAATGCTGCCATATGGTAACAAAGAGAACATGTTTGGTAAGATTTCCATACACACACAGGTGCCAGCTGTACAATGTCCTCTGCTTGTTGACTGTCTCCATCTTTGGTTCGGAATAGTTTGACATTTTGGTAAATATATATTTTCTTGTTGAGAAATAGATAAGAATATCTGTACCACTCTCATGTCTGTACAGTAAATATAAAAGGTACAACCAGGAGCTGGTTAGCTTAGCCTAGCATAAAGATTACAAAGGGGGGGGGGACTTACTAAGACATTTTGAGGAGCTCATTAGTCTCTGGTTTCCATACACCTCGAACAAGCTGCTCAAAATTACTTATCAGACCACCTCCAGCACCTAGTGGAGGGAGAAAAGAGACATCCGGTTGATACAGATTCATATATAAAATGTGTTTGATATTAATTAAAACACAAAAAAAATGTTGTTACTTCACAGCTCTTATAAAACTATCATGAAACTCCTTCAGCGTGTACCATCAGCTACTGACCTCTAGCCCACCCGATGGCAATCATAACCAGCAGACTGTCCTGGTATTTGCTGTGTGCCTGGGTGACCCCTCCAAGCACTTTCCACGTCCTGGTCACTTCCTTCATTCCTGACAGCACCAGCCTGAGAGGCAGCAGGGCAGCACAACAGTACACCAGGTCCATGGGGCAGTAAAACACTAGGTACCTGTAGAGACACATATGGCTCAAATAAATAGCGCACACACACAACCACTTCAGCTTCCTGCTGTTTGTAAACTATGTGTTCATTAAACATTTCTGACAGTATCACCTGTCAGTCTCTGTCAAGTAGCCAATTTCACCAGCAGAGGGCACTGTTTATTTTTTTGTGAAAAGAGTGTAATTATATGTGCCACCAGTAGAGGGCACCACAGGATTCATATTAAGAGGTTAGAACTTCATAATGACTTCTCTGTTGCATTCAATGCAACACATTCCACATTTCACGCTCAGTATTACAGGAAATTAAGCAGTTGCACATTTATTCTGAGGATAACCTTATTATTCTGGTTTTGCTCTGTGGGTGCACTGAGAAAGGGACATAGACATGTTTGTGTATCCCTTTTCCTCAAAGTTGCAGAGGGCCTTTCACTAATCCTTTCAATGTTTGCTTCACTTCCTCTCACTCTTTTCTCTATCCACATCTTAGTCCTCTTTCAGTTCTTTTGAATTCACTTTTACTCAATTAATTCCTTGCTGTCTATGTCTAATAGTCAATTTTTAATATGTTATAATATTGTATACTTTATTTTAATTGATTCTTATTTTATAATGCTTTTATTTTATTGGATTCTGTTTTTATTCTGCAGCTGTGAAGCTATTTGTAACGTCTATACAAATAACATTTATTATTATTCTTATTATTCTAATTACACACTATATTTCCAAGTCTCAGTTATTTACCATATGATCGAAGCAAGCAGAACACTGGTACTGTTGGACAAAGGTGCGATAGCTGGCTCGGCCAGCATGATCCCGGACAGCACTGCTCCACCAAAGCAGAAGAGCATGGAGCTGAACCAGCAGGCTATGGGGCTGACCCTGGAGACCTCAAGAGCGCCTGCACAAGAACAGAAGTATATTAGCAGGATCACCGCTCACTCCTTGAGTCCCCTATAGGTGGTATATTTTTCGTACACAAGGCATTCCTACAGGGTCTGTAAGAGCCTGAGAACAACCTGCAATCACTGTTGTTGAATGCTCGCCATAATAAGCATTAAACCTAGGAATGATTACTGTCATTACCTAAATCCCTCCATTACAGTGAATACTTAGGAGTTTGTGGATATGAGAAACATGTAGTCTAGAGAAAAAAAGGCCATTAGTGACGTCTACAGTATATCAGGGTATAAGAAGACAGTGGAGTTTGATACTTTGTCCTTTTCCCTATCTGATGCATGCTTCTCCCAATCTTGAGTACTGTATAATTATTAACTAGTTAGAGTTACCAAATACACGCAACAAAGAGAGAAGTTTGCGGAGCACTGTTACATTATTTGCGTATGAGCCTACAGTTCAAAGTGCAGAGAGGCAGAGGCAAGACATTTACACTTAGAAATGATATCAGTTCAGGGCAGATAACCATCAGCCGCTCAAAGCTTCCTCTGTGTTTCCACCCTGTGATCCTCTTTCCACTGAAAGCATTTACACGCTAAGTACAGCAACAAGATGAGTTATGGGCAACTCAAAAAGCATGTGAACTGCTATGTGTTATAATATTATGTTATGTTCTTACTGGAAATCACTAACACAGAGATGTTGTACATCCTTTATATAACTTTATCGACCTTTGCAGAGATAGTCCAGCACTATCTCACGCTGACTTCTCTCACTCTACCAAAGTTGCTGCTGCCAACGTACACTATGATATACGTGTTTCACTTAACCTGAGACAGGTAACGCCTGAGCCACCTGCCCTGAGTCACTATGGCCGCACACAGGACCATACTGGTAATCTGAGGATTACAGACAGATTATAGACTCCTGGAGAGAGATCGGTACACTAGAAGGATTTATAGCTCTATCTGCCTCCTCTGCAGACTCCCCATGAATTCAGTTAGTGCCGCTCCCTTTTTAAATTTCCTCTCATTTCTAAAAGAATGTAGAAATGATGGAGAAGCATCTTAATTTATCACCCATTTAAAAAAAAAAAAACATACAAAGTTACAAATGACTGTTTCAGTTAAGATTATTATTATTTCTGACGGTACAATAGAATGAAAAGATAACTGCTCCAACCTAGGGGGTCAAACTCCCTTCAAGGGTCACCAGATAATTCTGAGGGGTTGTGACGTGATTAAAGGGAGAGGAAAGAAGAAATCTTGCTGTGACTTTTCTGTTATCTTTACTTCTGTGTGAAATAAGGGATAATTTTACCTCTTTGGGATTCAAACGGTTATTCAAATAAAACTTTGGCATGAAACATGACCCAAAACCGACGTCTTTTGTAGGAATTCACAAGCCAAATAGTTGGACACCACTGGTTTAATCTTAACAATGTGCAGTATTTTATTAACCTTTTTGAATGTGATATCTAAAGTAACTAGAAGCTATTAAGCCAGTAGTGGCATCTAAAGTATTATTCCAGCAGAAAAACATAATTTAGCCACCTAAAAAGAAATCAGTATCAGTTTAAGTTCAGATTTGAACTAATGTGTAAAAACACACAATTCAACTCCTGTGTTCTGCGAGGTAAAGTTACAAATTCTAAATATAGCGAACAATTAAACTGTTTTTTTTTAGGTGGCTAGGTTATGAAAAAAAAAAAATTTTAAGCTAATTTATGGATTTTCACGTGTTTATTTATATATTTTATAAGTCACACTGAATCTAAAAATATGTGTTTCATGTCTGTTTCCAAGGGGTTTTCAATTATCTTAACTGCCTCCATGAGTGTCCAAGCCACTGCTGCTGCTCTAATTACTGACCATGTTGGTAAGCAGGCCAAACTACAATAACTAACTCCCTGTTGTTTTTAGAACACCTGTCTCTTTCAGTATCTTTACCTCATGTTTCTCTCTCCAACTCCAAAATGAATAGTAGTGAGTCAGAGGGGGACATTTTGCAATTGGAAAACAGTGACACAACTTTTTGTGTGTACATGAAGTCTGGTGTAATGAACGTTTGTGGTTCAAAATGAGATGCCACAGTTAGGAGAGGAGGAAGTTTGAAAAAAAAAAAAAAATGGCTTCCGAAATTCAAGACAGGAAAGAGCAGTTATACTATATGTCAACAGTCTAGCCTGACTGAGATACATATCATTGTCCCCTGTGAGACACCAGTGCTCAGTATTAGCGCTTTTGGTTTTGCAGCAGTTGTGGCACACAGTTCACAAGAGCAGCACATTGCTTACATAGTAAAACAGCATTGCTATGTCATCACTTCCAGTTCCAGAGCAAAACAAACTGCTGCAGTGTCTCTTTAAAGGGGAACGAAAATGGTGTTTCATTTAACATTTATGATGTAAGATGAAACTGAAATGCATACTCTGAAATATAATACCCTGCTCGGACTGCCCTCACACGGTGGGCTACAAAGACAACTTCACCAGATCAAGATCCTGTTTCCTGGTTTGCATTTGAAGGAAACACATTTACAAGTCAAATCTGAGCAATACAAGCGGTTGTATTTTCAATTCCTCTTTCTTTTCTTCCTCCATATTGTTTCTCTTTGTCTAGCTACAGAGGGACGCTAGAGAGTGGGCTCCTGTTGAGGCTTGTCTCTCTTCTCCTCAGTCTCTTCCAGGAATTAAAACAAAACCTTTTTGGAAATCTCTCTCTCTTCCGAGCCTGCTCCCATAATAATTGTAATCTGAGGTCAGTTTTGCCTGTGAATTTATTTTAAAGGGCGAAATTAAGGCCCATTTGTAAATGCTCTTAGATGAGTATGTTTATTAGAGTTTATTTACGTGCATACAAGTCCATCTTTACAAATGAACACAAAGGAAAAGGGCTGTTGTTCCATTTTCTTCAATTCTACAATTCAATAATCCAGTGCTCTTTCTGCTTAATTTCACCCCAACCTCTCCTAAGCCAATACCTTATTTCCCTTTGCCTATTATTTCACTTTTGTAGCCCTTCTTAGAACTTCTTCTACCCCTCTCTTCTTCTATCTGTTGGACGGAGACGTGACAGACAGCAGTAGAGAAGAAAAAGTGGCTTATCACTGGTTATTTTTGTCTTGAATCCCTGATTGACATATAACCACTGCTCCTCTGGCATTTCCACGTCCTCCTGTGTCCTATACAATCCCCTCACAGCAATGTTTAGAAAACTGCTTAAAATAACTCCAGTCTGATAAACCTGTTTTTGTGTTTAATAATCTATTCATTTTTCTATTTGAAGCTTTGGAATAATGATTCAGTCTCCTTGAAAATAACATTTTCTGGAAAATACTTGTTTGTTTGTGAAAGAGCTCCAGCGCTGCAAAGACTGGATGCACTATAGAGCAGGAGGGGAAGATTTAACACAGGAAAGAGAAAAAGAAAGGGAGGGTTGAATGGTTTATAGCATTCCTTTCCTTTTTGGGGAAGAAGAAGGACTGGAGCTGGCTGAGTGTTTTGAGTCTTGACTTTTATTGCGACTTTACAGGGACACACAGGGAAATTAGGAGGATTTTGTGTTTTCTTTACTGACCTATGGCATTTTGTTTGTACATATTTTTACTCTCTGTGTATCTGTCTTTCAGCTGCAGAAAGATAAATGGGAGCAGAGGACGAAGGGTTGAAAGGTCATGGCGGCTCAGATGCTTTGCGAGGCAAGTTCGAAAATAGACTGTTGATTTACAGCAGAGGGACTACAATGGACTGTGTGTGTGTGTGTGTGTTCTTGTATGGTTGTGCCTGTGTGTGTGTGTGTGTGTGTGTGTGTGGAAAGTCATCTGTGCAGTTAAAAGTCCACCTGTCCCTGTAGACACAGTCACGTGACGTAGTTGGCTCGGTGGCTGCCTTTGGTCTGAGCTGATACAATCGGCTGTGGCTCAGTGAGACAGTTTGTGCTCTAAGTCTGCTTCATTTGTGTGTTACCGTACGTGTGTTTGTGTGTTTGTCAGTCAACGAGGACAAACATGAGAAACTAACGGATGATAAGACGAATGTCTCCAAATTACTTAATACTGCTACTACGATACTGTGAAAATGTTTTTCCACTGTCAACATAGCAACTGTACACAACATCAGACAAAAAACGGATTTTTAATGCAATTACAACAGACAAAAGCACTGGTGGAACGTAACATTTATGCATTTATTTAAGTGCTGTACTTCAGTACGGTTCTGAGGTACTTACACTTGTGTAAGTGCTATTTTCATACTTTAACCCTTTAACCTTCCTTCAGCAGGAATGTTGCACTAAAAATGTTCGAATCCTGCCTGGGGCAGTTTTGCATGGGTTTCCCCGACCATAAAAAAACATGTATTTTAGGTTAAAGGGGACCTATTATGCATTTTCTTTAGTTTCTGTCCTATATATTATGTTGGTTTTTGACATTAAAAAAAGCCAAAGTATCAAATAATAAGGTAAATGTATGGAAAGGTAATCCATGTGAGCAAAAAAGAAAGAGAGAGATGTGAGGGTGAACTGGGGAGCTCCATGAAGGGCCAGTATAAAATAAATAAGGATGTTTTTGAAGAGTGGATCATGCAAAGCTACTGTAGTGGAGTCTCAGGCTGGAAATGAGCATAATAGACTCCTGTCAGTGCTCCTGACCAAGGCACTGGTCCCACTGCTCCTAACACTTGGATTAAAGGCAGAGAAATGACTTCTTACTCCACAGCTGCAGTTTGCAGATTAGGATTTTACAAACATATTCTAACATATGATCAATGTATCAATTATGATCCATTTCTACAGATTAAACAACAGTAGAGAAAGTAGTTTGAAATAGCTTCAGCTCAACCATGTTGATGCATTAGTAATAATAATACAGTGGGAAAAAACTATATAGTGACTAATTGTGTTAGTTATTATAGTAAAAGTTTATGTGGAACGATTATTTGGAACAATAGTTTGTAAAATGATAACATAATTATATCATTCCACTGACATTCAACAAATAATAATATTGAGTAATTCATGTATGCACAGGCTTATATAGCTAATTCAGTGAAGAGTGTGTTACTGATTATTGATTCATTTAATTTATTTAATTCATTATGATTATGTTATCATATATAAACATGCATACATACATATATACATATATAAAGAGGTGTTTCTATTATTTTGCCTACCCTTATTACTGATACAAATGGGGTGGACAAAATAATAGAAACACTTGTTAAATAATAACATAAAAACAATGAGAGTGTCATGTAGCTTTTAATAACAATTAAGCTGGTATGAGATAGAAACTTTAATGTGATAGCGAGGGGGGGGGGGGGTTGGTAAATGTTATTTAAAGTCCTTAATGTCACAAGGAAAAACACCTAGTTGTCACTACCCTTTAAGTGTGTCACTGTTCTAAGTTACAACACAACATCCATTGAGGTGGCCTGGTTTTCTGGTTTTCTATATTCTAATATTCCCCAGGACAAACTTTTGCTAAACAAAGCAAAACAGTTGCTTGGTGTAAATAAAATAAAATGCTAATGCTATTTCCTGAGTGTTCAGGCGCTTGAACTTTGCGTCACTTACCTGGCTGCTCCCTCAGAGCCATGACTGACACGATATAGTGCGCCATGTCAAAGTATGGAAACATGGACAAGTTTGCCAGCCCGTGGGACAGCTCGTCCAAATGCAGTACCCCGAACAAATCCATTTTCTTACTGTCTAAAACTCTTCAACAAGCCTAGTTAAGTTCAAAGTGGATAAAAGGCACCGGTCCAACTCCGAGCATCAGGTCAAACCCTCGGCTTCATCCACCGTCTGTCCACTCTGATAGCAGCCGGTGGCCCAGAACAGCTGTGTGTGTGCGGAGGGATAAACTGCTGCCAAGTTGCTCTCAGCTGGTTAGTTGACTTTAGGGATCGCCGCTCGTCGCCGGGCAACAGACCTGTATTGCCATGGGATGGTCATAGTCGGTATTACCCCCATCAACGACGCTGTCATCGGCGCATAGGCGGAATTCCTGCTCCGTGTTCCGCCATGCTAGTGATGTGGCAGGCGCAGCCAGCGCGGCGTTGTGATTGGACGAGAGAGAGCAAGGCGAGCCAATCACGTGTCGGAGTGTGGGTTTACGAGGTGATGCTACAGGATTTGTAAAAACAGATTTCCACATACACACAAACACGGTCCTGCATATTGGGTGGGGGAGTCGAAATATATGTGTAGAGAAGATAAGTTTTAAGATTATCAGAATAAAGTCGTAATTTCGGAAAAAAAAAGTATATAGGCCTATAATTTACTGTGCAATCTATTGCCCA
>NW_023339774.1:14614803-14620039 GCF_004916995.1 Morone saxatilis | reverse complement strand
ACTTTGTTGCTGTAACATTGGAATGTCCCCATTGTGGGACAAATAAAGGAATATCTTATTATATCTTATCTTATCTTATCTTAATTAGCCATAGTTTGTAGGCTACGTTTAAAAATTGCCACCGTACTATCAGGACTGTACTTAGCATATAACATTTAAACAGGATTTGTTTTGACTAGTTTATCTTCAAACATTATAAAAGCATTGATAGATGCAAATGTGAGGGAATGCAGGAAGGAGAAAGAAAAAGCAAAAGAAAATATAAATAATGACTACAAACAACATTTTACTCTATTTGAAACTTAATGGAAGTGTTGATACAACAACATTCACGGCTGACCCTGCTGTCACAGGGTGATCCCCAGCCCCCCCAGCTCCACAAGAGCATTATAGCCTGCTGGTTTCTATGCAATAACATGTGAAAGCACATTAAATACATTCAAAAAGGAGGGTGGGGTGGTTCCTTTCTGAACTCCTGTCAGTGTCTCTAGTCAGTATAATCACTGACTTTATTCACTGCAAGTAGTTTCACAATACCCTTAATAATATAAAAATTCATGCTGGAATAATGTATTTCAATACCATATGATACATTAGACAGAAGTTGCACGGTTGGTTTGTACATAATTTGACATAAGAAAAAAATGGATAAAGAATGGTTTTGTGCATGAAACACCCAACTGTCTTTACATGTAAAGTTAGCTAGTCTTCTGGTTGGCATGAGCATGACACCTGGTGGTGGCTCCATATTTAGGTTTTTTTTTTAGCCAGTGATTTATTTTATTTTTTATTTTACTTTTAACCTTTGATCACTGTTGAATAAGACGTAATAGTAATTGTTACCTTAAGGTGGGGTTTGTTGGCACAATAGTCTTCTACTACTAAGACACTGAGATGTCATCCTCATTTCTGGAACAAGCCTTTTCGCTGCCACATGGCTTCACTTAGCAACTTAAAGTACACAAAAATTAAAGAATGTACTCTTTCTGCTTTAACTGATACAATTAGTTAAATGTATACAAAAAAACAATACATCTTTACAGATTACAGTGTAAATGGGGTGTCCTCACAATGACTGTATTGGACAACTCTTTCTAATAAGCACCATGGCAAGCAGCCAAAACGTTGTGTTCCCCTTCATAGAAAACTCTTTCTACCATCTGAGGCAGTAATTTTGGCATTTGGTGTAACCTGAATAATCAGACTTGCAATACTAATGCTTATTTCATTCTAAAGGAGCACCTGACTGCTTATATGTTGTCTAACATCTCAATATGTTTCCATTCATTTAAATCAGCTTTTCTAAAAACTATGAATGTAATAGTAAATGACCTGTGAGTCAAACCCATTGACAGTAAAACACTACACTGTGTACAGGTTTTCAGAAAACTTAATGTTAAGTCACAGCCACTAGATGGCAGCAGTCTGCCATCCATTACATGCCTCACTCTGCCTCACTATGTTGGCGTCTGTTCTCATATAATCTAACTGTAACATAACCATCCATCACCAGCAACAGTCTAATAATCATTTATGGCATATTTCATGTTCTCTTATTTAAAAAAAAAATCAAAAATCAGCAAGTGAATCCGTCTGCGTGCAGGAGATTGTTAGAAATATAGATAGTTGGTTGATAAAGTTGATATCTGCCTTGGATGCCATTAGTTAAGTGAAGTACAATATTTAGTATTTATGAATGTCCTGAAATATAGTAGGGTAGATGTGTAAAGTGGAAATTGTGTGGAAAGTACTGTGCCTCAAAATTGAACTTAAGTAGAGCACTAGAGTAAAAGTCTACAGGACATACAGGGAAAAAAACGCAATACCTAACATGACCAGGTGATGATGTCATCGTGTATTTAAAGACAACATCACAGTGAAACTCCACCCGAGACCACTCCTGTGTTTGTGTTGGTAGCAGAGTACTGAGATGTGTATCAGCTTGTTGAAAGCTCTGACTCGTCATTGGAAGCTGTACATTATTTCTAGGGCCTGCATTTTTAGATATCACCCAGCTATATTGTGTCACACCTCCCATAAATATATTATAGGACCATGGGTCATTCAGGTTCAAGGCTCAGTGCTTGTCAATGCTTTCAACACACACACACACACAATCCACTGCCTTGGTCGTCCGAGCACTTCTCATTAGCATTCTCCCAGTGGTGCAGGATTAAAGTGTGTCCGCAGTGCTGACAGCACGGGGAAAGCCTCTCATTCCTCGGATTTCTGGGGCCCACCTCAAAGACCCAGAGGCTAAAACTGGGGATTTCAGAACAACTGGAATCTTTATTCAATTATGTCTGTGTCCGCCATGCCTGTCACCAGTGTGTTACCCCCTAGTTCAAACCCTACAATGCTGCTGTTTCTCTGAGGAAGTCAGGCAGGGGTGAAGCCAGATGTGGTTGTGCTGGTGTTTCTAATAAAAATGTACATGGAGAGATGCTGGTCTTGGAACCGCTCCTGTTACATTCACTTCAGACAATTGAAGGTCAGGTAAAAGTATTCAATGAACTGAAAAGAAAACTGACTTTAAGAGGTGCTGGCAGCTAAAAATAAACCACAATTTCATTGGCTTGTGTGTGTAGAAAATTAAATTTTCTGGTCAACATTCTTCACCTTTAAAATATTAAAAATAATCAAGCAGGAAAAAAGTAAAACATCTCAATTTGATCATAAATTGCTGATATGGCTTTGATGCTTCCACTGTTTCATAAATTCCTCTCTTTCTCTGGTAGATGGTCTAATATGCATGGTTAGATTATGATTAATAGCTTTAGGATTCTCTGACAATGTCATATTGGCCTTGCCATTTAAGAAAAAGTTAATTATTTGTTTGTTGTTTGGATTTGTGTGCTTCTTTGCTTGTTCTCACCACCTTCGTTTCCTGTGAGTAATCACGTTTCCTCTCACAGTCCTAAGACACAAAGGGATGAATGTCATTAACTTATACCCTTTGAATGCAAATCTGGTTGTATGTTTGTGCTGAGCAGGGTTGTCAACCTTTAGCCGAATTCATTCTATTAGAGGCTTAAGCTCATATGGTGGACTATGAATAGGAAAACACAGCTAATTGGGGCAACATCAACTGAATCCATCCATCCATATAGTTACACGGGTTATTTTCTAGATTAAACAATTCAGGGAGATTTTTCACTTCACTTACTTACTTCTTTAGACAACGAAATTTGTCTGCTTCTTTATTATGGTGCATTAATTGCTTTCTTTTTGTCCACTTGGGGGCAGCGCAACTGAACACTGATATATTGTCACTTTAAAAAGTTGTTATGGCGAACTAATTAGCTTATTACATATTTATATAACCAGCAGACGAGGACCAACATTAGAATTAATGTGAAGGGTTGTTTTTCTACCTAATTAGTATACTCTAATCAGCTCTGTTTGGTTTCCACCAGCTCCTCATGAGTTGTTTGCTAATTTTTGTTTCATTATTTATCTAAAAACATTGATTGTAGCAGCTTTAAAGAAGATGTTGGATATTTTAGTATACCGGTAGTATGTATTGCAGCACAAAGAAGGACCCTGTACGTGTGTAAAATAAAGCCATATTTTTGTCATGATTTAACAGACTATAGCTATAATAAAAACAGATTGAGCAATTGTGAATGGGCCACACATCTTATCTGATTACGCCGTTGTTTGGAGGTTGTTCAAGTCCCAAAGTTCATGTGAAATTATCCTTAAAATTGACAACAGGACAACTGACAGGAAACACTGGATTTTTTTTATAACAGAAGACACAAAAAGCTCTCTGCAGTGTGTGTGTGTGTACAAGTGTAGCAACAGAGCAAATTCCTTGGTAGGGTGAGCAAGATGCAGTATACAAGCCCATTAATCAAACTAAACCACTAAGCGGATACATTATTTGTGTGTACGTGTGTGTGACTCTCTCTGTAGTCTGCAGCATATTGCTTTCCAAGTAACATAAACTTGTACAGACTTTTCCCATCGACAAATACAGAAGGGCATGGTCATGGTTTCACAGTTATTTGAATAATGACAGTATGTTTAAGATAATAACTTTGATTCTCAGATGTAATGTGCTTAAGACATGAAAAAAACAAAACAAAGTAAGACAAAATGTGGTTTTAGGTGCCAGCCCAAGTCTTTTCATTCATATACCATATTTATTGACCAAGCATCCATCTGATACTTGATTCTGACATTGCGTCACAGCTGCGGCTGATTTCTCCTCCATGCCTTCTTAGACTCTTGTGAATCATTCATTTAAATGGCTTTTAATTATAGCTTGAAACCCTAGCCTTCCCAAACTGCCAGCTTATGTTTCTGCAAACAATTATTCTTCAAAGTTGAACCCTATTGTCAGTGATGGAGGAGTTTTTGACAAGAGCAAGACTTACAGTAAATGCATTTACAGCACATAGGACATTGTTTAGTACCCTGCTTTGCTACTTAAGTAAAGTCATTAATTCAATAAAATACTGATGTTAAGCTCATCATAACCACTCCCAGTGATGGAAAGTTACAAGGTCGACTCACTCAAAAACTGTAGTTGAGTTTGCATTTGAGTGTACCCATTTTACACCTGTGTTATAACTAGTTACTTTACAGATTAAGATTCTACATAACATATGATAATATTTTTTTATTTTATTAAAAAACAAAAAAATTAAACCGGTGGTTTCCATCAACCAATTGGTTAGTTCAGTTGTTAGCAGTTCTATAAAAGAGACATTTCCCCTTTTACCTTCTCACATGCTTTTAGGCCAAAATAGGTAAAATGATCCAATATTTCACAAAAGAGCAAAGAGAAAGTAAAAAATAAAATAACCCATTAATTATTTCACAAGCCCTCTTATTTACCTTTTGACCTGACAACTAGGTTGAGAACCACTGGACTGAAACACCTGAAACTAAAAAGTTGTTAGAACTAGCTCCATGTCAACAGTAAAATGTTATACATTGATGCATCAGTAACAATCTAATAATCTATATATATATATACTTTATATGTAATGTAGAAGTGACAGGGACCAACTTGCTGCAGAACATGTACTTACTGATAATGTACTTTTTCTTAAAGCAGCTACAAAGAACTTTCCTTTTGTGTTGATTCTGACTTCCCCTGTGGACAGAAAGCAGTAGTGTTTGTCTGATTTTGAGGGGAATCCGACCCGGTGGCAGGCATTGTTTCACTGACAATAACTACATAGAAATAGCCAATCTTCTCCCTGATGGTCTTGTTAGTTTATGT
>NW_023339774.1:14577676-14614692 GCF_004916995.1 Morone saxatilis | reverse complement strand
CAAGTAAAAGATGTGTGTACTTGTTCTTTGATAAAGTAAGTTAAGAATATCATCCAGTCTGCTCTGAAATCTATATCAAGGTAAACAATGTCACAGAGATTTGTTTACATCCGCATCTATCCCAGACTTGGTGACTCAGGCACTGTGACGCGTCACCTTGAAACGTTATTCCCCAGCAACACTGCTTAAAACAGAAACTAACCCCAAAATGCCTTGGAACAGGCAGTGACATTTTTGTGGTTGGCTTAATTTGTCAAGTGATAGCGACATGAAACCAGTCATATAAGGTTACGGCTGTTAAAAGAACATGGGGTGATTATATTGGACCTTTACCTGGTTGTGTTTGTTTTCACTAAACCTTCTTTACACAAACACAGAAGCAATCCCTGATGGGATCAACTTCGTAGAATAATAATAACAGCAACAAAGTTCCAGCTACAGACACAAAACATCAACTACAACACAGCCTGATGATGTTTTAATCATTTCAGCAGTGTGACAAGCTCCTGAGGTTCCTCTCGCTCCCATGAGTCTCATGAGCAAGCTTCCTCAGCACACAAAAAGAAGTTGGTTACACAAAGACTCACTTGTCTTTATCCCTAACACCATGTTTATATGAAAACAGAAGTGCTGCCTTCATAATGACTAAAAAGGTCAAAAGGTGTTCAGGATCAGTTCCTTCAAGTAATCCCCCCCCCCCCCCCCCCTCCCCTCCTCTACTGGCCACATCAAGAGGAATAAATCCACTGCAACTAGTTTCAATCAGACAGGCGGTAGTAACATTGATCTGGTATGCATTGGCATTGATTTCAAATACTAAAAGTGGGTGTAAAAGAGAAAACACCCTTCCTGAGCTATAGCCACGAGCATATTAATATGAATCATTTAATCCTTTCACTGGCAGTAATTAGACACAAGTACTGGATTTTTTTTTTCAAACAAAAATGGCTCTATATATTAGAAATGTGCATTTTAACCGAATGAGAACACCTCATTCATCAAGAGATGAATTAAGCCTAGACCTGCTGCAGCAGTGTGCTATAAAACCACATTCACAAACACTATTAAAGTTCAAGTTCAGTAATGGTAACATAATCTATGCCCATGGAAGTATCCTTCTTTAATAAATAGACATAATAAAGGGTGTTTTACGATAAATCTCTGCATTGCTCATTTGCATTTTATACTTCCTTGATAATTATTTTGATGAGTGGTCTAGATTATAATAATGTGATAATACAACAATGCTGTCTTTTAATCTTATCAGACAGTCATTGCCTCAACTGACGCTTATCTCTGGCTGTGTTGACAAAGACAAAGAACAGCCACTGCAGGCTGACTGCATGAACAGAAGGCCTGACTATGCATTATGTATATGTGTGCGAGAGTGTGTACTGTAGATAGTCCATGTAAATATACATATAAATAGCCCACTTAGCTTTTTGGCTGAGGACACAGCAAAAGGCAGGCCAGTCCTGGAGAGGATGCTGACAGAGTGAAGGGCTTAAACAACCAGGGTATAGTCTCACCAACAAATCATATGTGCACACATAATACTGCTGCATGATCAGCCAACTAACAATCAGGGCTGGTTGACTTGAGGGAATAAACATCCGATTGTCTCAACATCAAAATATACATTAGAAAAAATAAACTTTTAGTGACCCAAGCTACTTTATTCTTTTATTGTGCTGAGGGAAGATCAGTTCATTGAGATATTTCTTTATTTTGGGCCTGTTGTTAGTTTAACTAATCCATCGTGCTTTCGGGGCAGCGGGGGCAACAAGATCTGTTTGTTTTGGTGCTTTAGTGTTTGTTAAAGCTGCTCAAATCAATATTGTTACATTAACAATGGATCAAATTGCTGAAAGGGGCCACGTGCAGTAACAAACCCACAGACAATTATCTTCCTGACTCAGCAGTCCCCCTTAGCTCCACAGAGCATTTTTGTTTCTTTTAACTCATCCTTTTGGTTTCACGGCCCTTAACTTAGTGTTTTGGTTCACCTTCATCACTCTCATCAGTAGATTCACTCTACACCACCTGCTGAAGGCTGAGATTTTAAAATTTCACACATAGTGGCTTTAAAACCATACTGTTGAGCCAGACTTTGTTCAAACACACAGGACTTTATTTTAAGGTACATCCCAAAGTGAGACTGAATTTTGATTAAAACTACTTAAAGGGGGAATTAAAGGAAACTGGGGCTAAGTAGTTTAGTTTGACTGTAAAACATGAAGGTTTGATATTTATATCAATGTATATTATATCCCAAGTTATACCCAGAAAGGTGACAAAAGCCTGAAGTGTACCATTCCCTGTTTGGTGCTGTGGTTAAACAGGTGTTGTACAATTTATTTTTTACTTTTTTACCAAAAAGTGCTTGAAATGAATCAAACAACTCAGGACTGTGACGCATGGGACAATGCGGTCTGCAGCACATTAAATGTACATAGAATGTCAGTCAGTTAGTCAGCTTGTTGTTTTCCGCCTCAGGAAACTAGACGTATGTGGGACATTGGCTGCCTCTAGGTCTGGCTGGAAAAACCTCTCACCCTCGAGACCTTTCCACAGTGCTCTGAGCTGCCAACTACACACACACACACCCTAGACACATAAATGCACTAAATTCTATCTACAGCATCCTTAACCAAGTGTGTGTCCTGTTGTGTGTCAGCCTGACCACACAACGATGCAGGGAGTCGTGTGGCTGGCGTCACTCTGTGGTAAATTAGTAGTCATGTTATAAACAGATTATTTTAGTCTCTGATTACGTGCGTACCAAATGATGGCTTAGCCTAAACACCAGTGACTCTGCCCAAGTGTCCTCTGATTACACGGAGGAGGTTTGGATGATAATTATTATACTAAAGAAAGTTGCACAGAACGATTACAAAAAAGGATAAAGGTATTACTACTAGTGCAATGGAAAGAAATCTTATGACACTGGATGGGGATTTTGTACAGTTGTTATTGTAGAAAGGCATAAAAAAAAGTATGCAAATTGGTGGTGGAAATAATGTACTTAAAAGTACACTTTTATGGTACTTGCACTTGAGTTTTTCTATTTTATGTGACTTTATTATTATACTTCTACTCCACAACATTTCAAAGGGAAATGCTTAGACACTGATGTATCAGTTTTACCAATCTAATGTCAGCTATAATAATAAATCAAAGTCAAATGGGCCATTTGTGTACATAATGAGTACTTTTACTTTTGATACTTCATTGTTGTATCTGATCGCTTCTTCCAGCACTAGTGTAGTCACATTTTAAGTGGTTATAATGGATTTCTGATAGGTGTCTGGAGTACACATTCAGATCTGCTCAAGATTTCCCTTTCCATTTCCTCCTCCATCTTTCTCCGGATGCAGCCGCTGGTTCTCCATACAAGCAGGATATGAGGAGTGTTAAATGCTCCTGTGTGTCACACCGGGGTAGCACTAAGGATTACGCATGGACCCGCTTAGTTTAATAGTTGGAGTTCTTCCAGTTATTAAAACAAATGAGTGCATCGTGCACTCAGGCACAGAGGGAAAAGGGTGGAGGGTGAACTACACCCTCTTTACAAACCTCACCAACCTCCTCCCTCTCATAAACACACATGCACACGTTCTCTTTGCTACCAGGCTACACCGTATCATTTTGGGAAAGCCAAATGTGGGTGTTGTCTGCTTTTGGTGAAACCTTGCCACAGAGCTGTTGAGAGAGATGGCTGTGGCAATACCTTCATAGAAACTATGACTCAAATATGGCATCACCAAAATAGGACATGATTTATACCCTCCAGTGTGTGTTTGTGTGTGAGTACCTCTACTCTTTGGAAATGAGGGACTTGTGGATCACAGAGTAACAAAAAAACCTGGAGGTTTACCTAGAAGACACGTGTAAGAGTGAGAGTGAAAGCATACATAAAACACACTTGTCACAGCATTATAGAGGTCAGCCTAGTATTGACCCTACACATTGACCTTTAACTTGTTGACCATCAGTGAGAGAAGATGACCCACAGCACTGCACGCCGGGTATGTAGGCCATGTTGTTCCCATGGTAAAACAGGTTGACACTCAGAATAAAATGACATTTCAAAAATTAGATGGCTTTATGTAGATTAAGATCACCTCAAACCATACTTTGTTAAACCTTTGTATAGCAAATCTTAACTCCTGGTTAACTCTTCCTGCAGTTGCATTACAGTAAAATACACCTGTAGTACAAGTGCCATAACCAATTCTCTAACTTAAATAAACTGAATGCATAATATTTAGACACGTTTTTACTGTTGTCCAGTGGAGTCTAATCAAAGGCATTAAGCAATGAGGCACAGGTGGAAGGTTTGTACTCTGCAGAAACTACAGTAGCTACTTGGTTGTGTTAATATTAGCAACAACAAAAAATGACTTTCGGAAAACAGTGCTGTCTCTATCTAAATATAAGTTTAGTAAGAACAGTAGCACAACAGTAAAAAAACTAACTTGATGAACTCCAATATTACACACAAGGTTGTTTTAATTATGTAAGTAAGAATAATGGCAAAAAAAACCCCACTTTCTTCAACTCTTCTTGTGATTTCACTAGTTTCTTACTCTCTCTGTCTGAATGTGTGGTCTATTCATGTGGAGCATAGTCCTGTGATCAAGCTCTCCTCTTTCTCCTAAAATCACCATTAACAGGGTGTCAGACTGCTGGTCAAGTAAAACAGCTAAATCCACTGAGAGACTGCCAGGCTTTTAACTGGTGATGTGCATTTCTTTAGATGCAGTGTTTGTAAGTCACTGTGTGTGCAAGGAGGATCCACGGTGGGAAAACTGGCACTTAGTGAAAAGACGTGGACTTTCTGTGTTAAAATCAAGGCCAAATCCTGACTAAAGCATTGCAAAGCTTGCTGTCAAGGGCACTCTGAATTAATTCTGCTCCCCTAATCCTGAGTGACATAAACATGTTTATGATTGAACTTTGATTTCACTACACTTATAAATAACTTGTTTCATTATTTTCTTGAAGGTAATGGAAACACCAGCCTCAACGACATAATTTGAAGTCTTAAAAACTAACTTAAATCACTGTTTTTTGTATTTCAAGTCCCACTAATTTCCCCGCGCTGCTTCAGACAGACATTTAGATTAATCAAGCCTGACTTGAGCAGTTGTCGTGCTGAGGAGGAATGCTCCTCTTGACTCCTGTCGTGTTTGAGGATAATTGGTACTGATTACCGCCTCTTACTGTGTGTACTTACTGCTCACTGATGAGGAATGGCTCAAAACACACAGATGCTCACAAACACATAGACACACTTTATTGTCTCCAAAAGAAACACTCAGTGTACACACAAAGGCTCTTGCATGCAGATACACACAGTTACCCCCATTATCTGCTCCAGCACATACCTGTAGAAGAGGAAGCTTGTTTATTTGAGCTGCGGTGTCTCTTAAAGACATTCCAGTGTGGTTTTCCCACGCTGAGGGTAGTGCTGGTGCGGGTGGTGGTGGATATAGGCTTGGGGGCAATAGCCTCTTGGACTTTGTGTTGATAGGTGTTGCATGAACAACCAAAGAACCCCTGTCTGTCCGCCACAATACATAACACACATTCCTGTGAGACATGTCCAGACAAGACTATGAAAGGACACACACGTTCTCGCTGATTTAGTTGTTTAGAAAAAAGTGAATGTGGGTTTTATGCATGCATGTACGTGTGCGGATTTGGATGAGGGGGATTTTATTTCTGCAGGATTACTGTTGTTTTTCACCGTTGTGTCTCAAATCAGCATACTGCATCTAAACACAGATGCTAGGTGCGGATTTGCCAAGTTTGAAAAGAGGGCAGCAACAAGTCAAGCTTTAAAAAAAGGGCTGGATAATCCGGCTATCATTAGAGACACAGTTAAAACAGAAAAGAAAAACACAAGTGTGGAGCTGCCCTGAACTGTGTGGCTCCAAAATAGATCTTATCAGCGAGGCTCCTGTTGCCAGACAAGAGGACTGACGAAAGGAGACGCTTTACTGTCTATTTATGCGCAAACATGCATGAGCACACACGCACGCACAAGCACACACACAGTTTGCTGTTAAGGCCCACTGCAGCATCCCCAAAGCTCCCTTTGTCAACGTATTTTAGCAGCATTTTGGTGAAACCAGTCTCCCTGGACATCAGAGAGCCAAAGAAGGACCCCCCTTTCTTTCTTTCTCAACCCCCAGCTGCCAGGGAGGGGCAACTCTGTGCCCTGCAAGACCCGAGTGTCTGATTTATACCCTGCAGGTGTCTGGCATGTTTATGTGCATGCATGCATAAGTCCATGCACGTGTAATGTCAGAACAAATCGGCCCCTTCACTGTGTTTTGCTATTTAGTTAAGGCAGTAAAGTGAAACACTGAGATGAATGCATCACACTTTGAGCCCACCCCATTAATTCAGCACTGTAAAACTCTGCTTAAGAACCTCTTTCTGGTGTGAAACGCCAATCAGATTTAGTATGCACAGTAAAGTTCGTAAACACATTAATGAGCCACCCTGTTGCACAGTGACATGAATACACACACACACTGTAGTTTATGTTAGTCAATTCCTCATAAATCGTCCTTCTCTCGTAAAAATTACAAATCACAAAATATGTATTTATCTGCCACTGAAAATAGTCCCCAACAAATCTTTTTGAGTAACATTTGCTAAAAATGACAGTCAATGTTTGCCAATGTTTTTTTTTTTGTAAATTACTTTATCTTTAAAAAAAAGTAATGTTAGTAATGTAGATATATGTCATCAGTATAATGGTCTGAAACCAACACGTTGTTTTCGGTCTTTTAATGGGGTTTGTTGGACAACAAGAAAAATTAAGAATGTGAGAGGGACTTTTTCAGTCCATTAATTTCATTTTAATCCAACTTCTAATTATGCTACATTATAACTTGTTGTGTTGATTTTGCCAAATATAGGGTAGAAAATAAACTAGGCCAAAAGAAAACGAAGAATAGATCCTGCATATGCCCAATGTATAGACCACTGCCTTTCACAACAGTGTCTTGCTCCTAATTACTTAAAAGATTTTGTGTAAACACTCAAAACAAAATTGCTCTATTCATGCCTGAGTCCCATCTGCTGATGTAAATTACAGACAATGATGCTGTGAATAACCTGTTTGCCTGCATGTCTGTGAAGTTCACAGGAAGCACATTGTGTGATGTGGGTCTGTTGACACGTGCATACACAGACGAATGCACATAGAAATGTAAACAGTAAGTATTTTCTTGGAAGGTGTTGATAAGGTTGTAAGAATCACATTGAGAGGGAACTAAAGGCAATAAAGGGGTTTTTTAAAACTTGTATAAAGAATTCAGTGATTGTGTTTGTTACTGCAGTACACCCCTTGTCTCTATGCCTTGGTTCCTGAACAAGCCCCTCCCGCCCTCCCTCAAACACCACCTTGGAGTCCGTCTCTTCTTCATGTTCCCAGACGGATAGTCTTGTTACAGAGTATAGTATTAGAAAAGAAGGAGGGGAAAGTGATGGGGTGATAAGAAAGCAGTGGGGTTGGCAATAGGGTATTAGTGTTGGGGGGGGGCAGGTCAGCACAGAGTGCTGAATCAGCTCTTCCTAACACCCATCACACGATCTATTCCAGAGTTTCCCCAGGGAGCAGTTATGTTCTCAAGGCTCCACGCTCTATATAACGGGAACATTCATAGGACAGACAGCACTTAGTGACAGGGATCACATTACTGGGATGGGGCAATATGTGGTAGAAATGCTCCATATAACTGCTAATATGTAACAATGAGTCAAAGCATGAGAAAAGCCAAAGCTCATTTGATTTAAAATATAAAGATCTGAACATCCTTGAGGTGAAATGTACAAATGATGGCCTTGTGAGTTTCCATGCGAGTGTCTGCAAGGTAATAGGGCAGGCTGGTGGGATGTTGTTTTTAGCTGTGTCCCCATGCAGTGTATTTCTATCTGTCCCAGAAGGACAGCATGAACTTAAGTCAAATATGCTTAAATGTAATGTAATGTCTTTCCACATCTGTCAAAACAGTACAGTTTGTCCTCGGCTCTATCTTCCTCATGTTGCCCCTCATTCAGCCCACTCATCTCGACGTTCAAACAATAGAGAGAAACCCTGGAGTAGGTCAAGGCTGTCACAGATATCACTTAAAAGCCAGCTGAGCAAAACCACCAAGAATCTGATACTCATATGGCTCAGACGACCGTTTCTCATTGGCTGACAGGAAGGAAGTGGATGAATACCAGGAAGTGGGGTTCATTGAAAAGACCTTAACGTCTGCAGTGGCCTTGGTTGCCAGTGGCATGAAACATGAAAAATTTCCTGAGTCTGCCCAAGTGTGGTTGCTGTTGCTTAGCAACCCTGATTAAGTTTAATCACTGAGAGACCTTTATCTGCTTGTGACTGCAAAGTATGCCCTGCCCTTTGGAGAGGTCACTCAAGATAGTGTGTGTGTGAAGTCATGATGTGCTGATGTGTATCTGAACATCACTACATCAGTTAATTATTCTGTTCTATTGGACTCTATTATACCTGATTTCCGGGTGTGTGATATGGGTAAAAAAAATAATGGTATATGTAATTTTATATTGTGATATAGTACATTTTCTGAAAATTCCGTTATGACAAACAAATGGGTGTTTTATTTCAGACAGAGGTAGACAAATCAGTATCCATAGAGGTTAGAACTGGACGTATTTCTCACTCTTCTCCCGACTGGCTTCGGTAAGAGTTTGACTATGTGATATGGTTTGTTGATACATCGAGTAATTAAACAGTTTCTAGCTACAACTTCCCAGGTGGTTCTGTGTAACAAACCATCTGGCGCAGTCAGGTTAATAAACTCCATGTATTTAAGGTTATGTCAATTAAAAGCCAGCCGCTCATTAAAGTAAAGCACTAATGGTCAATGTTTTTGATCTGGGAAGTGACATGTAGCTCCAATTTGTTAAAATTGTCAAAAAAGTTAAAGAAATAATTCATCAAGGTTTTTGTAGGATGTGATACAAATATTTGGGCTCATAGAATATCATACAAGTTGAAAAAGAACACATAACTTGATGCACACATACACAAAACATGACTATACACACAAACGCTGGCCTGAGGATAGGTATTCCTTTCCCTCTAGCTGTTTTAATGATCTTATAATCAAAAACACATGTCACAAGTCTCCACAACAGATTTCTCACAATCAGCACTCCACCTCAGTTTTCTTTCTCTCACTCTCCCTTTATCTGTGTGCTTCCCCTCCTATCTCTTTTTAAAATCAGCTTTCTCTTTCTCTGCCTCTCATTGTGTGCCTCACCTTTCGTCCTCAGTCTCAATCCGCTTCCTTATATGGAAACAACAGGTAAAGGCTTCTCTCACAAGGTTCCCTGACCCTGCAAGGGAAGGCAGAGAGCAGCCATTTTGTATATAGAGGCCATAAATGATTTATTACAGGTTTGTGATGTGTTCATTTCATATTCAACCTTGCATAGGGTATTACTTTCTCTTGTACATGTCATGTTAAAGTGGAGGAACAAAGGAGATGAAGGGAAGGAAAGAGGCCAATTCTCAGGATTCACCTCCTCCTACTTTATAGTAATATAGGATAATGTATTTATATTTTGGATTGCAGTTTCCTTTTTCGATATGTATCTTTTGAGTATTCCATGTATTTTTGTATTTATTCGATTCAAATTTATATATACTGGATCTACTGTAGTATTGTAATAGTGGAAAATATACTAAACGGAATTGCCAGTTTTTGCACTCTGATATGAATTGTATCTCATTGTCTTCAGTAAATGTAATATTTATATTTAATCTGGAATAGTATAATTATATTTGCTTTTGCCTGTTGTATGGGAATGGTAAGCTGTTGGAGTTCCTGCAAATCAGCGCCTGATTATTTAAAAAGGACACATGATGGCAATGAAGCACAGAATGAATCTGATGAAGCAACATGTGTAGTTTGCTCCTTATTGTGTTGTTGTTAATGTGATAAAAGAGTGTCCATCCTAGCGTCCTGGTGTGCGCTGGAATGTATTCGTGTTGTTTGGTTTACAATTAAGTGTTTCCTGTTTTTTAAGGAGTATTACAGAAATGACTAAATATAAGGGAAAATAAAATCACAAAAAATAGAGACAGATAGGAAGCAAGAAATAACGGGAGAGGATTTACCTTTGCTTTAGACAAATCAAATTTCAAGATCATAACATAACATTTTAAATAGGGTTATTATTTTTAAGACCTTATTCTGAAGGTGTCTCAGTTGCTTTAAAGCACCCAGGTGCTCCTTTTATCAACTTCATGTATCTACATTTTGTTCTGTGCCATCAAAAGGATTGTTGTTTTTTGATTTCTCATAGCATAAGTAGTGAGCCATTTTGATTTCCTGTGTCACTGCCTTAACAGGCAGAACAACACTCACTGACGTATACTGTATAAACACACTGCCACAGGACAGAAAGAGACAGCTAACAAAACCACCGCAGTTATTAATCAAACCACTGATACGAGGAGACAGATGGCAGGATGTAGCCTATGTCTGTGTGCGTGTGTGCGTGTGTGTGTGTGTATAAGACAGCTGTGGCTGTCATACGTGTTTGACGTAGACCTTCCCAGGTGTTGCCTCCTGGGCTTCACTGAGGGAGGCACAGTTGGCACTTTTTCTATGGGTGTGTGTTTGTCTAGATGTGCGTCTGTCTGAGGGCAAACCAGCGCTGCGTGTGTGTTTCCGTGCACTCAGGTTTCGGTGCCAGTGTGCAATGTACGTGTCATGTCATGCCTTCGTCAAAGTGAGTGTTTGCAGTAAATCTCACGCTGTGCCTCAAAGCAGTTGGCATGGAGAGAGACAAAGAGAATTTGCTTTAAGCTGAAGCAGCTCTCGTGTGTGCATTCCTCTCATACCAAACAGTCAGCCAATACCAAGATTAAACAAAAGAAAGGTATGTTTTACTTTATTTATTCAGGAAGCCCCACTGAGACCAGAGTTTGTGAGATTAGCACAAAATAACTAATAAGCAAATCAATAATGCAATTACAGAGAGACACTAGTATAAACAGACACAGTATAAATGTATACTCACTTGATTATCTACAGATAATAAAAGATATGTTTATTTCACATTGACCCCTACATTAAACTGCGCCTGCTAAAATAAAAAATGAAAGTAAAATATCGGACTGCATACTGCATTTAGTGTATATATTTTCTATTATATCTTTATATTTTCTATTATATCTTTATTATATTTTTATTTTATTATTTTTTATTGTATTTTTGCACTACATTTCCCCTGTGCTGCTGTGTCAAACTCGAATTTTTCCCACGGGGGATCAATAAAGAAACATCTTCTTATCTTATCTTTTAGTTCATCATTTAGTTGATTTTGACTCGCTGGCTGCAGTTGTTTGGAAAATGTATGCATTAAAAGAGCACACCACCAATTCAACATTTATAAACGCAAAGGTCCTCCCCAACACCCGTAAACAGCTTTTGATGTGAAAAGTGGTGGAGTTCTCATTTATGATCAAATTACCCAATAAAATAACAATTTTAATTTGATAGACAACACAACCACATAAGTTATAACTCATGTTGGTCTACAGCTATTTCCCATTGGAATGAATGTATTTAAAAACTAATGTCTGTGACAATATCATTATGCCTCTAAAATGCAAACTTGCAGTCATCTAACTTTGATTAGTCATGCATGTAACCCCTGAGCAATTGAAAAGCCCTGAGTTGTGCTCATGTGAATCATTTTAGACACCAGCTCATAAAACCAAAAGATGTCTCTGAGTCTCGCTGGCCTCACTGGTGAGTTTGCCATGTCATTCATTTGCATTTTTATCATCATCATCGCATTCTGGTAAAGAGTTCATCATGACCAAACACTTGAACAAAGAGGGAAGTGTGTGTGTGTGTGTGTGTGTGTGTGTGTGTGGAGAAAACAATAGGTTTTGACTCCAGACTATAGGTTCCTGTGGGCATGATCTGACTGGTCTTTGAAGAGAAGCAACTTGTCACCTGCTGGCATCACATAGACAGGAAGCAGATCACGAACTGGTTTTAGTTCCACTGAGAGCTTAAAAGCAGGAAGTCAGACTGATAAGCAGGAGTAGTCACAGACAATGAACAACTGTAAAAATAGCCAGGTAAGAGGGTCCACATACTGAAACACATGCATGTACACAGACGTATGACTAGCCTGGGACTGTGTGCATGAATATGAAACATGATTTATGACCAAAGAAATGCTTGCAGTGTTTTCTTTTGTGCGCGGTCCCATAAATGAGCTTATTGTTTCACTATCTACAGAGAAGAACCACACTCTGCAGAATCCTCATTATGACTGAAATTTATCACATTTCTCACAAAATGTTTTCTCATCAAAAAAAGCTTGATGGAAACAAAGGACCATATTCTGTGCTTGCAGTTAGAATATTTGTGGCTGAGCTGCAACATCGCTGTTTGGAAATAATAATGCATACTGGCACACATTTGGATAATTCCAGGATTAATCAAAAGGAAGTGCCAAGAAAACTGCTACAATAGAAAACTCAGTGGCCTAATTTGAGTTCTACATGTCTATGTATAACTTTGGAAAAAAGATAAATTGCTGAAAAAAAGGAAGTAACCTGCACTAATCTTGTGCAGCAGGCTGGTAGAGATTGCTGTTTTTCTGTTGCATTCCAGAGTGGAGGGTTCATCTCCCGAAGTATCTTGATGACCACAGTTCAGGATGTCCTGTTGGTAGCGATCCTTCCTTAAGGAAAGGAGATGCAGGGTCAGCATGTGATCAGTATTTTTTAGCACTCTGAAATCAAGGATACACTACAAATAACTCACAGCGGTAAATTTGCCACCATTATCACTGTGCAAATGAACAGAAAGCTTGACTAGTTTTCCTAAAACACCAGAGGCTCAGGAGTATATCTGTGTATTTATGTTATAGTATGCACAAAACTAATTCCTCTCTTACACCCACATAAAGTGCATCTCAAGTTCAAGGATTTCATAGTGATCCAAATAGTTTTGCAGCCCCAACCAGCATTCTGCATTTGTGACAAGTCTAATGATTAATCCAATGGTCAACCCTCTCCCCAAACTCTCTCTCTCACACACACACTCGCCTCAATACCACAAACAGAGCATAGCCAATTAAGTGAGATGAGCAGCAAGGCTTGGGGTTACTGGAAGCACACAAAAGGCTTTTGTAGAGCTGCCCCAAACTGACACTCACTGGTTGAATGTATGGGAAAAGATTAACCATGCATACATTACTATGTGGCCAGCAACCATTATGGACTAGTGTGATTCACACAGAGTGTGCCTCCTTTCAACTGCATTACAGTAAAGTCTCTCAGACCAGTTATTTTGAGAACTGAAGGATGTGAAAAGATGTGCCCCCCCCCAGAGGACATGGGTTTCCGTGTATATTCACAGCTTTAATGTTTCTTTCCCTCATTTAAAATGCAACTTACAGAGAACTCGTGAAGAGTCCTGTATCTTTAAAACTGAAAAAGCTTACACTCCTTACAACAGGAGAGAAAACGGAGATTAAGTCGCACGGGGGAGATAGATGGAGAGAGGAGTGGACAAAGACTGACCCCTCACGCAGCAACAAAAAAAAAATCATTGTTCAAGCAGAAAAGAGTCATTATTAAATGAGACAAAGGAGAGGAAAAGAAAAGGAAAACAGTCCGAAAAGAGAGACAGGACAGAGGAGTGGGCATGTCTTGACTCATCCAGGCAGACAATAGTTGAATGATACAGTGTCTAACCTGGTAATAATTCAACATATTGTGTGGTTGTTGGTAAAGAACACCAGAAAAAAATAGTGGGAAGCACAGATTGTCTTGCATATTAAAATAAATGTTTTGTAAAGTCAGTACAGCCATTGTTACAGATGTAATGTAGTTAATAGATAATATCAGTTGTGCATACTATGAATTATAAGCTCCTAATACCTTAAAATTTGGTTCTATTTTTAAAGTATTCTATTCGGTATCCACCATGTTTATTATTAAGCTGTTCTATCTTTCACTGTGGATACCCCTCAGCTCATAAAATACACACATGTATGCAAGCATGCATGCAAACGCTTACAGATGCCCACATGCATACAAATGAAGACAGTTGTTTTGATGCCTCCTCCGATATCATGCTCCAATCTACACAGGGCTGTATGAAATTGAATAATTCAGCAGCAAGGAGAGTTGCGTTCCTCCATCTTTTTCAACACACACACACACACACACACACACACACGTACAGTATGTAGTCAGTTACTCCATACGTTTATGCAGTCTTCAAGGGCAAACCTATGTGTTTGATGCAGACTTAAAAAGATTTAAAATCAAAAGACTGAACTGTATAACACCTGCTAGATGCTTCAAAGGCTTACTGACTGACCAACTAAAAACATTTTGGAAAATATGCTTTCTTGAGAGTTAGATAAGAAGGTTAGCTTAGCATACAGTTTGGACCGAGAGGAGCTCGCAGCACCTCTAAAGCTTAATAAATTCCACATTATTTCTCATTTGTTGTTGTGTAATGTCAAAATGACAAGTTGTGGTTTTGCAGGGGGTTAGCCTACATACTGAAACAGACTACAGGCAAGCTGTCCCCCCTTTTACCAGCCTCTGTGCTAAGCTAAGCTAAAAATAGCCTGCCTGTAGCTTCACATTTACCAGACAAATATTAGAGTGGTATTGACCTTCTCATCTAACTCTCGGCAATAAAGCAAATAAGCACATTTCCAATAAAATGTTAAAATATATTTAAAAATAAATACAATCAGTTGTTTACCTCTTGGCATGTTGTATTTTATAGTGTGATTATCACACAAAAAACACAAAAATCTGTCATTCATTGGCAATGGATAGTTTATATGTTTTCTCACACACACACAAACTCAAAAATCAAGTAATTTTTTAATGAAAAGTGTCTGATCTTAGTGGGTAAACTCTTCAATTATTTTAGAAATTGATTTTCAGGCTACATGTGTATTCATACACAACAAGACACACATACCAGAGAACCGTACATCGTTGCACATGTTTCTGATATAACGGCATGTGAAACACGAATCAGTGTTCAGGTTCAAGAAAACACAGGAGGAGACGTGTTCATATCCCCTCTGTGATTTATGTGACATTTACAAGGAGATGTTCCATCTGTGCCCTCGAGAGAGTTTTGAGTGCCATCAGATTTTTCAAGTTCCTTCCCCGTTCAGAAGAAGATAAAGGAAAAAAAGGGAATTAACCTCAAGGACTGGTGGTTCCGTTCCCTTTCTCTTCTTTGATGGTGACAGAGTCAGTGAGGAATGCAGATCTAATCATCACCATTGGGAGAAATTGTTCAGGACGAAGTAGTCACACTTTCCACTTTCCCTCGCTGGAGATCTGTTTCCACGCAGACAGACACACAATGAGAAAGTGTATGTTTGTATGTGTGTGCGCTGCAGGTGTTCTTTTTTTCTCCTGAACTTAAGATTTGAACAAGACATAAAGACATGGTCAAGGAATAATTGTCCTATGAGTTTTCCACCTCTGAAGGGTTATTGATTCCACTTTGGGCTAAAAACTGAATGTTCAGATGAGCGTTTCAGTGTGATTGTACAGTTGGAGGCTTTTCTTTTTAATCATTTACTCAGTAGTAAGACACTGCCCTTCCAAATTGGCTCAAAGGTCTTTCAGTTTATGGTCTCAGGCGTGTGGGTTGTTAATCCAGGAGTCAGTGTTGGTAATTTACTCTTTTAGACATATTTCATAATTATAGTAAAATGTAAGTAAATGGTACATTTCATTTTCTCCTTTACTAGTGAGAGTGAGGATGATTTTCTCTTCAGTTTATGAAATAGGATTGTTTCTGTGCTCCATGAACTGTCTGATACGGCAGAAACTGAATATAATTTTTGTTCCTGTGTTTGTTTTCGTTCATATTCAAGTCCAAAGTATTCAAGTTCTGCTTATTTATTCTGCTAAATGAACTACTTCTGAAAAACACACCTACATCTGTGAGTATTTTGGGAGGGTATTTGCTGAAGCCTTGTTTTCATTTCATAATTGTAGTTTTACTTGCTGCTGTAAACCTCACCACTGAATAAACCCTGTATAGTGTAAATACAGCTGGGAATGACATGAAATATGAAATGTGTTACCAATTTTTAAATATATGTTTCCCTTTACAAGTGGACCATGCAGCAGATGTCATTAAGGTTGATAAGTAAAACAGTGTTGTATTGTATTTATACAAGTACAAATGATATATGCTACATAATGTTGATGGTTTCCAGTATATTTAATTATTTGTAGATATAAACTTTTCATAAGTCTGCCTTTAATGTTGCATCAATATAATGAAATATCAAAAAGTTTTTGAAAAAATGTTCTTTGAGCAGTTTCCTTTGCTGCTGGACTCTGGAAGATGAATAAAAACCCTGCATGAACTCATATGATATTCATCCAGATTGGCTGATCACTGGGGTGCATTGGTGTTCATATGTACTTTAAAGAAATATTCTTCCACTCTCTCTTACACACACACAATCTCTCTATCTCTTTATGTTTTTTTTGCATGATCTTATATTAAAAGACCATCACACACACAATGTAATGTTCAGCCATTGTTATATTATTATGGGGTTGTTTACACCCATCATCTGACCGTTTGCAAAACTCCTCTACTGAACAGCGGTTTTTTACCTAGTACAAACCCAAAAATACATGAGGAAACATGTAAGGAATGCATTAAACAGTGTGTCTGCTCTAACGTAAGCTCCAAACATTAACATGTCCATCTAACTAGCTTATAATAAGAACCTTGCATTAGGCATTTCTTTTGTGTGGTTACGGGTTATGTTTTGTAAAACAGCCTGTTTGTTACAATTTCTTCCAGCTCATAACCCTCTCAGTATTTGGTTTCTGCTTTCATGCCAGTTCGCCAACTCTCCTGTCATTTCAGATCCCGTTTCTCCCTCCTGCCTGGCAATCACCCCCGGCAGCAGTGCATGAGACAGGCACGACCGCGCCAGTTTTGCCTCCCTAGCTGCCCGCCCGCCTCTCATTGAAAATAAATTACAAGGTGCGTCAATCGCTCTTTGTGTGAAAAGATCTTTAGGCGGTTTTCAAACAATTCATCTAATTAGATACAACTGATAAAATCTGCCAGTAAAAATTGGCATTTCACCCAACAAAATGGCCTCTGGCTAAAAACTGGAAGTCTACCTTTTGTCTACCTACATCTGAAATTCAGGACCCACTGTTTCCAAAGTTACTGAGAATTCTGAGTGGTAAATCTTGACACTGTTATCACTGTAAACTGCACCAGGGCAAGAACAAAAAGCTTCATAGGTGTGACAACAGTAAGTAAGAGAGACGGTATCAAACGGTCAGTTCTGCATCTGTTCACAGCCAAGGTTTCTGAGCAGAGCATCAATCAGGTTTATTACCTTGTAATACAGCAAAATGTTTATGATAGCTTATGAAGACTGGATGTCTAAGCTATAAAAGCTCACTGAGCTGCATATGCATTAGATACTGTATTTGGCTGTACTCTAAAGTCTCCAAAATGTTACTTAAAGGTCGGAGAGAAGGCACACTTCATCAAACAGCCCATTAAATTACTCCTCTGAAGAATGAGGATGAGCCTGTCAAGTATACAACTTATAGTTAACAGCAGAACAGTCCCAGGAGGTCTAAATGTTCTGGTTTAATTTCAGAAATAATAAACACTGCATGGATACACATCAGTGCTCCTGCTTACACCATTTACAGTAGTTAGTTATGCAAGGATAAAGAGTTATTGTCCAGTGGTGGCTTTCCAGAAATGTTAACGGCAGCGAGATCACACTTTTCAGCAGAAGGTTCACATAAAATGAAATGCTGAAATTTATAGACATCCATTAACACATTTTTTTGTATTTTTGTGTTTTTGACTTTGTAAATTTGGGACCTATGTAAAAGCCAAGATCTGATCTGCCATTTACAGGTTCATGTACAGCTACCAAATAAAGTACAGCCTTGCTAAGAAATAAATAATGGGAACGTCAATATGTTTCTTCATCCATGAGTTGTTAAAACAATTAAGGAGAGAGTTTTTCCCCCCTCTTCCAAAAGGCAGAGTCAGTCTCTTTGTCTTTGGATCATCTATTATTGCTGGAGGCCAGTGTAATTGCACAGAGTCCATTTTCTGATTCAGCACTTCCACCGTGTTAGAAAAGCAATCAGGATTGTCCCACAGCGATGCGGTTTATTGCTCTGCTCACGCCGTCCGATGTTGTGAAGTGAAACACAGAACAATGTTCAGTTATGCTCTAAGGCCAAATCAGGGGGAAGTTTTTCTCCAGCTTGTCAGATCATTTGTGTGTGTGTGTGTGTGATTGAACTCTGCATCTGCAGGGGACATCCTCATTGCTTAGGTTTGCACAACAAGAAGAAATTGTCTATTGTCTCCTCACTCACTCAGGATTTTCTTTTCTTGTCTCCTCCTCTCAACTCTTTCCTTCCTGTCTTCCTGGTTGTTCTCTCTACTCAGCTTTCACTTCACTTTAATATAATATAGTTTATTCATAACGCACATTCATTCTTTTTTCGTATGTAAACCTTGTAAATTAAATTACTTTGAAGGATGGAACGCCCACAAAACATGCCCAGCCTCAGCTTTCAGAATCCTTAATGTTACAACACAAAACTAATATGTTATACTGTGTAAATATCAATATTGCATTCAGTGGCTATTAGAAATGTATTCCATTATGTTTGTGAGATTTATTGGGCATGTCTGACACAGTTGGCTCATTTTATTGATTATGTCTGGAGCACTAAAGCAAATCAGCTCCAGAAATACAAATCTGACCTATTTGTCTATTTTAACTCCAAACCAAAGCAAAATTGATTAAAAGGGTTTCTATTAATATCTGACCCAGGTATACACAAGGCTTGCATCGGATCAGCACAAAGGCCAGAAAGTAATAGAAAAAAAACACCAGAAAGCACAATGAAAATGAATCTGCAAGCACAAATCTTTTCAGTCACAATATTTCCAGACTTATTTCAGTTTTCAACTGCCCTCTTCTGTGGCACAGTTAAACTTCAACGGAGGAGGTTAAATGAAAGTGGTTGGTGCAACATAAGCTATTGATAGCTTCCTCAATTTTGGATTCCCTAGCTCTCCATTCCCTCAAAGATCATTGCGGTCGAGACGGCTTGATATTAGTCAAGGGTGCAAATTCTCAAAGTTCACTAAGGTAGGTCTTACTACCAAAAACTTTTCCCCCGCGAGCAAATCCACTCCATTACATTACATTAGAATGAATTGATTTCGCAGAACATATTCATTTTCTCATATACAGGTGTGACCAGGCCTTGTTACTAGTATCTTGTGGAGTTAAGATATTTACTTATCATATGTAGGTTACTTGGGATGCTCTATTTAAATCCTTATAGCTGCTGAACATACGTATGTAGTCCACTCCTGACCCTGAAATCTTAAGACTTTAACTGTTACCAAAACTTTGTAACACATACAAACCAGTATCACCATGTCTGTCAATTTCTTGTAGCTTATTTATCTAAATTGTCTTACTTATGACTTCATCGTGTTTTTGGCACCCTCTACAATTGTTTTCAGAAAACAAAAAAAGATTTTTGTTGCCTTACTGTAGTCGAGCCAAATTAAACTGCATCCAACTTAAACTGTGATTTGTTCCCGTGTCTAATTTTTGAATAACTCTCCAACTGAGTTGGAAGAGAGGAGAGGAGAGCGAAGGATTGAAGACATTGAGAGGGGACACAAAGACCGAACTGTGGCCATTTGCCTCTGAATGGACCATGGCCTGAAACTCCAAAGTGAGCACACTCCGAAAAGAGTAATAGAGCAAGAAAAAAACTGCACCTGTGGCTGTTCTGTCATCAATTGACAGGCAATCAGTGATCTCCCTTGTGATGGGGCTTACCAGACACACAAAAACACACACAAAAATACACACAGAAACCAGACAGTATTTCTGGTCTCCCCAGCACATGTGCTTATTACAGACAGGCAAAGCCCTTCTTTTCTTTCTTCTTGTGCCCTATTGCGGGTCAGAGAGACGTGGGGAATATGACGGAAAAGAGAGAAGGGAGAGAGAGATTGAGAGATGAAGATTTCTTCCAGACCACCCACCACCATCCTTAGGATCTCTTTTTCCTCCTTTTCTCCCTCTCACATAAGAAATCATATGTGAATCAAAGTGGGACAGGTCACCAAATTGCCAATTGTTTGTATTGTAAACGCTGTACAGCTCTGTTTGGGATATATAAGCAATTTCTATTTACTAGCTGAAAGCAAATAAAACCAGGGCTTTGTTGAGTCTCAAAGTTTCCTGGGAAGCTGTTTTGGAATTCCCAAACAGATGGAAGGAAATCCATATAATTCATAAAGTCTTTGAAACCAGCTTAGAGGAACAAAAAAAAATTTGTTTGGTCTTTCAGCCCTGTATCCCCTTTTAGTTGAGGTAGTTGCATTTTACACCATAAGTCTTTATTTAAGTTTCTCACTATTACATTTCATGACCAAACAATCTGTCTCCCATTCTCAGTGATAATAACTCCGGACAATCCTCTGTTCGGCTGGGCGCAACAGTCTGAGGCAAACTCTGCTTTTAATATTCCTGCTATTGTTGTGGCTTTCCTCGCCCCGTTGTTAGTCTGGAAGTTGTTTGATATGTGAAGCCAAAGCGCTCTGGGGTTTCTTGTGGTGGTTGCTGATGGAGAACGGTATGCTCTTTATGAATCAAGGATCAGTGAGATTGTGTGGGAGCAACAACAGCACTTCCTCTGTGGGTAGATGGGATGCTTTATGGTTCTTATTTATTCTGTGTAAGGTTTTCTTCCTCCTTTTGTGAGCAATATAAGTTGCAGTGATGGATCTGACATGACAGCTGCCAATTATTCATGTTACTATGTTATATTTCATTGCATTGTGTGTGTGTGTGTGTGTGTGGTGTGTGTGTGTGTGTGTGGTGTGTGTGGAGAGAGAGAGAGAGAGAGAAGAGAAGAGAGAGAGAGAGAGAGAGAGAGAGAGAGAGAGCATGCTTCAGAGGAAAGTTTGTGTGTCTTTGTTACTGTATGCTGCAGCATTTTACAACACTCATTAAGCTCGGTTGGATGGTTACTGTAACTCATTAAAACCTAGTTTGGCATGACCCAGTGCATGTGTATGGACCCAGAAAAACCAGTACAGCCATAGAGGGATACGATTTACTTGTCGCCAACTGAGGAGATGAGCAGCGAACAGAAAGTAGATTATACAGTATATTTTGTTAATTGATGTTACTGCACTTACATCAAAGCTGCATGCGATTCTAGGTATGCACTTCTCATCCAATGCACTTTTGTCAAACAGTCCTGGCTCTGTAAATGGGATTAAATGACTTGCCCAGGACAATAACTTACTTTGTAGTTTGTCGAGCTATGCTGTTGTATAGTGATGTTAGCTGGAGAGTTGAGTATCGCTGTCTGGAGCTGGTGTGCAGGCCTCTCTGCATATTAGCTTTGCAGCAGCAGCTGTTGCAACAGTTTGCAAACCCACAACATAGCTAACATTAGTTACATTACTTGCTGTGTTGGTCATATCATGCATGGTCAGCTATCTATATCATGGTATTTGTTTTGGATTTTTTCAGAATTGCATATCCCACCTTTAAAGGAATAGTTTGATATTTTACACTTATTCGCTTTTTTTGTAATGAGAAATGGTTACCACTCTCATGTCTGTGCACATATGAATGTACAGATTAGCAGCCGATTAGCTTAGCATAGCATAAAGACTGGAAACAGGAAAAACACAGCTAGCGTGGCTCAGTCAAAAGGAAACAAAATCTGTTTACCAGCACCACTAAAGCTTTTTAGATTTCAATTCAATTTGAGCCACATTTTTAAAAACCAAGTGCAACACTTCTAGGAGAGGCTGTGCACTTATATTCGAATATTTAAACATTTATCACATCAGCTTTCTAAGATGGCCGGCTTTTCACCCCTGCTTTGACCCGGTCCTCAGTGTACAGACAAAAGGGTCTGTCTAATCGTCAACAAGAATTTAAGATCTCAACAGAAAGATTTCCCAAAATGTCGAACTATTCCTTTAATCCTTAATTTCTTCGTTTTTTTATTTTTGTAGTGAGAAAATACAACCAGCAAAGCGAAATATTGTGTATCATTATCTTTATACAATGGATTTGTTAATATTATTAATAATATTTATTATTATTATTAGTAGTAGTAGTAGTAGTAGTTGTGGTGGTGGTAATGACAGTTGTGCTTGTTGTCATTATTCAGAGTGAACCTGTAATTATTTTTATGCTACACTCCAATCTGGGTTTCCTCCTATTAGAGCTTAATCTCACTCCTCGCACACATAATTATTAATCACCACATTTTAATTTGGCATCATAAACTCTGGCCTCCTTTCTGTGTCTGATAATAACTATGAGAGAGAGCAGGTGTTCTCATCATCCTAATGCACTGGCTAGTAATGCGATCTCCTGGGTAGACGGGTCGTAAGTGAGCGGTTTTCCCTGTCATCTCTTCAAATCCCATGGGACAAAAATGATGCTCATCTGAATTATTAAAAGGCACATAAGTCTAAAGGATTTATCATCAGGAGATATTTAATCTTTTTACCTTAAATTGCTTGTTTGTGACATTTCTCTTTTCCTTCTTTTCCTATGTCTGTGAGAAAAAACTTCCCTCCACAGGATTCGTCCGCACCGTGCCCAAAATGACTAACATGCTGCATAAAACCACAAACCGCTGTCAGTGTTGAGGAACCGCTCCACCTCCTTCTCCCCAGTTCTCTCTTAGCTGAAACAAAACATGGCAGAGGTGAAAAGAATGCCTCTTATCTGCTAGAAAAAAACAACTTGTGCCCAAGTGTGCAAAATTATCCATGCATGTGTGTGGTCAACCATCAGCAGTATAATGGCACTGAGTGCCAGATGTACCCCTGTTACATTATAGATGATAGTGGCAAACATAAGGTCTGCATGGGGTTTCCCTATCAATGTCCCGTCTTTGTCTGTCTCTAAGATGTGCTGCATCTTAGTGGCTGTTAATGTATTTTGATATGTACTTCATTAATTTATTGATGCTTGTTTATGTATAAAGTCTGTCTTACAGCTTTCAAGAAGACGTGTTTTTTGTTTGATCCTCAATTTGCTGAGTGGCATGGCACTTCCAGTCATCCATTTTTTAATTTCTTTTACGATCATATGTTCCCCACAGTGACTCAGAGTTTTTCTCTCCTCTCTCTTCTCTGTAGGGGATTTATTCAAAAAATTGACACGTAAACAAATGTCAGTTTAAGATGGAGGCAGTGTAATTTGGCTTGTCTAGAGGGAGGCTAAAATCTGTTTGTCTGCTACCTGTGTTGCAAAATTGTCATGGTAGTTATGCCTTCTAAAAGACTTTTCAAAACTCATTGTCAAATAATATGTTTGAAATGTATTGTTAGTAGTTTTTTAGGTAAAAAAAAGAGTAAAAAAAAAGTTTGGGGGAATTATCAGAAACATTATTTTTTGTCTCCGTGGCTGGAGCGGTGTGTTGGTGTTTGATTGACAGCTGCTGGCAGGCTTTATATGCTGTTCGGCCTGTTTGTTTGCTTTCTACTTCAACAAGCTAGGTGCAGGACAACATATGTATCCATGTTTGTAAGTTAGATAAGAAGAAGACTTGAAGGGTTGTTGTTCAAAGTCTGTGGTTCCTGTGACTAACAGCCTGAATGCCATCTGGCTGTTAGTCAGTGTGACTAACAACAGTTACATTACTGCTTTACTACGATAATATGGCTTAAAATTAAGCAATTTGATTTAGCTGTATGGAGGCAAGTTCTCTATTTATCTAGACATAGAACTAACAGTATCCTGATTATATAATGAAGGAAAGGGGACTGTGTTATGGAACCAAAAAATGGAAAAATACTAATTTCTCTCTTTTGGTTTCTGATTTTTTTTTCTCAGAGGAGAACACAGCACACGTGATTTATAGAGCAGATATGTATGCTGTACCAGACTGAATTAAAAAGATCCTTCCCTCTCTTTCTAAATTGGTGGGGCAGGTGTTTGGGTGCAGCAGAGGTTAATGCATCATTCCTCCATCTCCTCTGAGACCTGAGTCCACCGCCCTGTTTCATGCCATTAAAAAGTAATTGTGATTAATGCACACACACACTCACACACAGTAACAGCATATCATGTCCATTTAATTAAACTATAGGGGAATACTCCTTCACAATACTGAATATGATCTATTTCACTCATAACATAATATGTTACTGTACTCTTTGTTAAACCAATTGTATTTTAAATTACATTTAAAATTCTCATTTTGTTGTTTGTTGTGGCTTAACTGACATAAGATTAATATCCACATTTTGCTCTTGCTTGTGTGAAGTTTTCCCTCAAAGTTGATCAAAGCTATTCAATCACTCCTTATAAGCATTCAAAACTGAACAAAGCTGCACCTTTGGGAAACATAAACATCTGACAGAAAATAACTTCCTGGGTGTTGTCCGTTAGGGACTGTAGTTAATTGTTTGTGTGGCTTAAAGCTTTCCACAACTGCCTGAGGTTATTATATGAAAAACACTGATTATACGTGATCTGACACATTATTTGAACATAAAGAAGAGCACCAAAAAATTCTTAAATGGATGTGTCTTTTTTATACAATACATGTGTATTTAATTTTCCAACTATTTGTAGAACAGTGTATATAAGATGTTGATGATGGTAATCATCGTGATTATTGTTATAACGATGATCAGTACAGCAATCTTGACACCACAGCTGCTCATAAACAAGCAAGCAAGAAGACACGGTGGCTGATTTGAATGCAGATGAGACAACCTACTGAGAGAGATCGAGGGCTTGTGGACGCTTCTCTCTGTGTGAAACTTGGAAATGTAAAACAGGTTTAGCAATCATGACAGGAATGCCAGAAGGAAACATAACTAGTCTACGGATTCTTTTCCTCTGACACTTCATTAACAGTCTATTCTGGTCTACACTGAAAATATTTGTTTTGATTGTGCCTGGTCAAAAATGTTTCATTGCGCCACGCTCCTGCACTGTAATAACCCTCACATATTGATTTCCTTTGAATGTAGTTATTATTAATGCCACTCGGGCTGTGTTTCTCTCTCAAAGGCTGTATATTAGTGGTGTGGTTTTGCAGTGAGGCAAATTTCAGCATTTAGATACAGACCATTTCCTGTATGCTAATGTTGTTGCCAAGGTTCTGCTTTACTTTTATACATATTTTTTGTGCATATGTATTTGAAAGAGACTATTAATCCATTGCATTCATTATTCAGTTACATATTTTATGACTAATATGTCTTGCTAAATGTTTTCAATCTCGTTGACTGGTTTCCTGGTTTCAACACTGGCATTATTGTTCTTAAGACGAGGTTTATAAACAAAGACTCTGGTGAGGAGCCACATGCATGCTTGACTAAACCCAGGCCCTTTGTCTCTGGTTCTGGTTCAACACACAAATGTAAGTGAGTGAGGAATCACTGGACTGACAGGTTCTCTGCAACTCGACCTGACTTTGGCTAACCTGTGTGGAATTTTAAGGTTTAGTGATCAAGTTGCATTTCAGAGGCTGACAAGATATGAAATGTTGCACATTCCTCAAACTGATATGAGGTATAGAGGGGTCTTCTCAGCCACAGTTATTTCCAATGTCTGATGAAACAGCCGAAAGTAATATTTGAGTGTTAACAGGGGGTGACTATTTCACATATTGAGAATCATTTTAGGATTGTATGACAGCAGTGCAACTTAGCAAGATTCAAAACTCTTTGACCCAGAGATAAAAATTAATTTGTGACTAAGTAGAGGTTTCCTTTCATGCAGCACAGTCTGATGTATAAGTCAATTTAGCATGGCTAGTGAAAAAACAGGTCATTGTAGAGTGTAAAAAGAAACTGGATGTACTCATACAGCTATAAACACAGCGGTCTTGAAATAAAAGGAGAAGTAAAGCCGTCCAAATCTGCCGTTTTCATCTCTGTTCCCCAGACAGACAAAAGTTATTTCTGAAAACATGACTGGCTATTTTTACATGCTGAAAATATCACTGTCTTGTTTACTAATTCTCTGTCCCACTTCACAGCACGCCCTCCTCTCTTGTTCTACTTCTCTGTCCCTTTCAGTCTGTGTACTTGAAACCACAGATTTAACAAGCAAAGATTAAGCCGGAATCGAATCACACCCAGTCTCTGACTTTACTAGACGTGTCCTTTCCACATCTGCTGTTATAATTACAGAGCAATCTGCTTCTACTAACCCTAACCCAACTTGTTTTGGGTTCTTTCTACACCTTATTTCTTCATTCCCATCTCTCTCTCTCGCATGTTGCTCAAATGTCATTTACACTAATACCTTCATTAAAATCTATGATCAGAAACAACCCTGTTTCTAAGAAATTACGTTTCCGTGCTACTAATTTGCGAGTCCATATGCGCTTTGAGAGAATCCCAATGACGCCCTAAATACCATATTATTGTTTTTTAACAACTTAATAGGGAAATGTTTTATTGAACATATTTGCCAAGACACAAATTGCTTATACTGAACTTATCTGCAAAACATTCACTGACAATGTATTGGCGTCTTCCTACATTATCCACTTTTAGTAATTAAAAAACAATTGTTGACTTTTATGGTTTTGTTTGAGATAAATAAATACGGTGGTCTCGGTTTAATATTGAAAAAGTCAAATGTGAAAAAGCATAAAAAAGGGTGTGTTTGCTTTAGTAACATTTGAAAGAAACCACAATTTTCCCCTAATCTTAACCAAAATGCTTTTGATGCCTAAATCCAAGCATATATGGGTCTAAGGATGTGAAGGCTGGTGCCTGGTGTCAAAGTCACATCTGTCAACATCCACCCCAGCCACCTGCCTATGTCTTCCGTGCAGTAAAAGAACATATAATTTCTTTCTTTAAAAAAAAAAAAACATTCCCACTGAACATAATGTTGGCAGAAATGATGCTTCCCTATGAAGGTATGAAGGACAGTGACTGGGTACATAAGTGCACCACGGATCCAGCAGTGGTCCTTCATTACAAAGCTACAGTGCAATTTTGCCAGGCACTGCTGTGCAATGGAAGGCGGCTCTCCTGCAATAGTGTGAAACATCATAAAATCCATATCAATCTCAGGAGTGAATTAGTTATAGCAAATAATACAATGAGAGTGAGGATTTAATGAACTGATAAAAATACATACATCATTGTGCACATGCATAAAAAACCTAAAAATGAGCATTAATTCACACACATAAAGACGCACTGATAGCATTAAAAGAATCCACAGTATGTATTGAACACATGAAGAACAAGAAGGCTGGTAACTCTTTTCATGACCGGCACTCAAGTCTTTAGTGTTTGACATGATATAAAGACACGCTGACCTCCAGGAGGTCATCAGAGGGTAGAGAGAGATGAGGCAAACGGGAGGGGGAGGTGAAGTCTGGAGCGAACATGCGTCTGGGAACCAAGTGTGATTCACACGCTACTCATCACTATACAACTCTGTTCTATACAGAGCCTCCGGCACTTCACTGAGAGGGGGCTTTGTTTGGAGTCCTCTGAGTGTTTGTGTGTGAGAGTTAAAAAAGACCTCCAGTGAATCAACAACTGTAAATTTTTTGTTTGTTTCCTTCTGACTAATCAAGGGTTCATCGTCCATTCATTTAATCTGTTGTTCTTCAGACTCAAAATACCCTGCAGAAAGAAACAAGTCAAAGAGAAATCTGCTTGTCAGCTCAGGAATCAATCAGGAGAACACAATGCCGCATGATTGCAGCTTCCCCTCTGGAACACAAGTTCAGTTTCACAGCCAGTGCACAATTAGAAAGTTGTTCACTTTGTGATGTTTCACTATACACATGGCAGTAAGTGGGTAAGTTGAAGAGGGTTGTTATTACCCACAAAAGAGCTAATTAAAGCGTTGTGCGTCAATGTCTTTGTTAAGGACCTGAAAGTGACAACAGAGTGGTCATATAGCTCACAACTGCATAAAAACACATAACAAGCACAACTTTTATATTTAGTTCATTTATGTATTTTTTGTTGTTACATTGTTTCATCCCAAACTGATTGAAAATGTATCCTTTGCCTTCAAGCCTCATAATACAGGGGGAGCAGTGGGTAAAGCAGAACGCTGCCGGGACCAGCTCCAGTTCTGAGTCCAGCTCCTCTGTCAAAGGGTCAGTGGCTGTGTCCCAGATACTGGGAATCACTGTTTTAGATGAGACACACAGTGCTGAGAGACTGTAGCCTTGGTATTAGTACCTAAGTTGGTATCATCATACAGACACAGACAGGTGTAATCTTTAATTATTAGGCCACTTACGGGATAAGACTGTGCGTGAGAGAGAGCGAGTGCATATGCAGTCAGTCAATGTCAGTCAAAGTGTGGGAGGAATGTCAGCTAACTGTATTCACAGCAATGAGGAAGATCAATCTTTTGGGAAATCTGTGAAGCGGAAGAGACTGTAGGATCACACAATGTTGCAACATTTCTCTTATTTTAAAATTAGAGATAGCTTACTTGGAAGTCCACTGGGAAATACCTCAAAACATTCCTAGAAAAAAAAAGTTTTCTTTGATATAATAATAAAAAGTTTTGTATGTGTTTAAATGAATTCTATTATCCATGTTATTTCCCATTTTAATGGGTTTGTCCCATCACCCACAGTAAAGCTATTATCTCAGCAGCCCAAGAGACAGTACATTCTCCACTACCTTGTGCCTTGTGGTTTCCCTTTGTTTATTTCTGTTTTGCATTCAGTTTACTGTGTATTGCAACAACATATTTTCAGTGGGTATTTTGATTTAGGTTGTTGTCTCTGTCTGTAAACTAAAGTAATTTGACATGAAATTAAGCTGTAGAAATAAAGCTGACTTGACTTATAAAGAATTTCAGAAGCTGGATGTGGTGATGTCTTCATTACTAATATAGGGCTTCGCTCACTTGGCCTTCGCTGAGAGAGGCAGAAAAGGGATGGCAACAAGTCTTACCATGATACCAGATGTTGAGTCACTTATACAAAAAATGCATGCAGTCATTCCAGAAACAGCCAAAAGGTCTGCTTTTATTCCTTTTACTCTATATGTCACTCTACATGGTACCAAAGTGATATACTTGCTGGTTTTCAGTTTGTTTTTTATTGATTTGTACAGTAGTTTTCAAATTGCTGCAAAGTATAATTTGCATTTGATGTGCATCTGGACCACACACGGTATTTTTAGACTTCCTGGAGATACAGATTTTAAGCACAAGCCTTTCAACATGCATTTTCATTAAAAGACAGAAGGTTTTTTTTCTTTGCGTTTATGTCTTTGGCCTCATTTCACCACTGTTTGGTTTGGCCTTGTCTTCTGCTGATGTATTCTGGGAAAAGCTCCAGTACTTCTGTCACAAGAAAACGCAGGTAAAGAAAATGAATTAATTATGTGGTTTTGTGGCTACAAAAACAGTGAAGAGAAAATTAGGTGCTATGTCAAAATTTAATCGGAATCATGTATTTCCTTGGAATAGATCTGAGTTTCATATATATTATAGACAAAACTCAACAATCACGAGTGGGAGTGATAAATCTTTCTAAGAAATGTATGACATGACATGTTCTTTAATGTATATATTCTTATATTTTTCCTTCAGATTCATATTTGGTTTCAGTTATGTGCTTCTACCATACCAGTGAGGTATTAGATCAAATCAGCCATGTCTTGTCAGCTTTATTGCATGTTGCTGAGAGGCATAAATCTGGAGAGGAGATCTGCTGCAGGATAAAATTAGTTTCACTTAATATGCTTCTTCTGCAGGTTTTCAAATCCAACCATATATTAGATTTTACGCAGTAAAGAGACTGCAGTTATAGCATCACAGACAAAGCAAGCATATTACAATGTATGTCTCTCTTTGTGATTTGTGCTTTGGATGGGTTAGACTATAACAAGTAAATATATTCCTGTAACCACAACTTAATGGCAAAGCTCATATAAAGGCATATTACAAGTGCTTAACCCCATATAATCTAGCTACAAATGATAATATAAGAGAGAAATAGAGAAAGACCCCTTTGAGAAAGGAGGTCTTTGGCTGACTTGTTAAAATTATCTGAGCCCCCCGTGAACCCATGAACTCACACTCCCACTGCCCTGCTATGATAGCTGAGGCCTGGTCTGACCTGGGCATCTGTAGACAGCTAATGCATCTGGCAGATGGCTCTATGTGTGTGTGTGTGTGTGTGTGTGTTGGCATGTGTGTTCATCTGTGAAAACTATGCTAACATTCGTGTTTGTGTCTATGTGTGTTAAGTATTCAAGCAGAGCAGCAGCCCAATCCCAGGACAAACAGGTCAGTGGTGTGCAATAGGTATTAGTGCAGTCCGTGTGTGAGCCAGACAAACAGCCAATCACAAACTGACCAGCTGCTATGTTTCCCTATCACTACCTGACAGACATGTCTGCCTGATGGCAAAAATCGATGAACTTTGACTCTGCAGACTGTAATAAGATTTTACCTTCTGACTGGATATTTTCACTGGGAATCATCCCTCGTACGTTGTAGAAAATATACCTTATGCCATGGCTGCAGTTCAGGTTAGTCAAATCAGTTTAAAATGCATATACATTGAGTGTATAAATAAAAATAGACATCTGTCTCTGTGACATCTCCCATAGGTTTCTGAACAGTCGTTATGAAGTGGTCAGCTGTGGCAGTCCTGACTCTGCCAGCTCCCTGCTAATCTGGTCATGGTGCCCACCTGTCACCCAAAGCAGCCAAACTCTTAATTATGCAAAATTGTAAGCCTTTATATAATTTAATTATATAAAGGCTTACATTATATTATATAACATAATTTAACGGGGGTGAGTTATATAAAAACTCACTCCCGGTACAGTTCAGTTTTTTCTCTCAGTTTAGTGGATGCAGATGGTGGAATACTACAATACCCATACACCTCTGCCTCCATTGCTATGTAGAAGAAGTCTGTGAGAAGTTAAAATACTATCTATGAACAAAATGCTACACAGTAGTTGCTGAATTCATCCAAAAACAAACAAATGATACTGAATATAAAATAGTAAAAATCTTTTTTTAATATTTACCTTTTGTTGAGTTAAATGAGAAGATCAGTACTCTCAGTTCTGTTAAATATAAAACTGTAGGTTAGCATAAAGACTAGTAAAAAAAAAGGTAGCCTGGCCAGTTTAAAGATTTTCCTCCTAATACCCCTTAGGCTCACTAATAAACACATTATATCTTGTTTGTTCAAAACGAGGAACATCAAAATGACAAATTGTGGTTTTACTGGAAGTTATGACCTCACTATTTCTTGGCAAACAGGTAGTTACTGTTCGCCAAGTTAAGCTAATTGTCCTCTGACTTGGTGAGGAAGTAAATACGTCAATTTCCCAAAATGTCAAACTACTGCTTTAATGCATTTCATGAGTCATTTGACTCTTGACTTCCCCCCTTACATATTTATGTACACATGCTTGAAGCATTGACTTCACATAAAAAAAAAAAAAAATTCTAAAGCAGTTGTTCATCTTTTAGATTTTCATGTCCCTCCAACCATCATTACATTCTCTACGGTGACCATCGGACAAAATAAATGGGACTTTTAACTTGAAACCCTCTATTAAAGCTTCTAATTAAACAGTTAACCACATCATCATATTCATGCTATATTACCAGTGAGCTCCTACCCTAACTGTGTCCTACAAGCAGAATTTTAGCTCTCTCCTGCTCTGTTTTTAAATAGAATAGCTCATGATTAAACTTTGAGATTTTTAGTACCACATACTATACAGTACTTTGGGTAAATTAAGGTGAGATCATGTAAGAAAATTCCCTGAATCTTTATAAACAAATGATGTGTCCTATTGATGGTGCAAGTAAATTTCTCAGTGTTTTGTGTGTGTGTCATAATCACAGGGTAAACCTGTAAGGGCAGGTACAGGAATGCAACGATGGAGGCAGTGGAGAAGTATCGTCACTGGAGACTGTGTAGGTGATAGAAAGTATACAGGGTGGGTTTATGTATTGTTTAACTTTGAGTTTGTGTGTGTGTGTGTGTCTGTGTGTGTGTGTATGTGTGTAAGAAAGAGAGAGAGAGGTGCGGCTCTGCCTTGCGTTATCTTTGCATTCCTGACTCCACCAACTCCTCTACACGACTGCCATGGCAACCCAGAAAGGAACAGGCACTAAATCTGACACCCACCTTTCCCTTTGACACACACACACACACACACACACACACAATTAATTCTTGGTGCCTGGCTCTCAGAGGCATTCAGTTACACAAGGGGGTTACCTTTGAATGTTCAGGTTTTAAGAGGGACGACCTGTGGAGAAGAAAGTGTGTCCCGAGGGAGCTGGTGTACATTCAGCCCCTTTTGCTCTTTGTAAAGTTTCCGACAAGCAGTAAACAGACTGAATGCAAACAGAAGTTCATTCCTTCTTTCATCTTTCATTTCAAGCACCTGTTGTGGAAAATGTTCAGATTTCACTTGAACTTTAAGTTGAGCTTTTTTTCATTTTCAACGGAGGAGAATCTGAGTGAAGCATTGAGTTTCAAATGGGATGTCTAATGTCTCCAGTGACTGACTAAAGAGTATTCTTCACATGGAGGCCAAACGCAAACAAAGACCTTTTGGTGTCGTGACAGGATATCTTTTATGGGGCCTCCTGTGGTAATGGGAAGTGTCACACAGAAACAGACAGAAACCTGAGTAGCACAATACCTGGTTTGTCAATTAGCCCAAACAAATGCAGTGAGGGAAAAACTCTGAACTTCTCCTTTTGGTTAAGAGTTTGTGTAATGTGAAGAGGCTTCACATTTAAAAACAACAATGCCCACATAGACAGTTTATATGTAGAGAGATTTCCAGACTAAAGCTCATGTCAAGACCACAACACTTTCAATTGAAATCCATATAATAGTTTTATCATCAAATCATTAATAATATCAGCGCCACTCTTGAAAATTCATTATAATCTGTTATTCAGTCTAATTTGTCGTTGTTGGAAACATTTTGGAGAATCATGCATATCATTAACTGAGCATAAATGTCCGGATGCCCTTTACCTGTTAACAGAAAATGACACAATGATACTGACTTAATGTAAATAAGAAGAAGTGTGGAAGGAAAAATAAGCTATTAGACTGTATATATAGAGTGTCCTCTGGATTTCAGGTAAGAAACAAAGATTTTAAGGACAGGTTTTCTAACTAGAAAGTCAGTTTCACTCAAACTCTGAGATATTCACTCTAGTTTTTGTTCCTAACATGACTCATCTTCAGCAGTCTTGAATTACTCTGCTTATCAATGCTGAGAGTGGAGAGAGATAGAGTTGGTCCTATCTGACCTGAGTAATGCCTTCAATCATTAGAAGTCTCTTTCTTGCTACTTTGCATTAAAACCCACTTCCCCCCTGACTGAATTTAATTTGAGATGATTGTCTTTTTAATAATTCATTTATGCTGAGGAATAAGAGAGCGGGTACAGCAGTCTGAGTGCTGTGGACGTGGGCGTGTAGAGCCTAAACTCATCTTTCTGTGCAAAATCGGATCAATCGGTGTTATCACACATAAATATTCTATTATCTCATTGACTTATTCTGTACTTGTGTGATAGTGGTCATGGTGCAGTAGTGTAGGGGCATGAGGAGGGATGCAAACAACATAAATCATGTAGTGATGTCAAAGTGCTGCTCATATTTCAGCATCCTGACGTTGTATCTGTGGCTGGGCAGTTCATGATTGGCTGTTCTCCAACAGCATCCTCATGTTGCAGTTTGCAGAGACGTTGCCTCTATCCCAGTCTCTCTTTCTCACACAAGCTCACATGCGTCTGCAGCATGTCAACAAACTGCTAATTCATTAGTGCACATCGTGTGGCTGAGGCTCTCATGGACAGCCAGATTAACATTAAGTGGCTCTGAATCTTTTCATAATTTTAGGGAGTGTTATAAAAGTTAAGCAACTCCAAATGTTTTATAGGATGAACTGTACACAGCCTGACAACTTCAGCCCCATGCCAGCACGACCAAGAACTGCACAAGTATATGTGGCGTACAATGGGCTACATGCAGATTTATCTGTAATCATTTATACATATGATATGGTGGGTATAACATGGGAATCAAGGAAGAATCTAGCCAAAAAAAATGATATTTTCCCACACTTTTCCCTTTTTATTTCTAAATCACTCTTGTAAATTTCCTCACTATTAAATTTCTACTAGAAAATTATGTGGGAAAAAGTCTTCCGCTACTGCAGTGTCCAAAAGTAATTCAAACCCCCTGCCATGCTCCTCTAATCTGGGTGTTCCCACAACATCTCAGCACTAAAATCTTGACTTGTGATGGAAGATTTATCTCGGTGCCTCTTGGGAAACAGTTTTATATGACAGCACTTGCAGAGTAACACCCCTTGTAGTTGACAAGACGATTCTTAGCACAAATACACTGGAACAGGACATGCCTCTTCCTGTTTGAATTTACCGTGAAATGAAATCTGCAATTTGCATTGTTGCTTGAGCAAAAAGGCTAAATGTAAACAGTAGAATGTGTCTAGAAGTTTCCCCAACTTCATCCTATATTTTTAGCACAAGCTATTTGAATTACCCCATTAGCAGAATTATTACATGCTCTTTGCTACCAAAAATAGATGCAATGCAACAAACTCTTAATCCTCTTGAGAGGATTGTGACTCTTTCCAAATTCAACAGGTGGTCTTGTAAAAGATATCACTTTTCCTGGATGCAGTCTCTGCTGCGCCACTTATGCTGATTGTCTTAGCTCAGCTATAAATCCTTGCGTAAGGTTCAGGAAACTGGTGGGTTCTGTGTCCAATCAATTCATATGCATGGATGTGTTTTCACTTTCACAGGAAGTAGACTACAGCAATGGGATCCTTGGAGTGGAGGGAAGGGGTACTTAATTTTGGGGCTCACTGGGGATCTGGTGCTGGGTTTATTCTGCCATTTTTTTTTAGATAATCTGCAATTATCGATGATTTCAGGGCTTCTTTTTGAGAAGAAGATAAAGTAAAGAAAACCCAAAGGAAATGCATGAAAAAAGCAGAACAAACACAACTTAGAGCTAAATGCTGGTGCTGCTTTAATTTAAATAAGTCAAAAAGCCAACCAATAATACCTTGTTCCAGTGTTTTTTTTTCTCAGTAAAACATAAGAGGAGATGCTCAGTTAAAAGGTTAATCTCTATGGACGACTGCCTTCATCCAACACAGCGGCTGTGTTTGTCACTCCGGAGCTTTGCCTCTCCTTTTGCTGCCTGTAATGGAAACCAGCAGGGGTCCAGCCTGGCTCAGTAACAGTGCCAGTGTTTTTCTATCACTGTCACCCCAGCCATGATGAACAGAAGCAGGAGCAGCCCAGGGGGTAACAGGAGGGAAAAGGGCAGCAAAACCCAGGGAAGCTTGTATACATCCACCTTCCCCACATCAAAAGGGCTTCTGATAAAGACTGATTGCTTGTGGAATAAACCTGCAAAGCCCAGTGGGGTTTTTTAAAACCAAAAAAAGGGTTTGTTTTCTTTTAGTGAAACCTTGAATTCCTTGTGACTTCCAATTTTCTTTTTTGTTGGTTGGGGGGTGGGGGGGATTTACAGAACTTGCAAAACTCTAATGTGTAATTTTCTGCAAATCAAATGACATGCTGAAAGGTATTTTCAAAAAATTCCTATGACAGCTACTAGGACAAAAAGCCTTAATGAGAATCTGTGAGTGTGGCTACTGGCCCAGACTGCATGGTTGCTATGAGCTCCTCCCACCACCTCCTTGTGCTCTCCCCACGCTGCTGCAGAGGACTCCTGCTCCGCCTCAGCTCTCCACCTCTGCACAGTGCAACAGAAGCAGCAGCAGCAGCAGGAGCATGCCCGACTGGAGGCGAAACCAGCCTGCAGCAGCACAATCTCCTGGGTCGTTAACCTGTCGCATGTGGGATACGTGAAGACAGACGGATATCTGCTTCTGCGGGAATCAGGAGAGCAGCAACGATACAGCTGTGTTCTTTAATTATTATTTTTTGGTCTGAGTTTTTTTTTTTTTTTTTTGGAGAGCTTTTGTGTTGCCAGGGAAGAGAAAGTCCGAGCAGGTAAGCAGTCAGTCACTAGATAACCTGGGCTACTTTAGCATGGTTACATTGTAGCTGTAGCCCTGTATACACCTATGTTGTCGGTTCAGCGATACAGGTTGGGGCCAAGTTGTTGCTGTTATATTTTCTTCATGTGTTGTATTAATGCAGATATTGAAAACAGCCATTTTCCCCAGTTCTCCCAGTGCACGAGGACATAAAGGATTTTTTTTTTTTTGCTACATTAACCTAGCGTAAAGCAGTGAGCAAGCAAGTGTTGAGCCAAAAATGTTCATCTTATCACATCTAAAAAAAAAAGCGTCTTCAGTTGTAACACGTGGAGTTATGTAGCCAGTGTCGAATATGTGTAAAACAGGTGCTGGTAAAAGCCTCAAATGAAGCGTCTTAAGGTGGAAGTTTTGAGATATTCGTCAAAAGTTCTCAAGTTTTTGGCGGAAATCCGTGCCGAGTATGGAAAAACCAGGTTGCGCCCCCCCTGAATGAATGGCCAGTACGGGAGTGAGGCAGGCGTGACAAATGGTGCTCGTAAAAGAATTTGTATTCAAAGTGGGTGACTACACACTGATGCGACCCGCTTATCAGACCGTTATCTGGACTGTAGGTTGTCTAATTATTGTGATTAATAATGACTGGACTCGTTATTCTGTGGGCAATTTCATTCATTTGAGTGTGTGTGCTATTTGTTTCTTGTTGTTGTTTTTTTGGCATGGCGCAGCACTTCCGTAAAAAGCAGCCAGCAGGCTAATGCAGTGAGTTATGTTACAGTAACCCTAGAATAATAACATTAGATCACCTATAGGCTACTTCTTTAAGACTCTGTGCTGGTGTGTTAAG
>NW_023339774.1:14553481-14577576 GCF_004916995.1 Morone saxatilis | reverse complement strand
GGGGGGGGGCAGATGTGTCTTCTTGCTGGTGCATGAGGATTCAGACAAAGTGTAGTTGTGTAGTGTTGATGCGCCCTCTAACCTTTACCTTAATCACTCCTCTTTGTCGCCATATCTGTGGGCCATTTAAACTGCTGCCATCCTGTCTGGCCCTGCAGCCTCACTGCATTCTCCAGTGCATTACAACATCTGAGCTCAAAGCAAATACCCGGTTTTGTGTTTTCAGGGGAAATCCCATGTACAATTTTAGCTTTTACACTGGTTGTTAAAGAGTCCCTCAGATTAGGGTTTTTATTTTCCCAGCACAGTTGAATGTGTCTTTTGAGACATCTAGTGGTCAGGTGACTGTGTGTGTGATGTGCAGTGTGTGTGCAGAGGTCACGGGGGTGATGTGGATGGTGACTTTAAGGGTCATAACGTCTAATTAGGTGGTAAATTCCACATCGGACCAACATCCACCCTCAAGTCATTTTTCTAGCCCCCGATTTCTAACGTGCTCATGAGATATTTTTCATAGTCTGTGTTTTATTATGAAGGCCCGGGCTTGGATTTTGGCATAATGGCTGAACTTCTGTCGGTTGTGCCCTGCGTGTGTGTTTTTACAAGTGAGAAATATTGGACCTTGAGCTTGAGAAGGTGTGGGGAATGTAGACAGCGGGGTCTATCTCTGTTCAAACAAGCAGGGCTGAACATGTAAACAAGAGCTGGTACAACCTAAACTGGGGTACAATTCCAGATATGTGTCAGTTTTCTTTGATTCCCTGCTGAGAAAGTGGACCAACAGAGACTATAGTGTCCCTGTCAGTTTGGTCTTAACTTACTAAACATACCGTGACAGTGCTCTGTCTGTCTGTGCATTGTTGTAGCCCAATTGTCCCGTAAAGCCCTTAGACATGTTCTTCACTGACAGTCTTTTCTCTAAAGCAACAGGCCTAGTAGCCTAATGATGTATGTGTGTGGGTCTCTAATCAGTCATCACTTCACATGACTCATGTGCAATGCTATAAGATGTTAGGCAAGGCTCTGTTTCCTCTGTTGTCGCAGGAACGGTTAAACAAACAATAAGCTGGAGGGTGCTTTCCTGCCCGAACTGAGTCAGACAGAACAAAGCAAAATGTAAACATGCATTATCTTTACCAACAGGAAAACTCTTCATTCCGATAGGCTTAATAGATCGCATGGTTTTAATACTGGAGCATTAACGAGTTTCATTCCTTATTTTTTTCTTCTGGTATTTTTTTTTCTTTCTCAGATGTAGCATTTGGAGTAAAATCAAGATTCACTGTGACTAAAAGAATGCCACATATAACGGTAATATTTAGGCTACCTGAGAGCATATATAGGCCCCTTTTCATTGTCTTTGTAGAGTAATTCTTCATCCTCCCGCTTCCTCTGTTTTTTTCCGGATAATGAGTCTAGATAGTGGGCTAATGTTGCAGTGTGTCATTGCAGCACCTTGTTGAGAGGCAATTAAAGCCGTGTAAAGAACATGAAGAGGGACACCCAGATGCAAGGAGAGGAAACAAATGAGCTCTCTGAACTGGTGTTGATTCTCTCACTGTCAGTCCAGTTAAACAGGACACACAGGGGGAGAGGAAGGAGGTGTGTGTGTGTGTGTGGGTCAATTTGTTTGTTAGAGAGGTAGGACACACATGTGGAGGTTTGTGTGTGTGTGGAAGGGGGAAGGGAGGTTGTTGTGGGTGTGAGATTCACCCTGGTGAGACTTGCGCCTTTTAGACATTCCTGACATTCCGACCTCGGGGATGCTTGAGGCTCCTCCGTCTTCTTCTTCTAGCATGTTGGGGGCTGCAGAGGACTCTGGAGGGCTTTTATGTCACAAGGCTCACACCGACAGGCCCTTTGGTTGAACAGAAACCATATACCCTCTAATTTAGGAGGCCATGGGAGCAAGTAGCACAGCAGACACCAGGTCTTATTAAGTTACATACGCAGATGACACTTAAATCGCAATGGGGGTCTTATATGAACGTAGATGTTTGAACCTTTTTTTTTTACTTTTTGGGGTTAAAATGACATCTTGATTTAAAAAATCCTATATTTCAGGCAAAAACTTTGTGGAGGGAATGATGGGCTCTATTGTAATACAAGCACTTTTACTTGGTTGCAAAGACACATACGATTATGATTATGTCAACTTCTAGGCAAAAAGTGATTACATAGAAAACATGACTTCATTCTTCTAACAATGTACCTCGTTCTTTTTTCTCTCTCCTCTACATACTGCCTTGTGATCAACAACCTTCTGTGGGCCAGCCATGACAGTTCATCCTGTATCTGCGCGACCACTCAACAGCCACTTCTGACCAAACCTTATTTAGCAAACCAAAGATGTCAGCGTGCAGTGACTTTGCAGAACACGTGTGGAAACCTGGCTCTTGTAAGAACTGCTTCCACCCGCTTAGTGCACACCACAAGACTGTCGGGGGCCTGGGTGGCAGTGCGCCAGCCGCTTGTTTGAAGAGCAGCCTGGGAGGTGATGAAGAAGCGGAAGTAACAGCACCTTCGCCCTACAGCAAGCCAACCATCGCTGTCAAACCCACTATGATGAGTCTTGACACCAACGAGTCGATGACTGATGTCAACATGAACATAGACCAGGTGATTTTATTAAATGTCTCTTTTCTGTAACAGCCCTTACAGTTTATTACTGTACAGAATGATTCATCTGTTCTTTAATGTGTGCTCATGTTTATGTGTGACAGGAGAACACAAAGAGCCCGGTTGAACGTTTGGGCCTGAAGAAGCTCTTGGACCTGTCGTCACTTTACATTGACAGTAATGGCTGCAACAAGGCCCATAGAGAGGCGGTTCTCCAGAGTCCTGAAACCAAGATGGACTACAACAACTGTTTCTCCTTATCCTCCAACATCCTGCCTAAAGACTCCATGATTATCAGCAATATCTTCGTCACCCAGGAGGAGGGTAGAGGTTCTCAGAGTTTAAAGAAGAATGCCAATGGAGACACTTGTAGGCAGCAGAATACAACCACCACTAGAACCAAGAGCACTTATAATGGAATTGGTGTGACTACCAGGACAAATTGTCAGGAGTCTCATCAGGCATCTGTGGATATACCCTTTTCTGTGGATATTGTTCCTTCCAGTCCCGCCACAGTTCATAGCAATGGTATCAGCAGTGGGAGTACTGCTACTATTACGACTAAGACATCCAGCACTTCCCCCACCACAGCCTTAAGTGTAGACACCACTAGCCACAATCCCCCGCCATCCCTCCAATCTCCTCCCATCCTGTCTAAACAGACCAGCCTATCGGACTCTACTTGTTCTTATCGTAGCAGTACAGATTCACTTCCTGGGGCAGAGCGGTCGGGAGGAAGACAAGGTAGGTCAGGGAGCCCTCAGAGCCATCCAGCCATGGGTAGCTCAAAGTCAACTCCCAGCTCTCCCAGCGGACAGCCAAACTCTGAACCCATTTATGCAGAAAGCACCAAGAAAAAGCGCAGGCCGCAAGGAAATGGAGTGCAATCCCATCCTGAGTCCCAAAACCAGATAAAGAACTCGTCCCAGGGCTCTGAGCTTTCAGGAGAGAGTCAACGGGCTACCATCACTGTGATGGCCGCTCACACAGAGGACAACAACAGGACTTTCTACCTGAGCAGTCCAGATTCAGCCATCAGCACCCAAAGCCACTTCAGCCCCACAGCACGTAAAGACCCCAGCAGCCCGGCCTTCCGCTGGCCCAGCCCCAGTCACAGCGCACCCTCTTTGGTCACAGAAGCTAGCCTTGCCCCAACTCTCTATCCAAAGCCTCAGTCTAGCCCACCCATTCCCCCGAAAAGGACCACCCGTTCCCCCAAACTGGGAACCTCTAGCCTCTCACCGTCCATGTCTTCTCCAGTCCCTCTCCCTGATCTCCCCAAACTGGGCACCTCCAGTCTCTCACCATCCATCTCATCTCCTGTCCCTCTGCCTGAACTTTCCATGCTTTTCCTCGTCTCTGCCAGAGAGGGCCACTTCAAGGTCCATACAGAGAACCACAGCGCAGCAGCGTCTGAACGCTGGCAGAAGCCCCATCACCACAGTTCTAGCTGGAACTGTCGCATCGAGGAAGAAGAGGAAGAGGAGGAGAAAGAGCGGAAAGAGGGGGAAAAGAAGAAACTGGCAGCCAACCCAGGGACAACCTCTCGGGTGACAGGCCTGGTCAGTGGTGCCGCTGTCTGGAAGGAAGCCAGGGACTGGAAGGCCCACAGCAGCCCCCCTCCGATGACAGAGCCAGGCACGGCCCCCCCGGCTGCCCCCAACAATGGTGCCTGTCAGGGGGAGACTGAGGGCACCGGTGCAGAGGAGGAGGGCAAGCATAACGGGAGCATGCCGGCCAGGCAACCGTTGCATGGCGGCTCATCAGATCTGCTGGCAGCAGGGAAAGGAGCTGCCAACAATGAACCCAACCCACCGCCTCCCCCACCTAAGAAACTGCACAGGTAAGAAGAACAAAGAACTTTTTGTTTGGAATTTAGACATTCAATTATTAACCCTTTAAATTGGATATAACATTAGTACTGTGTTAATGTAGGACTATAAGTGTAATTTGTTATTGATTAATCTTTTTCAATAAATCATATTGTCGGTGAAATGTCAGAAGTAATGACAAAATGCCAGTAAGAAGTTAGCTAAAGTCTGAGGCAATAACATACTGAGTTTTACCAATAGACACAAACATCAAGATATTCAGTTTACAACATGAAAGAATGAAATGTGTGCAATTCTTAATAATGAGGAAGCTTGATGCCACCAGATGACAAACATTTTCTCTAGATAATAGACTTGGATGATGTCTGGAGATTATTAGCTGCATCTCAGCATGTCATTCAGCTCCTGAAGTGAGTTGTTTTCTTTTACAGCACTACATTTTATGCTATGTTTTTTATTTTTTATTTGTTCAGTGCAGCGGAGAAGATTCGGTGGTGCAACATATCACCTACTATGCATTTTTCATAATACTCTTTATGCTAAATAAGGACAAAGCACAGTAAATACACCAGCTATTTAAAGTAAGGGTTGGTCTTAAATAGTGTTTAGGATAAGGCAGCTGTGTAAAAAGAACCAGTCTAATAGAGGTTTAATTACACACTGGTATATACCATACCCTTGCAGTAAGATAAATGCTATCCATTTATCAAACTTGAACTGCCCATTATAGCACATATTGCATGCCTGTCCTTCAGTCTCCTACCTGTGACGTGCATTAGAATTAATGTGACTGTAATTCAGCAATGAGACTGTAGTTTCATTATATTTCATAATTTAGCACTTACAATATGCACTTAGCCTAAATGCATAAATGCGTTTGGGCCCCGGTGGGATAGCAGATATATATAGTACTGGTGCTGCTTATGGAATATATTGCCTGACTGTGTGTCTGTGCACATACATGCGTCTTACTGCAGTGATCTGTGTGAATCGTACTGTGCCTTCTCCTTTCAGAGCATCATTATTCAGCCTTGAATCAGCCTCCATTCTAGCGCCTTGTGATCATTCAAACTGTTCCGGCATATTCCTCAATGCATGCCTTGTTCTATTCATGCTAGTAATGTGACTTTTTCAATTCTAATTAACACACAAAATGAGCCTGTTAAATAGTCCCCTGCTGTGTCACGTTGTTGTAAATTTGTTTTGGCTGCAGCACAATAGACAGAAGTGTAAAAAAAAAACGGGCCTTGTTCCATTGATATTGTCATACAAGGACAAAGCTGTCATTAGCGGGCATTCAGATGCATCTTTGGGCAAAAAAAAAAATGTCACTGTTGGCATGAATGGGCTTTACCTGCACAACATTCACATGTTGCTGCTGAAATGCACATCCTGGTTATTTTTATGGCTTAGCAACCGTATTTAATTCCAACTTGCAGGAAATGCAGAAGATACATTTTCACCTTTATTCAAGACGCGCACTGTTGCGACCTTTGCACACGTGCTTTAACCTGAGTCTGCACGAGGCTAAGAATACTCTGCGCTATCTGAGTCAGCTACCCAAAGCAGAAACAGAAAAGAGGCCTTGTGTTGCAGTTAGTAGAGCATCAAATGATCTGCTCAAAATAAACTTCACTTTGTCTGGGATGGCGCGATGAGGTGTAATACACGACGAGACTTCCTCAAAAGAAACGGATGGTCTACCATCTTGAGCTGCTCGAGTCAGCAAATGTTGAGTGTGAATGTTTTACTGTCAAAAACGGATTTCAAGGGCCCTTATGTTTGTGGTAATTCTAGTAAGGACCCATCTCTCCTGTTATGACATTGCCGACATTCTGCGCTGATAAAAATACACCTTGTTGAGGCACATGTGGGAACGCGCTTCGAGCCAGCCAGCGACAGTTGTGGCTTTCTGGTGCTCTAAGTTTATCAGCAGGTGTAGTGTGTTTTTAATCAACAAGTGTCCCTGGTCCCCAGGCACGTAAATCACAATCTAAATCTTACCTGCAAAGCAGTCAAAACCTCATGACAAAAAGGGGAATCTTGTGTGGAATGAATGGAAAATGTTTACAATACAAAGACACACATGCAACATGCACCCTGTGAAGCTGCATTTTCATGTGCTGAATCATTTAAAAGCCCCAGATGGTTTGAAAAATCCACCTTTGAGAGCTTTTGATCACAGTGGAAAACCCCAAATTTCCCCTCCATTCTTCCCTGTAACAAGTCAACCTACATATCTTCAGCCTAAGAGGTGTGTTTGTGTTTGTGTTTGTGCCCATGACATGCATGAGTTTATGAGCAAGTACTGTCTAACGTGGGAAGGCGTGTCAACTGGTCAGTGAAGGTTGCCAAAGGGAGGAGCATAGCGAACAGATTGTTGCCCCCGGCAACTCCCAAACTGTCCCCAGTCTGGCAGTCCGTTGCCACCAATAGAAGTAGAATTTATAGATCAGCAGTGTGGATTTAAGTCCACTGAGTGTGACTTGGGTTTGAATTGCCTTTTGCTCTGTAAACTGTGGTTCCAAGGCGTGCTGCCCCTCCCTGCACAGATCCATCCTGATTCCTTCTGTGCAGCAGAACAGATAGCATCTTGTTGCCGCCTGACAGACCTAAAGCTGTGCCAAAGTGAACTACTAGGTCAATGAGTGAAGGCTATATATGAGATATGGGTGCTTTAATTTTGCACATCTAATGGGTGCTGCTGCTTTTCCTGCTGAGAGAGACTTTAAATACACGTATGACTCGTGTGGAGCCAGGGTTGTGTTACTACACATGACGGGGCTTTAGAGAGCCACTGGCCTGATCCAGGGGCATTTCGCGCCCGCCTGCCCGACAAGGACTTCTGCCTCTTCAGAATGAGGTAGGCACCTGATGGCATCTTTTTCTCATACGTGTCCTCGGTAAGAGACTATCTATCATTAGACTTGTGAAGGGAAGTGGCGATGTTCTTGTTCACACAGGAACATGGTGAAGTTGAAGATGTGTTTCAGGAAAACACAGAGCCTTTAGTGGTAAGCGCAGGCCTCTGCTTGTTTTCACATCTCTGTGAAGAGCTTACTAGTCAAAATCAGGTGGCTTTGAATTGCACAGTGACAGACAGCATGTGGTCAACTTTTTGCTCATGCTTTTATTTCCTCCCTCTTTCATACCTTGCCTTTTGCTCTTCTTCTAATCTCTTCTTTTACTTACATTACCTTGTTCTTTTATTTGGTCCCATCCTGTTGGTGTGATTAGTATGAGAATGAAACTGAAGTGTGTTACTTCATGTGATTTGATGCAAACAAATGGAAGTGGTTTGTAATGAAATAGGGGACAGAGATAGCTGACAGAGAATAAGATAACAAGGCAAGGCTGGAGCAGTTTGCAAAAGATAACAAGGACTGGTGTCAAACATTAATGGATCTTTGTTTCAAAGATATGGTTTATATGGCTATATAGCCATGGCAACTATCCTGCAATCATGGAAAAGGAACAATGCATGCCATTCTTCTCTGTGCTATATTACGACATGCACAATAACAAAAACATGCACTATAATGTAATCCAATATAACAGCAATGGAATAAATGGTACCTTTTGTGAGTTTATATAATAGAAAAGGAACACCTAAGAGCACCACAAATACAGTTCAGTCAGTTCCTCCTTCCTTTACATTGTAAAAGTTTTAAAGGTTGTGTGAGTTACAACTTGAGTCAATCTTCTTACAGTATTTAATGTCAGTACTGTAAATGTATAACCCCCTTGACTTTTACTAAAATAATATTGTCTCTATGTAAAATCTGCACTAGGGCTGCACAATTATGTGCTGCAGAAATATTTCCAAAAACGCAATATGGTCAAGCTGTGTGAACCTGAACCTGAACCACAACAACAACAACAACAACAACAACAACACTGCAGCTTAGCTTGGGTCTGATTTTAAACTGTCACACTGCTATCTGTAGCTAGTTAGCTGTAACCCCAATCTGATCCCTTTTAAGAACTCCCCCAGCTCCTCTCACACTGCTTTATTAATACCACACACATGTCGGGGGAGCATGTGTGTCAACAGATCCGGTGTGTTGCTTACTGTAGCGTGATTGTTTACATTCTAAATGTGGGATGCTGTCGTTGCCGGGCTGATTGCAATTGCAGAACACAAATCAATTTCTTTTTTTCCTTTTTTTTTTTTTGCAAGGGACGAGATTGTATCTACTCTGAGGAAATAAGTAATTAAGATGTTTATTAATAGATGTTTAGGCTAAAACTGGACATTCCTAGTAGAGTGATGAATGTTGCCTTTTTGTGTCATGACGACATGAGACAGAAGATACTATCTAGATTTTAAAATTAGATTTTCAGTCCTCATTTAATTTAACGCTGACTACATCCAGTTGTAGAGAACCAGTGACTGTAGTGCTGCAATTAATTGATCAGTTGATCAAACATTTGATGGTGCTAGATTCTCAAAATGTTAGGCTTTTTTCTTTTTTACTTGACCTTCTCATTACAATAAACTGAATATATTTGGGTTTTGAACTGTCAAAAACAGTCATTTGGACATTGTGCTGGCCATTTTCCACCTTTCCAGACATTTTAGTGACCAAAATCAGTTAATCGTGAAACTAATTGTGAAATCAATTGATAATGAGAACCCTTAGAATCCCTGTATGCTGCTTACATGCAGTCCTAATCAGAGTCGAGCTCTTTTTGCATGCCCTTGCTCAGAAGGCTCATTCATCCACACACATCCTCCCACAGGACACAAGCAATGACATTCTTTCACCAAGGAAAATCTCATGTTTTGGATACAAATCTGAAAGATCTAGAGTGAGACATGCACAGGCGCACACATGCACATAGACTCATAATCCCCACAGCCATTACCATTTCTCCCCTGCCTCAGCATTTCCACTGCCTTTCATCACTGGTCTTTTGTCTGTAAAATGATAGCGGATCCTTTAGCTAACTGCCCACAGAGAATACCTAACCCTTTGTCTCCCCCTGTGCTACTCTCCTTTTCCTCCCCATCTGTTTGTTCTGCTGATTTATGGTGGAATTGAAGTCAAGGGGGCCGGCAGATAAATGGATAGAGGAGTCATTTTGTGATGGAAGAGAGGAATGAGAGATGAAGGGATGGGATTGGACCCTGCTTTCCTGAGCCATTAGCGGGTATAATGAGACAAGTTGAATGGCTGTCACTCAGCCTAATTGGTCACCTTGATTAGAAAGTCTGCTCATGCAAGGTTTTCATTGGCATTATAAGTGGCCATCATGGCAGTCTGGCATACTGAACAGGAAGAGTGCAAAGCTAAATAAAAATGAAGAATATCACAATCTTCCTCTTACAGATGAAAAGTTGAATTCATAAGCAATAAAAAGCACCTTTGCTCAAATCAATATCCTCAGGGCTTTCACTGCCACATGTTCTTTAAGACTTTTTTTGTGGTATTTGGCTTTTATTTATAGCCTATAGAGAGATAGGCAGGAAACGAGTAGAGAGAGATGGGAAATGACTCTGTGACTCTGTGACTCTGTTTGTCGTTTCCTGCTTGTGGTCCCATTCTTACTCTTGTCAGGTTAGTGTATGGGTTTCAGAGTACTGTACCTATTTTGCATTGCTCTCCTATAACACTGTAGGACAAAACAAGCAACCCGACTGCTGACAGTTTGGTCAGAAATGTTGTATAATGCTAGTAGTGGCTAATGTAGCCTCGAGCCTGTAGCCTAGGTAGAGACGAGTGGTGGGCTACAGAGGGTCTGCTAACATCACTTCTTTTTAACTCCACACCTCCAGATTTATTTTCAAACTTCTAGTCTTTCGGCTCCGTGTGAGTCTGCCTCAAGTGACATCACATTTATCAGATTTTGCATAGCTCCCTCTAGAACCACAAAATGCTTTATACTACTTTGTTTTCATATGCAGAACTAGTACTGCCCAAAACCTTTAAACAGACTTTGATGTGTACAATTGGATCTCCCCTTTATGACAACTAACTGAGAGAACTCGAGGCAGTTAACCGTCCTCAAGAAGGGAAGACAGAAAAAGGCAAAACTACCATATCCGAGAGACTCATAACGTGTCATACGATGTTTTGTTTTTAGTAATGCTGGTTTGTTGCAGTTTTAAATCACTGAACACTGACCCGAACACACACTGAATCGAGAAGTGGGCCCTATTAACAAGGAAGTGAAACTACTCCTGACGCCACTTGTTTGTCATATATAATTAAACAATGTGTTCTTTCACAAGGACATATTAGAAATATGTAGCAGATAAGAAAACATCGAGGGGAAGTGGAGTGGTTCCACATTTATAAACCGATACAGAAAAACCTGCAGACTGACTACCAAGAGACACTGCACTGGCAGACAGCAACGCAGTTACAGAAAAAATATTCACAAAATATGTCCTCAATGCATTTTCTGTTTTTTTTTATAATATTCACTTACCCCATCTCTGTTGTTTTCTCGATTGCAGAGTGTGTAGTAAGATGAGTGGCAGCAACATGGAGCTGGACCGCTGCAGCCAACAAGGGTCAGTAGAGAGCCCTACTTCATCTCTGCGGGGTCTGAGCAGTGCCAGCCTACCCACTGCCTCCACTGACAACCTGACTGCTGACAGCGGTAAGAACCATTCACACTCATACTTTGGCCAGGTTAAGGGGGCTTATTTAAATATGTTGAGTGGTGCAGATCCAATGGAACATGCACAGGCAGCTGACAAAGCAAAAAATGTGTCGTTTATTGAGGTTAGTAGTCTTCTTTTAGTCTCACAGGTTTACAGACGTATGAATGGGGATACTGATAGTTGATATGTATTGCCTGCATGTTGTCTTGCTGTTTCAGACGCCATTTACTCGCATTTAACTGTGAAGATGCACTTTGTCCAGAGTGAAACTGCAACAACAATGAAAAGAGGAAAGGGAGCACTGCAAGGTTTTATAGCAGCAATCTGTCAGCTTATCTCTTCTCTTCCTCTTTTGTCAAGTGCACATATACAGTTTGTTTTGACGGGGGTGTTCATTTTCATGGCCTAGTTCAAGATTTCTGCAGTCGTCAAACCTAAAACGTGGTTCGGAATAAGGGGAATGCGTCCTTGATTTAGAAATTGTCATCCTTCACATATATTGGCTTTAAACCTCTGTGGCCCTCAGACGTTTGTAATTGCTGTAGCTTCCTGGGCAATGTTGTTTGAAGAGATAATTATGGACTCTGATAACGAGGAAAAAGGGCTTGGCTACATCCTACAGAGTATTTTCTTTACAGTCTTCCCCCTCTGTGAAAGCAGTTATTGAAGACTGCGCCACACAATTATCTCAGTATCTGTCTCCTCTAGTGTAATGTCAAGTTCCAACTTTAAGTCTTTAATTGACAAATGGATCATAATTGGATGGAAGATGTTTTTAGTGTCAGCTTGAACCCCGGATTGTGGAAATTTCCAGCTCTTTTGAGGAAACGAGGTATGTGTTTGTACTTAGGCCAAGCAGTAGGCATTGACAGAAGGAGTGTAGTAAATGAATCAAATTCACAGCTGTCACTCAGGAATATGTAAGTCTGTGAGTACTGTGAGGTTACAGGAAATTGGTTTACAAGGAAACAAAAGATATATTATGTAAATCCAGGGAGAAGATTGGCCTCCAGTGGTTGTTGGTCTCTATCTGTATCTGTGTTCTTGGAAAATTAAGTATTTTTATTGCTTTTCTTGTTTCATAACACTGTGTTCTTTGTGTGAGCATTTTGTTGTATTGGACGGAGACCCTGATCGTGCCGTAATGCTCATCTTCATTGTCAGTAATCGATTGGCAGACCCGCTGATTATAGTTTTTCTCTTTTCTTAGGTTCTCGGGATGCTACGCGGATATCTTGTTCCTCTCCATTTACCAGAAGTCCAGTGGCCTCAGCCCCAGGGTCTCCTCTCCCGCCCTCCTTTAACAGCTTAACTAACCAGCCGCCTCCACTCCCGGAGAAAAAAATGGTCAACCGCACTGTGTCAGCTCCCGATAGCGCAAACGGAAAACCTTTCGTCCGAGCTTACCCGCGCCTCCCATTCACTGGCTCGGAGAGCAACGTGTGTCGACCTGCTGATGTCAGCTCCCGGTCCAGTTTACCGTCCAGCCCTGTTGACCCGCGACCCATTTTCTCTTCCAACGAGTCTCTGGAGCATTGTCATGCCCTGCTAGGCCGATCCTCAAGGTCCCGGACGCTGGATGAACCACTGAAGACTCACGGGCGTCTGGGTGTCCACTGCCGAAGCAGCGTCACCTGCTCCTCCTCTCCTCAACTCAGCGTACCCTTCTCCGCCTCAGAACCGGGTCTGGCACCCAATCTGGGCTCTAGCCTGCAACTCCAGACCCTTCTGAGTAACATAGACAGTAGGGAGGGAGTGTACTCCAAATTGGGAGGCCTGTATGCTGAGTCTTTGCGGCGCTTGGCTCTAAAATGTGAGGATCACTTCACTCGCTCGCAGAGGAACCCACTTAGGTTTGAGGAGAGCAACTGGTCTCTGTTCCGGCTCACCTCTAACAAGCCCAGCTGCAACGCGGGAGATGCTGTGTACTACTCTGCTGCCTGTGCCTCCGACCCCAGCAACTCCTACGCTGTAAAGGTAATCCCTAACTACTGGACCTAATTTGACAATTTTATATAGTGAATTTATTAAATATGTGTTTAGTGTAACCATGATCACTTCCAGAACACCTTAAAGTTATATTCCCTAATATTACAGTCCTGATTCATTTGATGATACCCTTGGTTAATGGTGGTACCAGCAAGTGTGTTGTAATACTCCACGTCCCAGAATTCTGAGGGCAGCAAGCATCCATGAGAAGGTACTTTGTCAGAAACAATTTTTGAATGAATTACACAACAGCAGAGCACAATAAAGTTGGTCACCTTGCTGTAAGTTTGAGGTCTACAGTCGCCTTCATTAGACAGTGTGGCGTCCTTCCACCAAATGCCAACAATGATCATGCCTTGCGTTTTTTAACACAGTTTAATTAACAATTGTGGTCAGCACTAACCTCAGTTTTAATGTGAAGCAGCGGCAATGTGAAATGTTCGGTTAGGCATGAGCAATAACTTAATATGGCTCTGGTATGGCAGAGTGAACAATACAAAATCACTTTAATGCTTAAGAGGAATAGAATTATGTCCATATTGTTGCATCACCATCACATTTGAACACGGAGTGCGGAAGACAATAGGTATAGGATTGTAAACAAGTGTGGGTTCAATGTTTGGCTGTTGGCTGCTTGTTCAATGTACAGATCCTGTTTTTTCTCTCCACTCGGAGATTGTTATCAAGAGAGCAACTGGCAGCTCAACTCGAGATCATCTTCACTGTTGTTTAAGGAAGAATTTGCACAGTGGGTGTTGTAAATTGATCTTTTAAGCAGGGATTTGACAGTTTAGGGATAGAACGAGGAGATTAAAATAGGGCGGTGGTCTTGTTTGTTCTCGAGCTGCAGATGGGATGGCCCCATTACAGCTCAGACCTTCTGGGTATGTAGTGTAAACAACCAGGAAGAAGGGTGTGGATTCAGTCTGACTGACCTTTGTCCTAAAGTCATTAGTGTTGTACAAAGCAGCGGCTGTTTGTACAGTATGTGTTGTACCACAGCGTGGGTGCCCACAGTCTTGCTTAATATCTCTAGGCCCAATTAATCTCTACATTCCAGGCAGGATTTACAGTCAGACAAACCCCTGTTGTCAAGGCCACACACACACACACACACACAACCCAATACACCATCCAGCACAAAAACTTTATGGATTGATTTTCAGGCGTGCTACCAGTGTGATGTCGACTGAAACTTGAACCCCATGAAAGTAGATTTTAGTCCAGTTAATCACAAAGAAGAGATTATATTTATAAATCTGACTCCAATGGACAATGAGAACATACTGGAATTTCATGAGAGACATTTGGATTTTTGTTTCAAAATTCTTATGGAAGATTTTATTCCGAGAAGTTGGTCGTCCTCTTGCAAGTTGTGGGAAAATTCCGACACTGAGGGGCATCCAGTAGCCTAAAAACAGCTTTCAGTCGTGGATTGGGTTTAAATCTGCATCTAAGACATAGATTTTGCTTGAATGAGAACAGGAACTGGATTGGCGTTGACCTTGGAACCTCACTAACAAGAATTCCTTTCTTATTTTTCTTGGCTCCACTCCCTTCCCCCGTCTCTGTGTGTGGAATTCTTTCTCCCCCCCTCTGTCCCTTTCTTCTCCTTTGCTTAATCCTTTCCTCCCACTGTCCTTTGTGTTTATACCTCTCCAGATTTGCAAGAGTCCATCCATGGAAGCCAAACAGGGTCACCTGTACGGTCTGTCAGTGCAGCAGAACATGCCTCCCCACTTCAACCTCCAGCAGGACTGTGGTCACTTCCTCGCTTGTGTCCCCCAGAGCATGTTGCCATCTGACGAAGTCTCTCTGCCCACCACACCTGCTTCATCGCTGCCCCAGGCCTCCACATCTGCGCCTGGCCAACAGGCGGACCGAGAACGAGTGGTGGTCATCACCTCTGAGATCCCTCAGCAGACAGCAGCTGATTTTGTTCGGGAGTGGGAGGCGTTCCATAAATCTCAGCCCGAGGTCTACGAACGGCGTGTATGTTTCCTCCTCCTGCAGCTCTGCAATGGCCTGGAGCACTTGAAGGAGCACGGGGTCACTCACCGTGACCTCTGTCTCGAAAACCTGTTGTTGGTGCCTCATCTCCGCAGGTCCTCCCACTTCCCCCAGCAGACCACCACTGACAACGGCACCAGCAACAGTTCAGGCGGTGTAGACATTCAGCGTCACCTTCCCCGGCTCCTCATCAGCAACTTTGCTAAGTCCAAGCGTCGTTCCTCCGAGGATGCCGCGTCAACCACTGTGGATCCTCGCATCAAACGTGACCACGCCAGATTGGCGCCTGAGATCGTCTCAGCAGCCCAGTATCGTAAATTTGACGAGTTCCAGACAGGCATCCTGATCTATGAGCTCCTCCACCAAGCCAACCCATTTGAGGTGAGCCCAGCTCTGAAGGAACAAGACTACCGCTGTGAGGAATTGCCTCCAATCCCCTCCGTCTCCCTTTACTCCATCGGCCTCCAGAGGCTGGCCCAGCTCCTGCTCCAGCCTGACCCCATCAAACGTATCCACATTCAGGAGGCCAAGCGCATACTGCAGAGTCTCCTCTGGGGCCCGAGGAAGGACCTGATGGAGCAGCAGTGGGAGAGACACGGACAGGGGGGAGGCTTCGTCGGCGGATCCCGACACGAGGGCCTCCTCAACTGGCTGGATGTGAAACGCGCCCTACTGATGATGAAGTTCGCCGAGCGTTCGCTGGAGCCCGAGAGGAACGCGGAGCTGGAGGACTGGTTGTGCTGTCAGTACTTTTCTTCGGCTCACCCTCTGTCTCTCTGCCACACTGCTGAACTGCTCTACTCGCTAAAGTGACAGCTCACTTTAAGGTTAAAGATGTCCGTGAGCGGAGCCGAAGTAAAGCGTGAATGTGTGTATGAGAAAGACCAATAATGTCAAAGTTAATGTCTTGACACTATGGACGGGTCCAGTGTGATCCTTTTGGAGATACTATGAACCCACCCACCTGTTTGCGCTACTGCTGCATGCACAAGAGCCATGCATCAACCTTGCCGTCCACTTTCAGTATCCTGCTACAGACTGTCAGCTTTGCAAAGAAATAACCTGTGAAGATTCAGCTGTTTTTTTTAGATGTTCTTGTCACAGACATACAGGCAAAATCACTAAACATTCACTCTGACTAGAATCACTTTATGCCAGTGATGCTGATAAGTACATCGGTAAAATAAAAAAGGAAAAATATGGACAGTATTCATAATCCTATAATACACTTACCAAAGTTTGATGTTTGACACTGTTTTGTGTGTATTTAAATATCAGTTATGACATTTTACCCACTGAGAACAGGCTAATAATTCATAACCCTATTCTGTGTCAGCCAGCTTTGCAAAGTAACGCTGTGTTGTATCTACGTAATGTGCAGCTAACTTTTAAATTTGTCTGATATCTTAATAAAAATATGAGGTCACTAGCACACTTACACTGTTGCACCTTTTTTCCGTCATGTTTATTCATGGGCACATAGTACTGTATTCTGTGGAAACGACACAATTTCAAACCAAAATCCACCAAAAGTTGCAGAATAATTTTCTATTTCTCAATGAATACTGGTGTAGTAGTTAGAGAGAACAAGGCAGGCTTCCGTAAGACTGTGTTTTGTCACAATCTTTATTTAACAGGTCTGAATAATAAAGACTTCTTCAGTTCATCCTAAGTCATACTGTAACTCTCTAACACAACTCAAATAGTAATTGGAGTGGCAAAACAATTGGCAATGTCAGCGATTGCTTCTACTGAATGGCTGCCCAGTTTTTCCCTCTGCTTACTTTTAGTATATATTTAAATGTTTTGACATTCGTCGCAGTGCCTTTTGTTCTTTGTATATGTTACAGTGACTCCGAAGCCAAATGTAAATATTACTGATCATTCGTCCTTTGTGAAACTGGCCTTTCACAGAATGTTCCAGAAACAATTTTGTACAGTAATTTGTAGATGAGCCCAAGCAGGTCTTAAAAAGCCATGAATATGAGCAGCAGTTAAAAATATTTATGATATCATTTGTTATCCTGTAGTAGTCACTGGAATTTCTCTGTTTATTTTCATATGTGGATTATCAAGTTATTTGTTTTCTGGCACAGCAACAGCTGGGCCTGTTTTGTTTTTGCCTCCTGTGTCCCCTGTAGGCTACAGAGAGAAAGAAAATCAAGTCATGGGTATTTTATCTCCAAGAAATAATTTCCTAATAAGTCCAGAGTAGCAAGAATTTAACAGCCTGCATGCAGGCTTCTGTCCATGTGTGACTGATGTTGTTCTAATGTTGAATATTAAAGAAAAACATCGTCAGAACTCACAGCTAATACATAGTTGATTTGAATTATTTTGTGTGCCTCACCTATTTGCATCTATCAATAAACTGTGCATATATTTTCTCACAGTATTATTTGGTGTTATGATCTTTTTTTTTTTTGATGCATCCACTTTTATAATGGGCTATTATCAGCTGCCTGTATTGTGAAATGGATGAACTAATGAATACATATGGTAAAATCTATTAGTCTTAGTCCCAGTTTGAACATATAAAATGAAACTGTTTGTGCAAATGTTTGATTGTATGATTCAACTGTACACAAACGAATGAGGGCCTGATTGGAGTCCAGTCCCCATGTCTTCACAGAGGAAATGTAGGATATTATTTTAATGTACAACACGAGCGAGACTGCGCACAAAGTGATCTCGTCTTTGTTATGTTTGTTGTCTCACTCTATTTCCCAGTTTAGAATTCCAATTGCTCTAAAGTACACCATGCAAGACTGTGTGGCATCAATTGTAAATTATAATTGTTTTTCATTCTGCAATTACAATTTGTAATTGCAGAATGAAAAACCTTAACCATGCAAAAACCAGGGAAATCTATGTGTGCCACTAGCATCAGGCAGTATGGAAATCCTCAGCAGGAAACAATATTGCTACTGAATACATTGTTTTTCCTAGATTTCCTAGATTAGGTTGATTTTTTTCAACATAATATCATTTTTAAAGGTATATAAATAAATTGCGCAGGCAATTTTCAGTTTAAACTGAACAAAACATCAACTGGCACAAAACTCAAGAGATGGACAGAGAAAGCCGAAAAACTCGGTTCAACCGAAGGAGCCGCAGCTACTGAGACAGTGCACTGCATGGAGCTACACAACAGGTTGTACATGTAGTAGAATCTCAATTTGAGTTTGGAGCCTCAGGCCAAAACAGACCCCAGACTTTCCCCCCACCCTGATCCCTCCCTTAGAGCCGCATGTAGAGTTCTGCTTCACATCGCTCCTTCAAAACCACTGGCTGCTCCCTTGTCATAGGTGGAACTATGTTGCTATGGTGTTTTGACCAATGGAATGGCATTTCCAGGAACGCAGTCAGTCTCTGTCTCCCTCTTTCTTTCACACACACACACACACTTATACACACTCACCGAGTGAAGCAGCCTGTTGAGCAAGAATCCAAATAACCCCCTGGAAACAACATGGCTCCCTTCTTTGTTTGTCCAGTGAACACCGGTTAGGAGGTTGCATACTTCCTTTGAGCAAATATGCATCCCAGCAAACCGTCCTCAGAGCAAGACCAAAGACGACAAAAACAAAGATATGACACCTCAAACCTCCCACATCTTTAGTATTATTACCGTATGAATGCAACTGCCGTCAGAAACAGTATTTAAAGTGAAATGTTGAAAGAAGAATCCACTCTAAAAACTCTGTTCAGAGCTAACTTATCAGCTATACTGTACCTCCAGGTCCATTTTCTTGCTAGTTGGAATCTTTTCTTATTCGCAAGGATGAGTGGCCAAACATGTATTCTGACTAAAACTTCCAGTCACTGGCTGCCCATAATTACTTTCTAATTACACTGTACTTTCTTTGCACATGCACTACACTTCTTAAATAAATAAATACTTCTATAGCACCCAGTTCGAAGGCACAACATATATTTATATGTTCATGTCAACATTTCTTATGAAACCACAAGCATGACATGATGTTCCGTATATTTAAATGACTGGCAAATGATTTCACCCGCACTTGCGAATTCATCCCATTATCAGTTTGAATATGTAATGCTCAGTGTTGGCTGCCTCAGCTGGCCTCAGGAAAGCTATCTAAAAAAAAAGTTCCCAGGCCAAATTTCCATTCACATTGTTACAGCACAGCCAGCAACTGATTTGACAGCAGCCCAGAGCGCTTCTGCTCCATCAGTTTCGACATAGCTGCCCATTAGAGAGTGGGTTAGCAGGGATGTCCCCTGTCTGTGTCCTTGCTGTTCCGGTCCTATGTTTTGACCTCACAGGCTGTGGGTTCCTGCTCGTCGCTGTTTGCAGCTAGTTGGCAACTCAAGAGCTTATTACTGCTGCATGAAGTGACACAACATGCTTCACTTCTTGGCAGACCCTGTGTTTAGGCTATGGATTAGTCCCTTCTGCCCCGAGACACAGCTCAAACCCTGAATCAATGGACCGGCTCTATAGGCCTTTTTCACAGAAGACACAGGTGTAAATAATTCAATGAATGATGGCTGAATTCCATTAAGCTGCTTCAGTTTCAGGGTCCTGGTATTGTCTTGTGCAAGCTGGCTCAATGTGACACTGTCATGGCTTACTGGGACAATATACCTTTTTCACAGCAGCCAGTTTGACATGAAGGATAGTAGGATAAACACAGATGTTACCTAGGTCTGTTCATTTAGTGTGGCAGAGCCTTTCCAGTGAGCCAACAAGCACAATAGCAGCACCCTGACTGTCTGAATAGAACAGTCCCTTAATGGTATCATTGTGTGTTTACCCTACTATTTCGTGTCAAAACATCTGCTGTGAAAAAGGTATATTAGGAAAGCCCAAGAGAACCAATCACATACATAGAAAGCATTTCTCTCTAATTAATTACAACAAATGAAGTGAGACTTAATGTCACCCAGCATCCCCTGGGACAATGTAGCCACAGCTGCAGTTCTCTACATGTGTTCTGCTGCCTGCTGTAGTTTCTGTACCTCCTGCTAATGATGGCCACACTGATTTACAGATGTGCCAGAAGCACCACGAGGTCTTATCTCACCAAACTAGAGATTACTCGTACTCGTACTGTAGGGCTCGGTAGAGGTTATTCAGGACAGAGGACTTCATGGGTTGCTACGAAGAAGAGAAGGCCTTTTAAGTGTGTGGTGGATCTTATATATCAGTGAGGTAACAGCTGGCCATCAACAGGAACTGAGAAGGATTTGTGGCATGAGAGGTAGCCAAAAGGTGGAAGGTATTTTAACTATTACCCTTCCCCACATTCGAGCTTAGCAACACGGCCTCACTGATGATACAGAAATCTTCAGCTTCCCTCCTTAGTCCTTCACACTCCACGAGCCTCCAAGCTCTCGTCATTACAGCGCTCATGCAATTATTTGTCCTGGAATGTGTTCTGCCCCACTTGCACTTCCCCTCGACATGCTGCTTTTGTTATTCTGCAACAATAAGGTCCATTAATCTTTAATAAAACAGAAGGCAGCCTTACCACTGGCAAGAGAAAAAGTCAAATCAATAAGCCATGTTACCAAGTGGAACACTGTAGAGAAATGAAAAGCAAATTACAGCGACTTAAAGCTTCATCAAGGCTGTTCATTTCAGAGTGTTGTACTTTGAAAGGGTGCGGGCGTGTATTCATTTTAAGAAAGCGTTCATTTTTATGACTAAAAGAAATATTACATGCCAAACAATCTCTGCAAAAAGTGCTTCATTTCTTAATTGATACTGTTTGAATTATGCACCTGTACTTCAGCAGCAGTTGTAAACATTAAAATTTATTGGGCAAGATGTATGTCAAGAAGCAGCCATAACTTTGCATGAAAATACAATCGCAACACAGATTTTTATACAATATATCGGGACAGTGTGACAGTCCAAATATGTTCCTGGTAGTATTCTGACATCTAGTGGCTCAATATCACTACTGCACTCACGGTTCAGGTTGATGGTGTTTTCTTGCAGTCTCACAAATCCTTGGCAAAAAGCACAAATGCAGTCATTTAGTTATCTTCTAAAATTATAGCTGCAGTAAAAACTTATGAACACTAGCATTTCTCATAGGTTTTGTACATTAAAAACAGTTGGTTCAGCTTTAACATGACTGCCAGAATTACTTTTTAGTAATGTTTAAGAGGTCACTGGTTTGGTTAGGAAATCCTGTGCCACAGTGGCCATGAATGCACACCCAGAAAGGTCATGAACTGCCAAACTTTATTTTCTGATAAAACAAAGGACAGCGTTAAAACATTTCAACACTGTAACGACATTCACTCACTGTCTTACGTGTGAAAAAAAAAAAAAAAAAATGGCTCGTGAACAACGTACACACACACACAGTTCCATTTTCTTGCTCGTACAGGCGTTGTGGTGATTTCCCTCCAAAAAGCGTCCCACTGACCCCTTAACAGGCTGGCATCCTGCAGCTAATGGTTGCTTTGCTGGTAGTGGTTGTAGAGCTGCTACATTAGGCAACTCTTATTATGAACCGTAATGGATATATTTATCCACCGTAATTCATTCCACTTTGCCGGTATTGGATCGACCCCCACCCGTCTCTCTAACATCACACGCATTATCTCTGCTTGTGTTTGCTCAAGGTGAAGACATCATGTATTGTCACTCGGAGGACTGTGAATACAAAATGCCCTCAGACATCGATTATGTGCCTTGGGTGCAACCTGCCTCTCTGTCTTTTTCTCTCTCATCCCTTCCCATCCCCCCTCCGCTGCTACATCATGTTGTGTAGTCACAGAGGAGAGGATATTGTGTGTTCGCTGGATGGATGGAAAACATTCTCATGGTTAGCACTACACCACAGGAGTGCTGGGACAATGACTAAGTTGCGTGCCATGAAACGGTCTCCCTTGACTCTACTGTGAACTTTCAGATTTTGGACTGGATTGGGATTTTTCAAGGAGGAAGTGAGACAGGTTAAAAATGTCTTCCTCCCTTTTCTTTGACAGGCAGTTTCCATTTTGCCAGAGCCCTGTTCTCAGCTCATCCGTTATTGGAGCCTAAAGTTGACAAGGCTTGTTCCACTTCTGATGGCACCAGCTTTAACCTCATGCTGCGCTGCTACCGCAGATCCACTTCTTGTTTGACATTTAGTTGTACACACCAGCAGAGGAATGGAAAACTGTCGAGCATTCATTTATTAAAAGGGTCAGTTCACATAAATCATAATGAACACGTTCTCTTCCTTAACTTTAGTAGATCCTGCCATTAGTGTGATGTGTGGATTTTTTGTGATATTGTCTTTAGAGTCCTGCTGGCCCCCCAAGTATAATCGTGGGGAATGGAATTTAATTTTGTAGTTCTCAAAGTAGAAAAATTACATTTAAAAAGTGTATCTTTACTCGTGTTACTCAGGATAATCTCCGGGCCAGGTTTTATCATTATTAGTAAAAGAAATATAGTGATAAAAATTGGTGAGTGAGGTCTGCGTCCAGCTTGTCACATGGACATTGTGTTTATACAACGTCACAGCCTTGCCAATGTTGTAGCCGTAGCATTAGCCAATATTTGTCTCCTCAGTGAAGGTGTTCCAGCTTGACCCTACTGGCTGCAGAAGAACAAGCGGGAACAGACTCTGCTCGCCGTGACTCTATAGAATCAGCATTAGCAGCGGTGTCAGAGCCCAGGGGGAGCAGTTACCTCGAGCTCAGCAGCGGCTGTGATGTGAATGGCATTTGGCACGGGAAGTGTAGCTGTGTGAGGCCTTGCGTATGGCTAACTTCACCACCCCACAAATAGAGCCAATGTGTTGAGCAGCTGTGGAAGTGACGACTGGAGCGCTGCCAGGCCCGCTCCGTTTGATGCCGTGATTTAGCTTTGTGCTCCCTGGCTAACCTCGATTTTTAATGGAGGGCGATGCTTGGCTGAAGGGAGGGCATGTTGGCACAACACAGGGTCTTCCTCAGGCTGATGTCACATGGTAATGTAGACCAGTTCATTTCCAGGCTAGTGGGGCTGCAGGTTTTTCAGATTTGAAATGTCAAGTTTACTCTTCTGCCTGTCGACTGAAGTTATTTGAAGATCAGTGCATACATATGTGCTCTAATATTAAAATGTGACGACGGCGTGCCAGTGTGTGTTTTCTGACTACTAGTGCATGTAAGGACTTTAAGAACAAGTAGAATGTGTTGTATGTTTGTGTGTTGTCTGTGCTGGCGCAGTATGTCCTGTAACGGTGATCAATGAGCTTGTGTTTGAGGTGGGGGCGGCCATAAGGGAAGTGTGGTTGTAGGGGGGGGGTTGCTGAGATTGGGCTCCCATTTTAATGAGATCCTTGACTTGAGACGAGACAAGGACAACAGCAACGCTTTTCCCTCCTTCTCGTTTCTCCCATTGCCTTTTATCCTTTCTCCCCTCCCCTCCTCTTCCTCCTCCATTTCTCCTTCTCCTTTCGCCCTTCCTCCATTGTTCTCTCTTTCCTGTCTCACTCTCATGCCCTCTGTCTCTGGATAACAGAAGCCAGTTTATAAAGGGGAAATCGGGCCACCCCCAGTTGTTTTCTATAACCTGTTATCTCCCAGTACAAGATATTGGACAATGCTGCATGTCAGCTCAAGTATTCATTTCAACCATTTGAAAACAAAAGGAAGAACTGGGCCAACACTGGAGCACAGTGCTACAGGATGTGGAGTGTGTTTGACAATGTTGTGCTAAAGTGATCCATAAAGCATGGGTAGGTGTGTCAGCCTGGTCAGACCAGGGTACCTTCACCTGTCCGTTTGCTTGTAGGCGTTTATTTGCAGACGAGCCCGTAACTCGTAAGACATGTTTTTCGGTCCACCCAGTCATTGCAGCTAGTTGCTAACAGTTGCCACAAGGCGTGTCTTTTTGGCTCGGAACAACATTTTGTTCCTGAATCCTCCTTGCGCAGTGCCATGAATGCACACCCAGAAAGGTCATGAACTGCCAAACTTTATTTTCTGATAAAACAAAGGACAGCGTTAAAACATTTCAACACTGTAACGACATTCACTCACTGTCTTACTTGTGTGAAAAAAAAAAAAAA
>NW_023339774.1:14547698-14553456 GCF_004916995.1 Morone saxatilis | reverse complement strand
AAAAAAAAAAAAAAAAGATGCAATCAAGCACTTTCGGCTTAACATCATGCTCAGAATTAATGTTAGTCAAACTAGTTTATTTTGGTCATGAAAATTAATTCACCCTTTTATGACTTTACAATCGCTACCAAAGAGTTGAATTCATCATGCCAAAAAAGCCTAAGCAGACGTGAGTGAAAAGAAAATACACAAGAGCATCCGAGTTTGTGATGTTGAAAAAAAAAAAAAAAATGCATTCGATCATTCACTTGATTACGTGGTCAAGAGAGTGTTTGTCTGATGACTTGTCAGTATGCGGTGGAGCACCAGGTCCTCGGGCAGGACGCAGGTGAGATCAGCCCAGGTAGAGGAAGGGAAGAGGGAGAGAGGAGGAGAGTTTTTCGGGATCCTCGGGAGGGGTGGGGGTGTGGAAATGGTTCAGGTTTCAGCGGCTAGGAAAGATGGGACCTGGGAAGGGCTGATTTCGAGGCTTTGTGTTCATTTCTTCTTGGGTTTTGCCTCCAGGGGTTGGCCAATATCCCTCCCACGCAGCTTCAACCCTGTTTATGACAGAAGAGGAACATATGGGTTATACAACTAACCACTGAGACATAACAGACATGAGCTTTTCTTACACGTTTTACAGCGTTCTTACCGATTACTCTCTCGACCTTGCCCAAGACCTGGTTGTTAGGAATTGCTCTCCCACACTCATAGTCGGCAATGACTTGAGGCTTCTCGTTAATTTTCTGAGGAAGAGATTTTCCGTGAATCATTTATACGTTTGTTTAACCACAGAGAAAACAAAACTACACATCCTGTAACTGGGAATCCTTTCATCTCAGCGCTGCATTGTTCACATTATTCCTACAAAAATCAGTAACTTTTTGAGTAATCGATAAAAGGAAATGGTGGCGTCAGTATTTCTTTATTTATTACATGATAAAAGACAATAGTGATAGTGACTGTATGCGAGCAAACTTCAGTTCCATCGACATACACAATCAAGGTACAACAACGGGTTACAAATCCAGACAAATGCACCTTTTTTTTGCGTGCACGTCGTATATAGATAGTAGTCAGTATACTCACAGTGGCCAGGTCTTTCTGGGTCAGGCCTTTCTCCTGTCTGCCGAGCTGAATGACCTTGCCCACCTCTAGGGGAACCCTGTCGTGGTGTAGCTCCTCCGTCTCCCGGTCCAGTTTGGCTGTGTTCTTTGTCACAAGATGCTGTTTGTTCTGCCCCGCAGACCCTGTGTGACAAGCAGTGGATCAAAGTAATGTGGGGGGGCATCACACACAGTGGTAGGTGTGCAGAAACAGTATCATCACAACACAGGTCAATGATGGAAAGAAGAAACTCTGACAAACATTACAAAAAAGAGTCACACTTGCAAGTGAACTGTGGCCTGAATAAATAATGAATTTACATTTCTTGGTTGTCTCAATGTCCTCCCCACGTCTCTGAGCAGAGGTGATAGCCTAGAGAAAAGATGGAAAACAGTAGGTTGCATTATAACCAAGCTCGTAACACCCTATTCAGCTTTTTGGGCTCATTCTTAGTTAATAAGTAACGAATCTCCATGACGAATAAGTTCAACAACAGATAACATCACCAAGAGCTTTATCTGTCGGCTAACACTGCTTCCCCTTTATCGACAGTACAGCCAACTTATAGCCAAGTTGTGCTTTTCAGGTTAGCATAGCTGGCTAACGCTAGCTAGCCTCGTCGCTATTTTCGTAACCGTCATATATTTAATTTAACGTGAGGCAACTGCCCCGGACTAAGGTAATAATTTATGGGGAAAGTCTGCTTTGCTGAACAGACCATACTTAAATAAAACAGTGGCGTGTTTGAAAACATATTTTTAATTTGCTGACATAGACGTTAGCAGAGCTATCTGGCTAACTGAACTTAGGTTAACCTGAGCTAAGTTACCTCCGTAGTTTGTTTACAGGAGCAACACGACCGTTAAACTGGCAGCACTAACGGCTCACACGTCCGCATACATCGAACGAACTACCGCATTCTGAGCCGTTACCGTTAACGGTTGGTCTCTTCCAGCAAACCGTTAACGGTAACTGCCCAGTCCGCTGTTGTTATTAAAATAAAACCACGACACATGGTCGATGTCTGCTCGTAACAACGCGCAGACACGGTCGTTATTTGCTTATAAATCACATACTAGACGTTAACTCGGGTGTTCGGTATAATCTGAAGCCCGACATTTGCTCATTTCAAGTACCCGTGGTTAAGAGTATGCCCCAGAACAAATACACGCAGACGAAGGGTGGTGATCATGCTAACCTGCTTGGATTTGGCCTGGGCAGCAGTCGGCCCTTTCTTCCTCAAGACAGTAACGGTGTCCCAGTCACTTTCTGCCATGTTTTCAGGGGGTTGACTCGATACCCGTAGAGTTTAATATAAGATACAAAAATAAGTTCAACTCAGTGTGTTCAAAATGATCCCTTTAAAGAGGGTAGTGCTACTTTAGCTCATCAGACGCTCCTTCCAGAATTATCACCCACGCGTTCTGCCAAAGCTTTATTTAAAACAGAGAGACGAACAGTGACAGAGTGGACGCGGGCTCAGCAGCGACCTCTGCTGGTGGAGCAGGCTGACCTACATACATATACGCAGGTTTTCAACCCTGTAAAGTACCTGCAAGTACAGCATGCCTGATTGCACTTTCAAAACACACATTGCATCAGACAGGGGGGGAACACATTGCCACTTACACAGTTGTAATATTACAAAATATCAGTTTGATTTGTCTGTTTTTGAGAGTTCAGGCTTAAATAATTAAACTAAAACATACATAGTAATTTTCTACAACTTAGTTTATACATTACATTGAATAATATACCACTGGGTGCACCAATAGTACGGTATATCGTGTGTGTTGTGATTTTTATTTAAGTACATTTTAAAAATAGAAGTCACTTTAGAGAATCTCACAAAGCTAGCATGGACATAAAATGGACTGACAGGATTGGATAGCCATGTTTTTTATTAAAAATCTAACACGTTCAATAAAATAACAATATACGACAGATAAAAATGTATTACACTACATGTAATTATCATAATGAGTGGAAATGTACTGATAAAAAAATAAATGTGCAATGAGTTTGGGTTTGGATCATCAATTTGGTGGAAGTGAGCCGTACAGTATTTTGCATTAAATTGCATCCTCAGTTGATCCATTGGCCACAGTCTGCCAGGTCACCAGTTACAGGACATTTCAGAGGCAGCATCGCTGTTTCGTCTTGTGCGGATGGGGGACCAGCCAAACTCCGACTGGGCGTCTTCAGTCTGGTGGAGACGTCCCAAGCGGTAGCCATGTTTGGAACCCTGTTTCCCTGCCCATGCTCGAGGCTTGGGATTCATCTGGAAACAGATAAAGCAGAAATTAGATAAGAGACTAAAGCAGAGTCCAATGAGTTTTCAAGTCCCAGGACCATTTCCAAGTGGAAAACAGGAATTCCTTCTTTATTTTTCCACCAAGCTTTTAATGAAACTCCCTAAAATAAGTGTTTTCCTGTGTCACAAGGCTGGATTACCTACCAGGAAAAGTGGGCAACTGCTGTCTGTTGTTTGTGTTTTAGTATGACGCACAACTGTGTTGTTAACCTGTCATACTATCTAGAGGACCGGTATCAAAACCTAGTTTTAATACCCTAATAAATCAGTTAGTATTATTCGTTCACTTTGCCTGAAACCAATAATTATCAGGTAGTTCAACTCAGGCCCACAGAAGTAAAAAAAAAAAAAACAATTTTAAGAGCAGCTTTGTTATTACGGCATAACATACCATAATATTGACAGTAGTGATTAAAAAAACCAAAAAAACTTTGCAAGTACATAACCCAGATCCAATTTAAAACTCTGTTTCTTACCTGAACAAAAACAGTAGTGTTCATGTGAAGAGTTTCCACTCGCTCTGACAAGTGATTCAACCATTCTACATGGTCAGCAATAGACTGGCTTAGATCTCCGTTGCTCTATATTAGAAGAAGAAATTATCAAAACAGGAGAAAGCTAAAGGAATATGTGTTTTGATCATTTATTTCCTGCCTATTTCCTGTACATTACCCCAGACAAATTGTCCTTCAGTTCAACAGCACCAAGGCGAACATGCTCCAGTTTGTCAATCTGCTCTTTCAGCCTGTCGTCAAGCTCCTGCATCATCATCAGTCCCTCATCGGGTCTGACACCCCGCTTAGTAGCCATCCTGGGACACAGAAACAACATGTTAAAAAAGGTTTACCTGTTCAATTCAAGCATTTCCTCACTGACCAGGTACAACCACCAGAGAGAGCCACAGCAGCAAGAACAACTTCCCCACAGAGGACCCTTCTGCTGCAGTGGAGGAAACCGGCTCTGCAATCTTTGGTGACTACATTTCTCTCAAGATTTGAGTACAATCACACTATTCTGCCCAACAGTAAAAATAATTCAGTCATCATTTAAAAAGCTTACCAGTATGAGAAATACTGCAAGTTATGATTTTCCCAGCAATTCTATTGCATGCACCTGGATGAGAACGGCAGCACTAGTATATAATATGTAGGTTATGTAACATTTATTTATTTTATGTTAAATCTGATTCAAGTAAATCATTCTGCATTATTATTAATATTGGTCAGTATCATAAGGCTACATAGGCATATAAAATAAACTTTTAGCTCCACTAGATAATTTTCAGAGAGCCTTGCAAAAAGTACAACTCAACTAACAGGTATTTTCAATATTAGTTTTCAATTAACTGATCGATGGGTAGTCTTTAAAACAGAAAATAGTTTAAATGTCTATCATTATTTCCCAGAGCCTGTGGGGACATCCTAATGGTTTACAATGTCCTAAAACAGAGAAAACAACCACCACGGTGGAGCTTTACTTGATAAACTACTACTACTATACTAACAACGACTAATAAATTATCAAAACAGTGGCTAATAATAAGTTAATTAAAAAGAACAGCACGGCAATACCGTGAAACAGCTCTCAATTGGACGCCAGTCGATTTTAACAAATCAGTTTTACAAACAAGTGTTAGTACGGTCCAGGTAAGATGGCTGACATAACGTTACTTTAGTCTCAGTAGCAACATTTCACGTTTGTTCCATTACATTATTCAACTTTTCGAGTACATTTTAAACTTTGTGGAGAATTGTTCCGCTATGGCGTATCGTTTGTATGCAGGGACTGTAGCCACCAAAGCGAGGCCCTTACATATTTTCGCTAACAGTATAACATTATGGTACTGGCTGTTTCCTCCGTTATTACAAACTGAAGCAGAACGCCTAACGTTAGCGCCAACGTTCACTGCCGGTTACCAGTTAGTTTTAGAACGTAGCTAGAGGCTGCTGGGAGATTCTAAACGTTATTCGCGCATTCGATCAGTTAGCACAAACCGGAGGGGGGGCGACAAGTTAAAAACACAAAGTGAAGTTACCTCGGTTTATCTGACGCAAAAAAATAAACTTCAAACACTTCAAAATGCTCGGAAGCAAAACAGCAATACAGTCCCGTGGTGGAGTACGCGACTTTTCACTCCACAGTCACGAAGAGCAACGTTTCTCCGTCCAGACAAGTCTCTTTGTCCCACAACTATCTCTGGAATTTGACACTTCTGACGTCACCTAGCCTGTTTTTTTTTTTGTTTTTTTTTTTTCTGTGAACCTAAATTCTTTTTAATAAAATAAAATCTGTAATCGATTTATGGACCAGTGTTTGTATGTGCCTTTGTTTCACAACCTCAGTGTAGTTCAAAAC
>NW_023339774.1:14547468-14547598 GCF_004916995.1 Morone saxatilis | reverse complement strand
TTTTTTTTACAGGTGCATTATTATTGTGGTATTACGGTAATGTGCTGGATTATTCAGTTTTAAATAATACAAAACGCATTGCTATAATTTAAGTGACTTTTGTCTTGAACAGTGCTTTCCTAAGCTTTTT
>NW_023339774.1:14535122-14547306 GCF_004916995.1 Morone saxatilis | reverse complement strand
CCCTTATATCTTGGGACTCATTGGGGGGTCCTGGCCCTCAGTTGGGAACCACTAAGGCCCTTTAAACTGCAAAAACCTGAGTTGTCTTGGATTCAAATATTTATTTTTACCCGTTTTGGTGGACAGGATTGACAAAGAAACTGAATGTTCTATTAAGAAAACATACAAACCAAATATTTCTGTTCAACAGATGACATTGAACTGGCAATGCTCAGGTGCCGGAATGCTTTTTTTTTTTTTTTTTAACGCAGACAACATATGGTCGGTGTTTTTTCAGAAATTGTGCAGGACACAGCCTAAAATCATTTCCCCATAATTTCTCCTTTCACAAGAATTTGATGCATGATTTTAATATGACAAAGTGAGAATACAGAATCAACAGTACATTTAAGAAATCACAACTGCTTTATTTCTTTTCTTTCAAGAAGCTCTTTTTTTCTTTTTTTAACAAGGGAGAATAATGACCAAATATCTGAAAGGATAAAGATCAGGTAGGATAAATAGAATGCCGGATCAGCTGTAGAAAGCACTGGTCCTCTGACAAAAAATGAAATATGCATCTTAAAAGTACAAAAAAAGTCAGGGCAACATTTTGGTGCAGGTACAATGATGAGAAGCATCAAGATCTTTTGCAGTAAGGGACGAGAGGCAAAACACTCCAAGCCCGATAAACCTATCAACAAGTGAAAGCAGTCCATTCCCAGAACACAGTGACCTTTTCAACATTAAATCCTTTATAGTGCCACAATATCTAAAATGAAATGTGGTTTAAGCCTCCCCTCGCTGACAAGGCTTGACTGTACAGTTAAGTATGCATATACATATATACCAGTGAAACACTGTCATAGAGATAAATTGTAACATTTTGTAGTGTCATGGAGCGTTATGGTAAGCAGTAACATTTAACCAGTTAGGACATTGGCATTGTGAGTTTAAAAATGAGTGTCCATTACAAAAAACAAAATAAATGAGGATTCCAACAGCTTCACATTTTCAAATAGAACATACACTTTTTAAAAAGTCCTTCGTCGTCCACTGGAGCTGCAGTGCTCACAAAAAAAAAAAAAAGCTTAAGCAAAGAGCATATTTTAAATTCAACAAGCAATGCTAAACGCCCCTTGTTTGTGATCATTAGCTTCTAAACAGAAAATAGTTATTTGGACCCTGATTGTAATTATAGTTAGGCTGCAGTTATTGCTCGTGCCACCTCAGAGACCAGATGCTGAATTATCAAATGGGGATGAGTCCGTTTCTTCCGAATTCCCCATAGTACTGTTAAAGTGGGATTTTAACGGAATTAGAGAGAAAAGTCTTTCAAAAGCCTCAAAAGAAAAAAGCAAAAAAAAACAAAAACGCCCCAGGCTGAGGGACGTAAAAATCACTTACATCACGTTCATTAACAGACAATTTGATTAATTACAACCCAAACAAAGCGATAAGAAAGCAAACATTTCATTCGGCTATTTTGTGGGGTCCTCTACAGCAATTGTGAATGCAACCCCTCCCCCTCTCCCTCTCCCCCACATATAGCTTCACAATGAGCCCAAAAAATTGTTGCCAGCTTGGTTGATAAAAATCCACAGGCGATGGCAGCACTATGAATGCTGAGTTCAGGTACAGTCTTTTGTGAAATGTTGCTAGGTTTCTAGGCAGGAGTCCTGCAGGTTTACACACGTTCAGCAGATCAACATGCACACGCTGTATCAACGCCAGTGAAGTTCCCATGGAAGCAACATGATTTTGATAAAATGTCCACCTTTATGTTTCAATTTACATACAGAAGAAAGCGAGTGACAGAATGTAAAAGCAAAGAACAGAGTTTTTAAGAAAAGAAATCATTTCTACCAATCTAAGCAGTTTACACCACAGTTCATGGGCTGGGTGAAGTACCCCAGAAGATGCATTTCTAGGGTGATGCACTTGACTTTTGCCATGTTGACATGCAATGGAGTCCACAAAAACTGAGATTTTTTTTCTCGATTAATAAAAGAAGTCCTTTACCAAGAGGAGGAACGGGTGATGACTTGAACGTTTTATTTACCAGAAAAATGCCAATGAAGTATGACAGAAAAGCGCCCCACTGCTTTTTAAATTTGTTTAAAAAAAAAAAAAAGAACAGACTTTGCTTCTCATAGTGAGTTATATCGAGCGTCTGCTTGGTCTTAAGGGCTACAGTCCATAAACAGGGAGTAAATACAGTTTGGCAAAATGGTATGAAAAATGAACCATCTGTCTGAGTTGGCCACTTTAAATTTCCCCCACCTTGGAGAGATACACAAAAGAAAAAAAGAAAAAAAACAGAAATATCTTTTCTCTTTACCAATCTCCCCTTAAAAGTGACTAATAATAAATTAAAGAGGACCTTGAAGAGATCTGCTTAAAAGACTGTTTGTGTCTATGTATATATTTATATATATTTATATATCTCTATACGTGTTGTGAAATAATAATGTCCAGTTCTGACAGTTCAAGAGGAGTAATTCACTATGATGTCTGGATGTACGCCCCCTTGCCTTGGTGCCTTGCGATAAGGTGGCTCAGACATTGGTCAAGGGGCTTGTGTTGGCAGGCTGGGTGGTGATGAGGATTTTAAGGTCCATTGTTATGCCTTGCCCTCCTCTACTTTGACAGCCTGGGGTTTGATGGCTCCAGTGCGTGCTGGTTTGGCTTGCCCTGTGGAGGGTAGGGGCTCCTGGAGTTTGCTGGTCATGCCCCCGGATGGTGTCTTGCCCTCGCCCACTGCCTTGCGAACTTCTCGCATGGTTTTATTCTGCACAAAGAAGAGGCAGCGTTACCGAGGCCTACAGCAGCGCCTGGCAAACTATACATTCATGCATTAACACTGGTTTGGATAGTCCAAGGCTGAAGCTCAGCTATCATTTAACAAAAGTCTGAGTGTGTTAGTTTCTGAGGGTTCAAACTGTTTTTTTCCACCGAGGCAGTGTTGGCAGTTAGTTGTTGGTTCAGTTTTATAACACGCAGGAAAGATCGTCAGCTATCCGTAACACAATACTACCTAGTTTAATATAAAATGCCACAAATAAAGATAAGCCTGAATGTAACAGCAAATTTTTTATGATTAGAAAATGGTCAGTCACATTAAATTGGTTATCAGCTTTAAACTATCCAAAATATGTGAAGGTTTATTCATTTTGATCACATTTAGGAACACAGAAGTTATTACGGTTAGCTTGAGGAAAAGAATGCTCCAACTAATAATTTAGGTAATTAGGTTTGTGTTTTCATAGTACAGTTCAGTCAATACACACACATCATAAATATTACCATTAACAGTATAGAATTATACTATCCCAGATAAGTCTTACAGCACTAAAAGTAAATCCTACAAAACGTCTCATATGATAACTAGAACTGTATACTTGAAGTCAAAATCACACACACAACAAGTAATGCAGAAAGAGAAAAGGAAAATGGATTAAATTAAATTACCTATATTTACAGTGGGTGGCTCACCTTCATGCCATCCTCTGGCCCTTTGACAGGGGGCTCGGGGGCAGAGGGAGGGGTGGAGTGGGTGGAGTGGGTAGGGTCACGGCCAGGATTGGGGTAAGGGGGGGAGCGGATGATGACAGGCTTGTTGACCTGCATGACTGGTCTCTGGATGGGATTGGGGAAAGGGCCTGTGGTGGGGGGCCGCATGTGCATCACCATGCTACCCTGAGCAGGTGGGACCTGTTGGTCACGGGGGGGAGGAGGATGGAGAGTGGGGGGGGGGGAAGAGTAGATGAGGGGGTGGGAAATAAATGAACACATAATTAGAATGCCAGTATTGAACTTTTTAGGACATTTTCAGACTTGATCCAAAAAAAGAGACAGGGTTGTTTCTGTGTGCAAGTGTAAAATACATTTTGTAGATAATGATGTGAATGTGTTTAACCAATCATGTAATTCTAGTTTAATTCTTAAACATAAAGCCTGAGATGGACATAAGAGCACTTTGAATTTAGTAAACGTACCACACTCAGAACCCTTAGCTGTTGAAAAACCTCTCCCACTCTTCCAATAGCCCAAGAATTACAATGCCCTGTTTAATGGTTAAAGTAAACATATCTCATATATACATTTTAAAAAACAAATACCTGTTGAGTAAAATGTGTAGGCAGAGGGCCTACGGGCCCCCCAGGACCAGAGGGCTTCCCACTAGGGCTGGCAGACCCGGGCCTGATGAGGAGAGGGGAGAAAGAAGATAGTTTTACAATCCATTTCCTTAAAAGTGCATTTGTGACGCATCATATCTCACTTGACAGAGCAAAGCTGCATATGGACTGTTCCAGCAGGTTTACTTTATTATTTGCACAAGTCATTTCCACTCACCTGTAGGACCCTCCAGATAGGCCTGGGGAATGATTGGGCTTGTCAGAGAACTGGAAGCCTTTCATTTCCATCTGCGAGCCCTGAGAATAAGACAAGAAACTTGCATTGTCAATACACAATCAACCGTTTATGGCTACTTATTTATAGATAAAAGGCGTGTGGCATTATATAAATTTGTCCACATTGTTATGTGCTCAAATTGATTTTAATGCCCTCTGAACAATTTCTGTTTGAGCAACATAAGATCAGAAAGTCATACCTCTCGGCTGCCAGTCATGACAGCAGCCTGGGAGCCAGGTGGCAGCATTCGACGGGGGGCACCGACTGACAAGTTCTGTCCCTGCTGCAGCTGGATGGACTGTGGGAGGATGAGATGTTGCTGAGCTGAACCATAGCGCAGCTGAGAGCCAGGGAGGGGCATGGTCACCTGGTGAAAACAAGGATTGTATTGTAAATGCTGCTTTCATTTAAGGCAAAACTCCAATGATCATGCTGTGAAGGCTTTTACTTGCTATTTGGGCAAACATGAAAGCTATGTATTAATTTAATAAATCCCTCGGAAATCTGACGAGCATCAAGAGTACCTCGAGGTGTTGAAAATCGACTCACCTGGATGAGCTGAGAGTCAATTAACTGGGATGAACCCATACCAGGCCCCTGGTTCATCTGGTTGTCATAGACTAGCTGCTGGCTGCCGTTCATAGGCTGATAGTGGGAGCCTGACTGTTGCTTGACCATGTCTGAGGGCTGCATGCCAGGGAAAGCAGAGTAAGGCCCCTTAAGAGGGGCTCCACCCGACAGCACCATGGGGCTACCCTGTGAGAGGTTGGGGTGCATGTAAACCTGGGACCTGAAAGGAGGAAGACAAAGTAGGGGAGCACAATGAGTGAAAGGGAAACTACATGGTGATGCCACATACATGAAACAAGTTTGGACCAGTGGAAATGCATAAAGAAAGTGAGGTGGCAGTACCTGAAGGGAGGAATAGAGTTGAACATCTCTTGGGACTGGGATACGGGTAGACCTCCCCGAAGTCCCAGCTGAGCCTGAGCCTGAAGAGACGTGTGCAAAGAGATGGGAATCTGCTGGGCAGCAGCCGCCTGTATGGATGAGCAGATCTAACATAATGACTTTTCTGCTGATACACAAGCCTATCTGTGTGTTTAGGTATGTGTTTATCTTTTTACCTGTTGGTAGGTCTGCTGCTGGGTCATCGTGGGGGGTACGAGGCGTGGCTGGCTCGGAAAGACATGGCCATCCAGATACAATGGGGGAATATGATTACCTGCAGAGGGGACAGGAAACAACAGACTTTTAGTTTAGTTCTCCTCAAAGATTAAGCGCTCGTCAAACAGAAATGAAATGCAGTTTTACCTTGCATGGACATGGAAGGTGCTACTGAAGCCACAGGCATCGGAGGCATGGAAACCCCTCCAAAAGAACTGTAGCTGACGGATGAGCCAACGCTGCAGGGAGGCTGAGCACCTGAAGCACCTCCACCAGGAGAGCCCTGCTCGGGGAGGGACTGGGAGTTTTCCCACGCCTTGCGAGCCGATTCCATCTGAAATAGAATCATTTTAAGTTGATACGCATGTATGAATTAAAGTCAGTTTTTCCTTAATGTTCCCATTATATTTTTCCCCCAACAGACAGATTATTCCATATCTGCTGCGTGGGATTCTAATTCAAGTACCTTGAGAGTGAGGTCAGCACTGGGGAAGGAGATGGGGTTGAGGTTAATGCCAGGCTGCAGATGGTTGGAACGCAGCATGGGGATACTCTGATTGAGAGCAGTCTGTTTAAAAACAAGAAAAGTTCAGGATCTATCAGTTGCACTAAAACATGAAGCCTTTCACTACTAACTTCACATTGAGTGTCACGCCAATCTCGGATGCATTTGGATTACCAGTGCTTTTTTTTGTATTTACAAGACACCTTAAAAATACGGATAGAAATCACTCACATTGGTGGTAAGCGCGTCTTGAAGCTTGTTGACAGGATTGGACACCGGCACGGGGGTAGAGCCCGGTGGTAGGCTGAAATCAGAGTCTTTGGCACTGACACCAAACTCAATAGGAGGCACAGGCAGCACAGCATCCACATGGAGGTCCACACCATTGACTGGTGTGATGGGGCCACCTTCCAGCCTATCGACACCTTCTGAGCCCTTACGGTGCTTTAGGGAGCGCTCGTTTCCGATGGGCCCTGGTTTGTGCTGTTCTTTACTCTGCTCTGGACCAGCATCAGAGTCCTGGCCAAGAAGAATAAAAAGGCATTCATTTGTTACTCAAAGTAATGAGATAATGTTGCAGCCAATTTGTATCTTAAGGTGGCAGACAAGAAAAATGATTATTTTTTTCCTGCAGACACAAAATGTATGCAGCGGAGGTTTTAATGTGCAAATGCATTGTCCTACCTCAGAGTTGGGCTCGCTCCCAGTGTAAGACACTTGTTTAGTCCACGAGTCTCCCCCTGAAGACTGTACTGAAAGAGCTAAAAAGATAAATTAATTTTATTAGTAAAGAATGTAATTTGACTTCTATTCACTAAAATGTCTAAAACCATTTAGAATTTTTTTTTAAAGTTTCAATTAATTTAACTTCAAATTGACAGACATACTCGCACATTTTAAATAATTCCTTCCAAACAGCTCTTCCTTCTGGCTGTTTTAATGTCCTAAACCATTTATATTTAGTATATATTAAGCCTACCACAGTTACATCCCTAACATTAAAAAATAAAAAGGTTAAGAAATGTCGTTGTGAACTTTCTCAGTTTAATATTTGAGCTATCCTGTATAATCTAGTATCTGAGGTTTCTGATTTATAGCAGGAACAAAAGCCTTGACACAAAGTTGGGTCTGTCACCTACCTGAGCTGTTGGTCTCCCAGATTTCAGTTCCCAGGTTGTTGGAAGAAAGCGATTCCTCAGGTTGTTCAATGCTCATGGTTCCCTGCTTTTTGGCAAAGCGTGGTGGTATCTTGGATGTGATAGTTCTGTTCTTCACTGGCATCTAATACAGGCAACAATGAGAAACGCTTAGAATACACACTTTGTTAAATCTTGGCATGATTGCTGAGCATCTGGATTGAGCATATGTTAACTTACTGCAGCTCCCTGTTCCTTCCTCCTTCTATCATCTTCCTGTGGGCGTCTTTGCTTTTTGGACAAGGCATCCTGGTATCCATCTGGATTCGAAACTGGTCCCCCTGCATCCCCTTCAACTACAAAACAAGCATATGGTCAATGCAAAATTAACAGTAGATGAGGTGGAACTGCAGTACTTAACATTATTTTTATGTCTCTTTGAAATCTTGCGAGTCAGTACCGCAGCATACATCAGTAATCAGTACCTATCCTAAAAATGTACAAATGTAGAAGCACCAAATGTCCAGAGATAAATTTAAATAAATTGGACTCACTTGGGTAGCTGCTGAGCTCATACTGGGACAGAGGTTCAGCTATGTCTGTCTTGACAGGTCCTTGCTTCAGCTCTTTGTCTAATTTCTTCCCAGAGGGCTCATTGGGCTCCCTTTCCTCCGGCTGCTCTATGCTGTAGACGGGGCTGAAAAACAGGAAGGGGAGAGACAAGTAGGTTTTAATTGGGTATTCTTAGCTCTGCTAAAACATCAACATAAAAACAATCAAACAGTTGCAAGATACCCAAAACTTCTGGCAGTCTTATCTATCTCAAACATATTTTTCCGTTAAGCCAATTAAGTTCAGCAAAGCTTGATGGCAAGTGGAATAAAAAAACGACACAGTATGACTCTTAATTCAGGCACTGGGAGGATGCTGTGAAAAATCTAGTTGTGTTGCTCAATAAGCCAAAGCTCCAGTCAGGGCACAGGCACTGTTCCCACATTCATATAGCCAATGGAAATGAGATACATCTTCATCTGGGAAAGACTTCATGGTGAGAAGTGCTCAGTACTAGTGCAGAATTTGTTAAATCACAGGGGAATAAATAATAAATTGTTCCTTAAAAGAAATGGAGCAGAATAGATGAGCATTCAAAGAACAAACTATGAGCTAGTGAAAGTCGGATGAATTTTGGTTTCAAATTCCCAGCTGAACTGCATTAGCCTCATCCAACTTGGGAAAATTACACACAAAAGCTAACAGTTGGTACAGATTAACAACAGACACATAAGCGATCTATAATTTAACTACATTAGAACAACCGGCAATACAATCACTGCTGCTAAAATTAAAGCTACGTATCTCGCTGAACAATTAGTTTCTCTATATATAGAGTAAGCAACAACATACATTTGAAATGGAGAATTGTTTGCTTTTTCAAATAAAAGGTGAGCGAAAAATTGGCGTTTATTCCTGTCACCATGAGTGTCAGTATATTTAAGTCAAAACAAAAGATACACTGTGTTGTTGGTTTCAACTAGAACAACCAGACCTGAAACAAGACACTAGAGCATTAATATAATTCCCAAGTACATATTGAGGATGCTTCATTCCCACTAGCAATACATATGGGTAAAGGACAGTATAGCCTACAATTACTTCAAATTAAAGTTTGTTCTATTATTCACTTCACCTCTTACAAGACGTCCCTCCATTCTGCCAACTGTCACTCCTGTTAGAGGAGGAGGTGGGGGGATTATCAGGTGTACGTGACATCTTGTTTGCTTCTAGCAGAGATGGCTCTCCTTTTCTGTTCTGCCGTTCCACCAATGGTCTCTGGCTGGAGAAGCTTCTCTTGCAAAGTTCCCTCTTCTCGCCAGAGCCTGGTTCGCCGTGGCCAGAGTCTGAGGGAATATCACCTTGTCCCTGTGTAGCCGCACCTCCGCTTCCACCTCGCTTCTCTCTCCAGTCACCAAAGTCGCTGTTGTCCGATCCCGTCTCCCATTCCTCTGCCTGACCATGTTGGCTAGAACGTCCACCAGAGTAGTGGCCACTGGGCCAGTTCTCTTCCCCAGTCCCTTTGGGGCGTCCAGGCCAGGGGTTTGCGAAGTCTCCATTTACGTACTCCTCGCTTGTCCACTGGTTGGAGCCAGGTTCACGTTCTTGTTGTAGACGTCGGAAGCGTGGGGGCTTGTCTTGACGGGGTGGACGCCGTCTCCTCAACATCTGCCGGTCAGGGTTGTCATTGTCAAAGTAGTATTCTCCTTCACGGTCCTCTGTGCCATTTTCCATGAATGGGCCAGTGAATTTGGGAGGGTACTTGAGAGTCTCACGTTCAACAGGGGGTCTGCGGGTGTAAGCAGTCTCAGCTCCAGGACCATAACCATTTTCTTGCATGGAGCCACCACTGCTATTAAACTGTGGCCCACGACCTCTCCATGTAGAAATGTCCCTGGTTCCCCCAAAGCTTCGACTGTAACTTCCAGTGGTGTTGAGTCTGGGAGGCAGTATGCGACCTCCGAAGCCTCTGCTGGCCTTGGCCTTTTCTCTGGAATCTGGGGCTGTCTGGTCATCTGTGTACACCTTGTTGGATCTCCAAGAGTCTCTATCAGCTTTACGAACCTCTCCAGACTCTGTGTAACCTTCTCCATTTTCAGATCCCTTCTGGCGGCGCCTCTTGGGCAGTTCCTCATACTCAGAGGCTTCACTCAAAGTCTCACTGACATTTCGCCTCCGGGGTTTGCCCCGCTGGAACTCTTCAACCTTGACAAGATCCCTAGGTGGTGCCCGGCCTCTGCGCTGAGCACCACTGTTGTTGTTGTTGTTATAAGCCCCTCTGAGATTGTCTCCACCTCGGCCACCCCGGGTTCCACCTCTAGAGCCAAATTCCCTAAAGCCTCGACTGCGGCCTCTACCTGTTCCCCTGACTGCACCAAAGGCCTGTTCTTCATCAATGAAGATCCAGTTATTGCGCCGTGGTGCGTGGGGCTCCCGGTTTTCCTGGCTTTCTCGAGGTGGCTGGCTCTTGCAAATGTCCCAGGTGCTCTCCTTGGGAGAGTCATCACTGTGGGTGCTCAGAGGTCTCTCTGGTTTAGTGGGAGCTGGTGACTGACGCTGCCTCTCTTCCGGCTGTTTTTCAACAACAGGTGAGGCTGAACGCCTGTTGCTGGCAGGCTGGTTATCTTTCTTCAAGTCGTAAACATTAGTAAGGACTTCTTTCTCCAGGCGGTAAGGGACGGTCTTTTCCTCAGGCTCAGGTTTAGGCTTTTCATTCTCCTTGTCTTCCACTTTGAGAGCCTTGAGAACTGGTTTCTTGATGGGCCCTGTTCTGCGAATCAAGGTGCGCCCACTGGTCTCAGATGGCTGGCTGACACTACTACTGGAACTAGAACTGGGTTCAGACCACTGACTTTGAGCGCTGTTGACTCCTCCATCTTGTTTCTGACCTCCATCTCTTTTCCAATTGTCCTTGGAACTATCTAAGGTCTCATTGTGAGATTCAGGGCTGTCTTTCAGATGCTTGTCCCTAGAGTCTTGTTTTGGGTAATCATTATCTGCATGATTCTGAGCAGTAGTCAGCAAGCCTTGGTCATGGTGTTGATGTTCCCTGTCTGGGCCTCGGCTCTGGTAAGCATGATGGGGGAGATCATCTTGGGGATGGGTCAAGCAGTCATTGGCCCTCTCTTCATAGGAGTCCTGTTGGGAGCAGGCCACATCACTTCTGCAGGGGAAAAAAAAGGTGCCAAAATGATGAATGACAAAAACAGACACCAAAGGGGCCATTACTGAAAAAAATCCTGCAGGATTTAATTTCGTAATACTTCTTTGTGAGGCAAGTTCCAGGGATTTGAATCCAAGTACAAGAGAATACCTTAATTTAAGAGCGGTGAAATTCACAGGGTCTAACATTTTTTAAACACAACAACCAACCTGTCATCTTGCTGGCCACTGTCCGAGCTTTCATGCTGCCTCTGGTAGGGTGGAGTGAAGCTACGCAAGGGGTAGCCATCTTGGTTCCACATAGGGTAAGGCTCAGTGGAAGGGGCTCTTCTCTCCTGGTGCAGGTTGGGATGGCATCCCTCATCGGAACCAGGGCTGTTCAAGTGGTCTTGATGCATCATGGGTTTCATCATACCAGCTGAAAATAATCAAATTGCTGTGTTTACACTGTGTTTTCCAATGATAGTAATGTACAGAAACAGTTTGAATTCAGATACGAAGGTCATTGGATTAGTGCTCACCTGAAGAGTGGACAGCACTGGGGTAGTAGTCTACAGGAGATCGTCCTTGGGCCATGCGGGGATCCATGAAAGGAGGCATCATCATCCAGCGGGGATCAAACCCAAGGACATGTGGTGGATAGTAGCCCCGCTGGGCGTGGCTTGAGCCAGACGGGGGAGGGTGACCTGACTGCTGCCAGTGCTGCATCTTGTATACTTCCTGTATAATGTATACAACGAAAATACACTTGTAAGGAATTTACTAATAAAATGTAGCTAAAGTAGCGCTGAGTTGCAGAGTTACCAAAGTCAAGAGATTTCAGAAACTGGGAGAGTAAATTGAAGTATAGTGAGAAAGAGAGAGAGCATAAAGTACGGGGAAAAAAAAACGTGTGAATAGTACCAAACCCCAATAACTACACCTGTGCTTTTTCTACTGTGGCGTGTCAAAATGTCTTCAGTGATGCTGTGCTAAAACTCTTTAACAGTTCCTGTTCTTTTATGAGATAACCAAATTAGCATTAGCTCTGAAAACCCCTTACAAGAATTAACAATGGACAATCCAATCAAAGACAACTAGGTAAACACCCTTCACAAGGCTCACTGCTTTTCATGACTGTAACCTTAAAACAATCCCTGCTTCCGTGAACACTTGAAAGCCCTCATCTCACAAAGCAACCACTAATACATTGACATATTACTCCTGGATTAGGGTTATGGGTTAGAAGGGGCATCAGCTAGTGCTCACCTGCTGCTGCTGCTGCTGC
>NW_023339774.1:14534748-14534979 GCF_004916995.1 Morone saxatilis | reverse complement strand
TAGTCTCCTGAGGGGGAAGAGGGCTCCTGGACATCATCCTCGCTGCCACGGTAGTTGGAGAAGCTAGGTTCCTCACGGTAACTATGACCAGGGGAGTTGTCAGGGGGACACTCACTTCCATCTGGAAATAATTTGACCGGAAAACATGCATGAATTCATATTTATGTATATACACACACACACACACACACACACACACACACACACACACTGTATTTTCTATATAATATA
>NW_023339774.1:14525713-14534648 GCF_004916995.1 Morone saxatilis | reverse complement strand
CACACACACACACACTGTATTTTCTATATAATATAGGCCTAAGGCCTAAGTGGACAAGTCTACTTTCAGTTTTTTACCTTTTGTGCTGTACTGCCAGTTCTCATGGTGGGCTTTACTCTGTTCCCTGTTTGGGGACAGTGGAACCTCTTTGTCCTCTCCCTCTTTCAGGCCCTCCTCCGGCCTTGACATCTGCCTTTCTGTCTTCCCAAACTTCTCATCCAGCTTTTTGAGTTTTTCAGCACATGCAGCCAATCGTTCCTCACGGGCACGCCTCTCTTCCTCCTCCCTGCGTCTGCGGGCCCTCTCAACAGCCTCTGACAGCTCAGGGGATACATATTTTGCCCTAGCTGGCCCTTGAGTTTGAGATTGGCGCTGGTGATCTTCCTGGTCAGTCAGCGGCTCACCTTGGATTTTCTGCTGGGCCTGGAGATAGAACAGAGGCATTTACTCTAGGGAGGGCGGCTGCTTTATGTAATTTGGGTGGCCTTCTTGGAAAGACACAGGAACAATCCCTCAATTTCTTTTGTTTCTTATGTGTATGTGTCTCAAAGTATATAAAAACATTTTCATAATATGTCCTTTGAGAAAAGGTTTTAACTAAGAAATAATACATTTTTACTCAAGGATTTGCTGTTTGTTCTGTTTATCCCAAGCATTGACATTTTAGGTAACAAGAATTAATTGTAAGTATTCAATTCAAAAACATGTCTAGATAAAGTTAGTTAAAATACTTTGTTTCACGTAGTTTATTTTAGGGAATTTGTCTGACCAATTGTTCACATTGAAATTGGCTAAAAAACAAAGGGATAATCTGTATTTCCATTATTTCTGTCACATCGTTTTCACTTACCAAGCATAAGGCTTGGTAAGTAAAAAAGTAGTCAGACACACATCTCTATGGTTACCGCAAGGTCATCACTCCCAATTCACAATGACAGTCTCACTCGAGGGGGTGTGAAGGCACACTGCTATTCATACACTTCTTTAGTGTTTCCTTATCCTCCACAGTGACAGAGGGATTAAAGCACAAGATGCGATGTGATTTAACTGTGGATAACATCATAATGAGTTAATCTTAGATAAGTAATCTCAAAAGGGGGAAGATGAAAGTGGAAAAACACAGTATACTGTAGTGTGTAGTTACCGGGGTGTCCGTAGAGATATATCTGCCGTTGGTCTTCCTGGGAGGTTCGTGATGGTGGTAAGAATAACTCTCCTCTGGGCCCTCCTGGGGGTAAGATACCTCACCTGAACTTAGGGAGGACTGGCAGTCACGCTGGATCTCCCTCTCCCTCTCCCTCTCCCATTCAGTCCTAAAAAATAATGACAAAATTAAACCAGGAACCTCTGTGTGAGCTTATTTAGAGGAATAATGGGCTAAGAAGGAAAGAGATCTCACCACATCTTGTTTTTATCACCGTGTTCGTCTTCGTCATCACTGAACTTGAGCTTCTCACTATAATCAACTTCCTCATGCAGTCCTGAAAAAGCAACAAACTAACAGTCAGCAACAGTGCTGTGGGATGGGATGTTGAGCACTGGGAACGGGCAATGGCATCCCATCAGCATGTTCTCAGCTGGTTAACCATCCTACTTTCATATTCATGGAGTGGAATAAAATTAGCACTGTTTACCTACACATATGTACTTAGCTGTACACCTATTTTCATCTTATTGCTTGCCTAGTATACTATGGATGCAGGCTATGGAGATACTGTACATGGAGTACTGAAGTCTTATTACAGGAGTTAGAGCAGCGAATGGTAATAATTGCTGGCCTATGATGACTAATTCAACAGTTCACATGCAAACTATGGCGTGAGTAAATATTCAGAAGCTGAGGAAGAAACTTAATGTGTCACAAACATTACGCAGTGTACTGAAATCATATTTCTCCTCACTATAAGAGGGAGCTGGAGGCAGTTCAACAAGTCTAAGAAATACTGACCAGCCCATCCATCCTCGCAGTCATTGTCAAGCTCATCCAGATCCTTCAGGTCCTCTGGATTAATGATGGCTGGGCGTTGTGGTCTTTCACCAGGCCTGCGGATGGGCTGAGAAGACAGTCGAGGTGCAGCACGGACAAAGCGGTTCTCTCTTTTCACATCACCACTGCAATTATAGATGGTTAAAAAAAACAAATTAGCAATTGCCAGAAGTCAGAAAACCTCTTGGTCAAACTGCTTAATTAATGGATAAAAGATCTCACGTTAATGAGAGCGAATGTACTTACTTGACTTGAAGTTCAGGTTTGGCGTAGCTCTGTCTAAACGCGGGTTTGCTGTCAAATCGGGCTGGGGCTGCAACGGTGGTAGGAACATGTTCTGTACCTGGGGTTTCACGTGTCTCTTTAGAGCACATCTGAAAACAGCAGGATGAAATGCAATGAGCCACCAAAATAATTGTTTCTGATAACTGTTTCTGACTATCCCACAGCTGATTTTGTTAAATTAAACCAGTAGGCTGTATTTGAAGCCTTTAAAAACAATGGATTTAAGGAGTCATAGTACTTACAAATGCGGGCAACATGTCATGGTAGACAGCAGTCGAAGTGTGGTGAAGCTGATACTGCAGGGCAGTAGGGACGGTTGTTCTACGGACAGGCTGGGTGGGTCGCAAGGAAGGCTCCTTTGGGTCAAGGACTGGTGACACTGGAGTCACTACACTAGAAGAGGTTGTGCCGGTGGCAGAGGAGGGGTGAGATGAGGCTGGAGGGGTGCCAGTCTCACCCAGGGCAGTGATCTTACCCTCAGGATCTGCTGGCAGGCCGAGGGTCAGGGACGAGGGCTGAAGGTTCCTGCCACCACCTTCCCTCCAGCTCGTCACATCTTGAAGAAATTTCAGAAATAAAAATGAATAAACTTCACATGGAATAATTTGCACTGACAAACAACCACACGGTCATCTCCATGTCTTTAATGTCAGGAGTTATTCACATGCTGCTAAGTCAATCAATGCTCTTTGTATCACTAAAACAGCCCATGCAGAACATCCCAAAATGTCTGTACACACATAAAAAACAAAAACAGCAGCTATTATCGCTTCTACAATAGAGACAATTGTCGAAACCAGGGATGGCAGATGCGAGTTAGTGAGTATAAGTATGTCAGCGGGTCTGTTGTGGAGCTCAACTAGTTGTTAATGTGTTTAATCAGCATCATTAAATCCCAGATAATCAAAACTCTGCCGTCGCCAATTTAATCATTTGTTTTCCATACTTTTATCTTTGAGACTGGCAGCCAATTCCTGAGAGTTGAGACTTACTCTGGGGGCGGAGGCTTGGTCCGGGCCCATACGACGGATCGAAGCCGCTTCTTTCCTTGCCAGCCCTGTCCTGTTCTCCAGCTGCCTTCAGCGTGGGAAATTCCTCGTGAGAGAAGGGCTGAAGTCGGTTTGAGGCCCTTAAACCTGATGTTGTTGAAGGAAGTGGCATAAAGAAAGACGTTCATCTGACTTGTACAAACTGAGGACTGTTGTACTAATTGGCAAAGACATGTGGGGGGTCACAACCCGGACAGCATACCATTCAGGATTAGAATGTTGTTTGATTTTAAACAAACACCCCCCCTTCAATTATAGATAAATTAGGGGACTCACCATCTTGCTCTACTGCCTTTCCATTTAGCTGGGCCCATTGCTTTGGTCCACCTGTGTTTGTGTTCTGTGAAAGTGAAGAAAACCAAGGTCATAGTCTAATAGCTGCATTACCCCAAAATTCCACCAGACATTGCCGCAAAGCTTTCCGGCTCTGCTGCGTTCACTGGACCTCATCCCACCCGTTCAAGGTAATGCTTTAAATTGCACCAGAAGCGGTGTGTCCCAGAAGGGGCCCTCCACTATGCTCCGGCAGGAAGCCACACACCGTAACAGCATAAAGAATACGGTCTATTTTCTCAATACAATACTGCGTGCAGACTCCAGATCGAATTGAGGGTAAGGGGCAGGTTAGAGGAGATTTTTAGCGGAAAAACACACTGTTTTGTATCCTTTTTAAAGACAGAACACATACAGACTATAACATACAACAACATATGGCAGGCAACACACTCCTAAGACACTCCGCTTCTAAAAAGCGGTCGGTGGATTTGAAGACAACCCGCAACATTAGAAAGCCGCGCCCGGTGGAATTTCTGGGTTTTTCTTGACTCTTTGGATTTAACTAATGTAATCTGCACTAGAGCTGCAGTTTTGCATTGCTAGGGCTTCTTGAAGATCAACAGGAGTCAGTTTAAAACACAATATTCTGGAGGCAATGTCCCATGTTAACCATAGCTGCATATACACACCTCCTGGTTGGCTACCGGTGAGGGCTTCTGAAGATTGGAGACAGATTTCTGTAAAGCCAGCTGTGGCTGCAACTCCGGCAGCTGTGGTATTGATGCAATAGAACTGCAAACAAAAAAGGAAAAAGCTTAGTTTTGTGAAAACCAAAAACTACGGAGGCTGTCAGAATACCATTGCAGTGCAAGTATTATCGATTAATCTTAAAAATGACTTGTAGCACATTTAATTTGCCTGAACTTTTATTGTTAGATAAGAAGGTAGTTTGCAGTCTCCTCTTACCTCTTTTGATCGGGTTGTTCCTGCTTGTTCGCCCATCCTGTACCGTCTTTAGGCACAATAATCACGTTGGGATCGTTTCCTTTGTTTTCGGACTTCAAGCTCGGCAGGTGAGCAGGTGGGGGCATGCGCCGGGCTGTGGCCACTTTGCCAAGACTCTGCAAGCCATGTCGCGGAACTACTGGGAGAGAAAACACAGGTAGGTAAAGCACTGGCAAGTGAGATTAACAAAGGGATTGAAACAGATTAACAGACATGTAAGGAAAGTAATGAAGTATTGAGGCGAGAAACAACATAAACAAACGTACCTGTGTTTTTCTGAGTTTCTATTGATTTTCCCTTGTACTTGTCAAATAGGCTGAGTGAGGAATACTTGCTTTTCCCATCCTTGGACTTGGTTATTTGCCCCAAACGATCGGACATTGCGATGTAATGTCATCGAGTATGGAAATTTTTCTTTGCGCCTCTTCCCAGTGCCTTCTGATTCTACAAAGAGAGGAGGAGAATAAATGTCCACCTTGAGTACAGTCCATAGTTTCGGGAATTTTGTCACAATATGTTTGTGGTGGAGGTTGTTACCATGTGAAGTCTGTCAAAACTAAATTTGAAATGTTTGCCACAATAAACCAAAGATACAATGTGTTAAAATAAATTATTATACAAATTTCTGGCTGCAAGGGGGCCAATTCTAATTCAAGATGAAACACAACATACAGGAGTAATGTAAACGTAATATTCCTATTTTCAGTTTTAATAAAAAATAAACAAAATAACTGACACTGTCAAATGACATTTTCAAGGTTTTGTGCAGCACAAACAAAACTCCACTTGTACTCAGATAGTAGCAGTCCTTTCAGAGGAAAATAGCTCCAGACCAAGGCTCATAAATCTGAAAATATTTGTGCCTCTAGTCACAACTGAGAAATATATATTTTGATTTGGGTCAACTGGCCATTTAATATTAATTAGCCACAGCTGATAAAATCTGTCCATGAAGGTTGTCATTGCAACAAGAGAAATTGAAGCTTGACAACTAAAAATAACCACCGTTCAGCACATGTGGCTGACTGTCGCTCATGGTTTGTGCTCGGTGTGTAGCACTGATGGGTACAGTATAGTCTGCAGTGACCATTCAGCCTGAATCGGCAGGTGGCGGTGGATTAGAGAGATTTCTGATTGTCTTTTGAGCCCCTTTTACGCGTTTAGATGCCTTTTCTTCTTCCTCAATCAAAGCAGTCTGAAAATGCCAGTGCAAAGCAAATAAAAGGAAGGCAAAGCAAATCTTTATAATACCAGTTGCATCTTTTAAATCAGAAATAATACGCGTATTGTATGTTTGTATCGGTGTATTGTGAGTATATGAATTAAATGCTTAATCAGATTCAACATTTATGTAAATATGGTTGGACAGTTTGTTCTGATTGTCTCTGATGTTTTGTAAATTAGAAACAGAGTGACGAGTTAGTTCCTCACACAGGTGCAGAACGTACATGCATGTTGGTGGTCATATGGGCACTGTGTATAGTTTCTGCAATGTGTTCCTGTGCAACTTTTAACAAAAGATGTGAGCCCAATGTGAGGTGACGCATCAATCGGCCTTTGTCGGTGCTAGTTCTTCCGTATGTCAGGGCCCTGGCCACACAGAGATCATAAGCATTTCCACTGCGACCTCAGCAACATCACAGTTGCACAGAAAGCCGCTTGCTGCATGTCAGCTCTGATCACAGTTACTCACCACGGGTATCATAAACACGGAGAAAATACAGGTAAACAAAGTGCTTCAAAAATACCAATCGAAACAGGCAGTTTTATGCCTTAAATGCACTTTACGTTAAATTAAAAAAAATGGGAAATGCCCGATTTTTACATCTGCTGTGGAACTTAACTTCAACTTTAGTTTTTGCTTGTTCATCAATCAGCGGATCCCCACTTATTTGCATGTTTGAGAGAAAATAATTACAGTGAAAAGAGCTCGGGTATGTGGATTATTTGTTCTATGATTTGAACGCCATAAAATGAAATAAATGTGGCACCTCATCACCGAGTGTCAGCCGCAGATATCCCAAAACCTTTACTGCAACTATTTGTATGGCGACACACCACTAGAGGCAAGGAGGGAAATGTTTTAACATGATTTGACAGAACTGTCCGCTTTGAATGAGTGACATGTTCAACACCGAATTCAACCCAAAGTTAAGGCCAAGTTCTTGTTGGCAGGAAGTACGACTCATGATGTTGCCATGCAAGGAAACCTCTCTCTTTCCTGGTTGAAACTCCATTTCCATCTATTCTTCCCTTGCTGTTGAGATACTTCATATAACTGATGTTTGGGGCATTGTGTATGTTTTAGTAAGCTATATATATAGGCTGTGTGCTCATCCAAAGTTTACATCTGACAAAATCAAAATCACAAGTTACAGACTTGAAAAACTTAAAATCGTTTGCTCAAAAACTCGCTGTTACCAAACAATATGCCAACACACATTTTTCTGGGCCTGCCATAGTGAAATATTTAAAATTAAGAGGGATTTTCTCATTTATTTGCTCGCTTTCTCTACACCTGAAACAATCACTTCTTGCATTAGCACAACATCTACAGACCTGTTTCCTGTAAGCAATTAGGTTTTATTTTACATGAAATGGTTTTAACAATCAAATCATTTTAAGTGCACACAGCTGCCATGTGTTTTCTAGATTCATGTTGTGTTACATGGCCTAACATGTCCATCAAGTTGAACATTTATATGATGGCTACTTGCGCTCACATTTCAACGCGTTGCTTAATACAAGTAGCAAAAACAATATAAACTAGCAGACACAAGGCGTTTAAAACGTGGGATATATTAAAATATATGTCTTTAAATAGCGGTGGCTACACACCAACAATGTTTTGGATATTTTATACGCAAATCCATGCAAATACACGTCGTTGTTTGAGCTGAATACCAGACAAACCACAAGGTAACGCTCGTTTTATCGGAGGCCGCTCGGTTAAAGCTCCGCAGAGGCGTTTTACCAGGACTGCCAAAGAAAAACTAAATATCCGTCCATTAAGGTCGGTTTAGTCAAGGATTAAAACAGATGAAGCCAGGCCACTTCCTTTTGGTTTAATCTCTGAAGAAAAAAAACGTGTAATTAGTAAAAATTGATCACAAAATTATACATTTAGCGTTAGTGAATGCTAAATTAGATAGGCTAACGCTATGACAGCTAACATGAGCCCTTTCTTGCATTTATTTTACGTTTTAAACGTTATTTCTACCAGTCAGCCAAACAAAAACCACTTTAATACTATAACTAAACACACTGGCCACATCTATAACATATTTTTCCGAGAGCAAAACAACATTTTGACCTCTCTAACGTTGTCGTTGCCCCATTGAAAGCTAATGCTAATCCCAGCACATGAAACTGACGATAGCTGCACGAAAACAAAAACAATCAACGCAGTTTTTTTCTGCTGGCAACGTAAAACACCAAAGAGGAGTCGGGTCAGTGTAGAAGTCGACCAACATTATCTTAAAGTGGAGGCTGCGTAACAACACGAAGACGACAAGAAGGAGGTGCAGTTGCTAGCCGCCGCTAGTAAAAGCAGCTATGTAAACATCGTCTTGTGGAGCTGCAACTTAAATCATTAATGTCTCCACGTTACACTGAAGATACGAGGACGCTGATTTTTCGGTTTCTTCAAGCAAGCACGCAGAAAAAAAAAAAAAAAACAGAAGTCAACCAAATTGCTCCGACTTGTTCCGGCAACTAGCGAAACGACAATCCCGTTTAACTTCCCAGTCTAGTGTTCAACAACAACCTTGACAGGCCGGGGTTGTTGTTTTTTTAGCGCTGTGGTGCTTGATATTACTAAACGCGGTTGTTTTGTGGCATATATGTATAATACACCCCCACCCGGGCTAATATTTTCAACCTTTCTCGGCTTTCAGAGCGGTCAGACGACAGGGATGGAAATGTAGGACAAGGCGATTAAAAATGGCTGCTGCACAGAACAAAGCAACAATAAAACTAGGCAGCGGAGAAAGACGAGCGAAAACTGGAGGTTTTAACCCCGCCGCACGCATCCATAACTCACCGATTCAACGACTTAGTGTACCTTCTGATCAATGACAGTGATATATTTCCACAAACTGTTGTCTAATCAAAGGATGGATGGCGATTGTAAAGCCCGATCTTCGTAGGTTGAACCGATCGCAGTGTTGTTGCTGGGATCCTACCCGGCCTGGAAATGAACAGCGCCGTGTGAAGGCTGGATCGGCTCGCCTCTGAGCGTCTTACGTCACCGCACGACGTTGGCAGGGGGACGTAAACGAGCGCCCCCTGCTGGTCGAGTTCAGCAAACACACCCTTTTTTTTTTTTTTTTTT
>NW_023339774.1:14515431-14525613 GCF_004916995.1 Morone saxatilis | reverse complement strand
ACTGCACCAAGCAGGATTACAGTGTTTTCCTTTTTATAGCCCAAAATTGTTTGTAGTTTCAGTAGTTAACTACACAGAAAATGAAGGGGAAAAAGTAATTTAACTACTTGAATCACTCTGCAAATATGAATTTAGTTGTCGTGTAGAGTAAACGATAGTATTTAATCTATTAATAATTTGCTGCTCAAATATTTGCACACCATTTTTACTTGCATATTGCATATAGTGTAAATACATTTAATTTATAGTCTTAATTTTCTATTATATTTTGTGATATCTTATTGTACTTCCACTTCTGTACTCTTGCACTACATTCCCTTATGCTGCTGTGTCTAATTTGAATTTCTCCTACGGGGGATCAATAAAGGTAGATCTTATCTTGTATACAGATGTTTTTGCTATAGAATATTGCACATGTTACAGCAGGAGGTAGTGGCATTGTGTGAAAATAAATGATTTCACAGGACAAAAAATATATATACAGCAGTCATTTAGCAGAAAATATAGACTAGACAGGGATATGCTATACAGTACAGGTCTAATACTAATAATGTGTATGTAGGAAATTATATATATGTGTATGTGAAACTGTACAGTATTAATAGTGCAGTAGGGTAAATGTGTTATCAATGATAAGTTTAAGGTTCCATTCCATTTAGTATGGCAGCACCTTAATTAGGGTTTACGCTACTATTTCATGTCAAAATGGTTACTGTGAAAAATGGCTATTGTACTTCAGTATCTTGCTCAGAAGTTGGCGATTAAACCACTAACCTGCAGTTTACAACCAACCTCCTCTAGCTGTTGAGCCAGAGATACTATGGTGATTTGACTTTTTAACAACATCTACAAACAAATCATTTAGCAGCTGTGATGAAACATGCATTCAACTGTCTTTGTACATGCCTACAACTTAGAAAGAGTACTCCTATATATGACCAAATTCAGGCATACACAAGTACAAAACATCCAGCACCACAGCTGGAACCCTGACATGGTGCAACCCACACACTGCGGCCTTTTTATAACATAGTTTGATGTGATGTGAAAATGTAACGTGCAGTATGAAACAGAGGTAAAACAGACGCTCTATGGTAGAGGGAGGAGGAGAACAGACACACTAAAGCAACAAGTCTATAAAGCTCATCAGACTAGAACATGTTTCAATATCCACTGTCTCAGAAATTTGTGTTGCATGCATTGCTGTCATTTATTCACAGTGTTGATCCATCTCTCATGACCAAGGAATGATTCATTTCAGAATTCATAAAAAGAGATTAATCTGAGATCTAGTGCACATCCTCTTCTTGGTAAACTGTTGGCCAATTGTTGCAAGGTTAATTTTGCTTTCCACAAAGTTTAATAATTTTGCATGTGACAAAATAATGAATTAAAACAAACAAACTTGTCTGTGGATGGTATATGACGGGTTTTCCCTCATTAAGTCTGATTCAGCAGTGATCTCTAGTTTTAAAATAACAACACTGCATTCAAATGATGTATATATATATATATTTGAATTATATACAACTCTGAAATAAGCCTTCTCCCACTGACACTAAAGAGCCTAACAGTGAACCCAGCTATGACAGTGGGATTGGTTGCATACATTCAAGTACTCAAGGTTTTGAGTCATATCCTGGCTTTGATCTCATTCTGGCTATGACAGATTCTACTGATCTCTTCTTGAAAATGTGTCTTCTATTCAATTGAAAACATTTCCAGCAACAAATACGCAATATGTAAAATACCTCCCTAATCATGCAGTGCCTTCAAGATTATTTTGGGCTTTTTATTGCCTTTACTTTGATAGAGCAGCTGAAGAGTGACAGGAAGGTGGGGAGAGAGAGCGGGGATGACATGCAGCAAAGGGTTGCTGGTTGGAAGATGGGCCCCTGTGGTGAGAACTCAGCCTTTGTACACAGGGGTTATTAAATAAGGTTACATTATAAGGGGTTTGCTCCTAATCTCTTTTCTAGCAGCAAGTAAGATAATGCCAGGTGACTGTCACTGAAAACAATCGGTCTACCCTTCCAGGACATTGCCAGTGTTCATATTAGTCAGATAAAACTGCTTCCTGAAGATTCCTCTAGAGGGAGCACTTGTCTTACCCTTCTTCAACCATTTGTTTCAAAAGGCTACACATATCTCCCACTGATCCCTCAGCTAATGTATGCTTTATTAAAATTCACATAAAGTCTGTAATATTGGTTTTACTCATCTTGAAAAAGTGTACAGAAAAATCACAAAACATACATTCACATTGTACAGATTTAAACTAGAAATAATAATAAAAAACATGGATTAACCTGAATTATCACGTAATAATTAACATTGAGTCTGTAAGATGTATGTTTGTAGCGTGCCACTAAACACATAATTGACTTTCACCAGCTTGGCCCAAACCAGTTTCTTGGGAGTTTTCATTTTCACTATTTTGCAGGCTAGTGATAAATGTTTTCATTAGCCTGCAGGGCTGCCAGAGGTGATCTATCCATTAAACAGTAGTTTTTATCCCAGTGAAGGAACATTTCCAAACATAAAATGCAAATGTTACAGACAAATACCAGAATACTTGTTTGGCATTGCAACACACTCAGAGACACATACCTGCAGCACACAGAGGTCAGTGACACCTAGACAGTTGTGGTGTCTAATGTTTCTTCTATTTATTTTATACGTAACTCAGAGCAGGACACAAACAGAGCAAAGACACAACAGTTGGACGTGTGGTGTCTGCTTCGTCAGTGCATGTAGACCCTGTGGAAACAGGCCTGCAAGCACTATCAGCGCTTACTCACAGGGATATTTTGGGTACATGCCACGCAGCGTTATAGAGGCCTTAAAATCAAACAAACCTGCAGTATGACACGCTGTAATTTGGTGATGTTGCTTTTGTTTTGCTATAGAAAGCTAATCATCCTATATGAACCAATGACCTAATACGTGTGACAGCAAATGATCTGAGGAAAGCTGTATTGATTTAACTTTTATTTCACCTTGAGAAACCTCATATACCATGGTGCCAAGCTAGCCTAATGCAGCTTGGGAACTATCCCGTCTTCTTTCTGTAAATGTTTCTCTATCTCTTGGTGTGCATACATATTGATATTAATTGTGTTTATGTGGGAACTTTGTCCTGATGGCGGCATTCATAAACAAGAACAATCAGGGAAATCTGTTCCCAAAGCTGTGTTGCTTAAATGTTGTTGTATGACACTGTATCTTGCTGTCACAAAGTGTCACATATTTTAAGAGTTGATCCTCCTGAGGACAGGCACCCCTTCTCCTCCACACCTTTCAAACTTTGAGCCTATAAAGGGTTATTACTAAGGACACGTGGCTGTCTTGTCTGCAGTGTTTCTGTCTCTGCTCCACCGCTCAACCGAAACTTGTTTTTAAATCAAGAGACATATGGTCCAAATGTGCTTCAGAACTTTTTCTAAGTCTATCAATGCACACATAATCAGATAAATAACAATGAAATGTCTTAACCCCAGGATGTCTCTGCCAGAAAGCAGTTTCTGTTCCTCCTATTTGAACTGTTTAAGAGCACGCACCATTGCACTGGTGTTGTTTCCTGTCAGATTTGTGTGGTAAGAATAATGTGACAGGAAACTAGTGTCAGAGGCTATAAAGACACCCAGCCTTAAGTACACAATTTGGTCTAAAATTATATTAATGCAGTTAATAGGAAAACGCTATTTGTTGAGAACAAACATCCCAAGCTTAATGTCAAGTGAACCCCTACTTTGCATGCTACACAGAGCACTCTTGCAGCAGTGTAGCTGCATTGCAACTGCTAAATATAAGACATAAAAAAAACCCAAAATACAATGAGATAACTGTGAGAATGTATTTTAAAGGTGAGAGGAAAGCCACACGTCAGACGGATTTCGAGTTCTAGCCTTTAACGTCTCACCATAGAGCGCTTTTTTTCTACAGCTTACCACTGCTGGAAACAGTATAATGACCACGTCTTAGCTGTCTCATCACTTAGGGTTTCAAAAGACCACACTTCTTTATTTTTTACTGAACAGCCAGTGCACCATGTGATGCCTTATAGTCCATGTGATGTTTGAAGCAATCAAAACAATTTGTTGTGCACTTATAAATAGCCAGTTAAGCTTCCTATAGGATTCAGCTGATTCGTGAACATGACATGGTTCATCAAATCATGTTAAATGGTGTTTTTCTCATTCTCGTACGGACACACCCAAATTTATTTGCAACACTTAGATGACCCAATGCGACCACAGCTAACACATTTTGACTGTTATTTGGCATCTTCATGTTAACATATAAAATAAAACACAAAGGCATCCACATTTTGCTGACAGCCCACCTCGTTTTATTACTAAGATGGAGAAACAAGGTAAAAACATGAAATACAGATCCTTGTACAGAACAGAGTAAACGCATGTACACAAAACTGTATTTACACACCAAACCAATGCACTGAAATGTTTGCCACAAAAAAACAGCAGTTTTAATTCAAAGGTCCATAAAAATAAAAAAAACATTCAGAAAAGAAAGGTAGAATTTATTCAAAACTGATATTTCAAACAAATGTTTTTTACTTTGTATGCCAACACACACGCACACACGCACACACGCCTCAGTTGTTTTGTGGGGCATAGAATCAGTTAATCACTGACAAACCATAAGCATCAGCCTAAAATAGCCTGAAATTAAAGAGCTAGAGAGACAAATCAGCTATAAAAAAAAGATTTGAACTCATTAAAGCATAAATGGCATGTTGAAGGAAATTATATTTGACCCCGTAAGAAAAATATCAAATTCAGCGGCATCAAAAATAAGTTCATATTTGATAAACATACAGCAAAAAGAACAGAATCCCATCAGAAATATACAAACATATCATTAGTCATGCCAATTAGGAACAATATCCAAACAACAATCACTTTATATATGTTAGTGATACATCCAATATTACAGCCTTACACCAATCTCTATTCAGTGTTCAACATAGTTTATGTACTTAACTATCCAAACATAAAAGCACAAATATATATGTATAAAAAAAAACATGAGTGAGAAAGAGGAAGAGGTAACAGAGATGGAGGAAGTAAAAAGAAATTGGATGGTAAAGAGAAAGAGGCACAGAGTCAAGAGAGAATTTGTTGAATAGAAAGAGGTTCCGTTATGGATGATACCAGCGTTCATACTGTATGAGAATCAAAACTCTAAATATAGATAAGTCTCTAAAGAAAAATCAAAAACCTTAATCTTACATGTACGGTTTTGCCAGATCATTGTCAGTTTGTATGTTTTCTTGGTTTCTCCTTTATTAGAAGTACTTAATTGTAATTAAGGAGGAACAGAGGTGTGTGTTAATAGATTTGACTGAAGATGCAAGGATTGGTGAAGCATTACGAAGGTTTTGTAAGGTACTGTGACCTGCCTGTTTTGGGGCGTTACATGCAAGCCAGCATCTGATTCCAAATATAAATGCTTCTCAGTTCGAACCCTGCGATAAGAACTTCAGACCCTTGCAAAAATAACTTCACAAGACCCAGTCATTGCGAGGTTAGTGTATCAAACAAGCCTTGTGTGCTAGCATAGCCGTATATCAAAAGCTCAGAAAAAGGGGCTCCAGCTGAGCGTGCTTATGGAAATAATAGTCTGACAGGTGCTTGATGAAAGCCACACCGTCTCCATCAAGCTAAAGTGGAGCATGCCCAGCGCAAAGCCACACACCATATCAGTTAGGTGGTGTTTGCCCAGCAGCACGCGGGACACGCCCACCAGGAAGGCCCACAGCACCAACAGGATGCGAAGTGGCACAGCTAAGACCAGGTGGGACAGCAGGAACTTGGAGACCATGACGGCTCGGCTGGCATGGGCGGCGGGGAAGGAGTAGATGTCCATGGCGATGCAGTCCAGGAAGCCTGGCGTCATCTCCCAGGGTCCCCTGCGCTTCACCAGCCTCTGAACTCCAGCCACAGTCATGACATCAAGAATGAGGGCTGTGATGAAAAAGGGAATTAGATTAAAGTCAATTACGTCGACATGTTATAACCTAGACAACAATTGTCCTTCATTGTAACACTACTTAAAAGCACAGAAGTATCAACACTTAAATATTACTTACAGTTATCTACAGTAAAAGTATTCATTGTGCATAAAAATGGTCCCTGGGAGTAATTTTATTTTTATTGTTGTTGTTGATACTGATGCATTAACATGTAAGCAGATATATCTGAAAGGTTGTGAAATGATTAAAGAGGAAGGAATGAACAAGTTCTGCTACACAAACTTAGACGTTTAAAGGAGGGATCACTCTAAGAGGTGCAACTACAAAGCACTACAGACTGCTGAAACGTGACAATGGGCTTATTTAGCTGCCAAAAAGGCCGGGAACACTGGTTCAATCCATTATAATCCATCAGATTTTCAACAAATTCCTAATGTTTTTCTTTTCATGTAAAATCTTAATCTGAAAAGTAAATAGTAACAATAGCTGTTAACTAAATGTAATAAAGTATAAAACAGAATACCTCAAAATTTAACTTTTTATTTTACTGAACTGTGTTTCAGAGAATGTACTTAAGTAATTTTCCACCACTGGCCAACTGAAGTTATGCACTATAATTATTTGTTGGTGGAGTCATCCCCATAACCACATCCGAAATGTGTGTTCCATTAATAAGCCCTGAGGCTTGGGGTAATGTCTGTGACCCCTCATAGAAGTTCAATCAAAGAGGGGTTTTTACTCTTCCGACTGTCTAATTCAAAAGGTTTTTTAGAGGCTTAAAGAGGTGAAAGTATCCACTACCTCATGGGGAAAAAAAGGCAAAATTATAGAAAAGATAGAAAAAAATAAAAATAAATTGTTAAGCATATTGTGCCTCGGAATTATACTGGTACACCTTAGTGGTCCTGATCAACCACTGTCATAATTAAAGTCTTCCCATTTAAAACAAACAATGTGGCATATGAACTTTAATGAAGGCAGTGAAATCTCCATAACTGAGAACCCTAATTGTACCACTCTGAACTTTTAATGTGAAGAGCTAATTTGCATATCTTTGCACCACTCCATTAGTGTGTTTTTAGCTAATGTTTGCTACAGACTAAAATATCTCAGCAATTATTGGATGTAAAATCATCTACAGTGCATGTTTGTAGGTTTTTAGTTAAAATGTCCCAACAGCTGATGGATGGACATTTGGTAAACCCATTCATAGGAATTGTAATAACTTTGTGAACATGGTTAACATTTTTTCATCTGTCAGCGTGTTAGCATGTTGATAGTTAGTTAGTTAGTTAGCTTTTAGTACACTTGTTAAATCTGTAAACAATACTAGACGAGAACAATAGTGATAAGAAGTAAAACGCAGATAATTAACAGATTCAAGTAACACTGTCACAGTGGAACAGTGTGCTTTTGAATACCGGTGATACTGTCGGTACTAAAATAAAGCAGAAAACTATCGTACATATGTTCAAAGATATGCTGCTGACCAAGAATAACCAATAAGGCATACAATACTGGTAGCATTTGCTTTGAGTCCACATACCAGACATTTGCAAATGCCTTTTATAGCTCCACAGCACTCCCAAAAATATCCCTACCATCGCCATCTTTAACTTCAGTTCAAGTCTGCCATCTTCACACACACTCAACCCGTCCTGCGCTAAATAACTGTCAGTTGTCTGACATATTGGTTATGCTGCCCTACTTCTCATTCCAGTCGCCCACTCACTGTCCTGACGGGGCCATTATTTTAAACTTCTGTTCCAGCTCCTTAAAGGCAGGCTAGTGAGGAGAGGCCATGTTCATGTTCACTAGGAAAACCAATCTGAATGCTAGAGGAAGAGAGGAAGGAACAAAAGAGAGGCGGGCAGGCCTGAAAAGTAAAAACTGGAACAGGAACTAAATTAATTGGTGAAATGTGAGAGAGGACAGTTGTGCTGTTTGCCCCACGGTGTCCTCTGGCAGTCTCCGAAGTACTAAAGGGAGGAAGGTGAGCCAAGCAAAGCATCATATTATCCGCTGTAAGGACAAGCCTGTTTGTGCTGCCCAACAGTGACAATTCAGTTTGTGTTTTTTTGGTATCATCAACAAATTAAAGGAATGTGGGCATTATTGTACAAAACTGTGTTTTTTTTCCCCCCCAGAACAAATTGCAAATGCACCCTCTTGAATTTTGGGCTGGCACACTGTGTGCCTCCTTCTTCCCAGTCAGGATTTTTGTTCTGCAGTGCTGTTCCTGTGGAGAGTTTCTCAGTGTTCTTGGCTGTGAAACATCATCAGGACACCCAGCACAACTGCAGTCAGAGTAAAAACACGTTTGAAATCAACCCCCGGTCCGTCAGCATACAGTTATTGATCACACAAAAACTGTTTTGAGAAGCCAACTGCTCTCCATCAGTGAGTTAAATCCTGGGTGATAAACTCCGGCTACCACAGATCAACTTGCCTTGTGAATAATTCCCACAATGCCAATTGTTACTCACACTATCAAGATAAGTTGGAGGAGTACTAGAACAACACTTTATACTACGCAAAGGTCAGTCTGTTACTTTCTCTAATTGACTAATGCAGCCAGCAAATCACTCCACATCAGGGTCAACACTGCCCAGCCCATACTGGACCCTTTATAAAGGCTACAAAAGAATATCAAAATAAATGATTAAAAAGACGATTAAAAACTTTTTCAATTTAATCCCAAAGAAGGATTCCGCACCTGAAACTGAGACGCTGCACACATCTCTAGTTTCTATGGCAATACAAAAGTGCATTTAATATGACAATCCTACCACAAAAGTCTATTTAAACCTGCAATTAATGACTTTTTGGTCACTTGGGGTCAAAGAAAATGTACACAGCCAGCAGATATGAAAGAACATTAGGATTCATTTGGAGATGTGTGTTCATCACATAAATGTAAGTCCGTTATTCACTCTCCTTTTAGCTCTAATTTGGTCTCCACCAACTCCTGAGCATAAGATCTGTCTCTTTAGCTGCTAAATGACTAAAATGTTCACCAGCTAGTCTTTGTTTGCCATCTGGTGCTGAACAGGTAGAATACATAGAGCAGTATAGAGTAGTGAAAAAACAATCAGCAAAACAAATGAAAAAGCTCCTACAAAGCTGCAGAGTTGGGTGATAATTCTCTGTAGTTGTGTCACTATGAGTAATTTTCTTTCACATACAAGTAGTCATATGACTCATTAATTGAAACATATTGATTATTAGCGTTTTTAAATATTTTTTGTACTGGACACAATTTTACAAAGAAGGGATTTTTAAAGTACAAATCTGTGGCAACTGATGTTACATGCATTAAAAGCATGTGTTAGAAATCAACTCAAATTGAAATTAAACAAATTAAAAGCATAGTTTCCATTAAAATGGAAGCTTTTAGGGTTTTATGTGTGCGTTTTTTCCGTTTTAATGCTTGAACTAGGTCTGTTTCACCCTCCAACTAAAGAATATTGAAACTGAATATAAACAATAAAGCTTTCACTGTTAGGACCTCCTTCTTGCATAGGTTGATTACTTGCCTTAACCATCAACAAATTACATACAGCTTTCCTCGTTGAACAAATGTTAAAAAAGAACTGTGCATGATATATAAACATGGATTCTTTGAGAACTACACAAAGAAGAACCCGGCCAAAGCAGAGCTACACTGCAGTTGATAAGGATGGGAACATCCTCTGTACAGTCAAGGTCTCTCACATGCTCAGCAGTCTTTCAGACAGTCCCAATCATTGTGCGACTAAAACTTTGTTTTCAAAACAGTAATATGGGAAATATTTTTGCACTGTGCAGTTCATACACTCATGACAGTGGACTGAATCAAACCAATCTTGACAGGCCAGTCTCGGCTGATTATTTTCCTGTTAGATATAAACAAAACAATTTCAGCCAGCATTAAAATATTAATTCCCTACGCACTGTTCAGTACGTTTGTAGATTTTCTCCTGACAGACTTCAATAGACGAGAAATTATCCTGCACCGACAAGCATTTGGGGCGGAACAATGTCTCAAACACAATACAACAGTGTCCCAAATCCAGAGATTTACTGGCTTCCAATCAGGACTCAATGTAGCTACAGCCAGGAGATTTGTACTGCTTTTTGGTCGATAATCTGTGTTTGGGTCATGTGTGTACATGTGCATTTGCCCACACACACTCACACACACA
>NW_023339774.1:14513115-14515343 GCF_004916995.1 Morone saxatilis | reverse complement strand
ACACACACACAGACACACAGATCTCCCATTCATTCTGAAGAATTTTATCTCATATAATCTGCTCTTTACTACATAAATATGTTGAAATAAAATTTGCTGTACTGCTGTGTTACACTAGTTTTACTATTAGTAGAGACAGAGGAACAATACAGTACTAAATCAACAAGAACAATAAGAAATAAAATAAGAAATATAATAAATAAATGCTAACTAATGTCTGGATATATTTGGGGAATATACATTTGCTCCTGAATGAGCAATGATCAACTATCATGATGCATCTAATACAACTCAGCACTACTACCTAAAACAACAACCTTTGCATGTATTTGTTGAGTTAGATTGTATTATATTGTAGAATGGTAAGGTGTAACTCATAACAATAAGTTAAATCAACATCTCTCTGACACAATGTCAACATTAACTGAACATAAGCTCATGAGATGGTGATAATTGAGATTCATTTTAAATGGGTCAATTGATTTTCTCTTCTTTAATTCAGAGACTATTTCTGCTCCAAACATACTCATGTCTGCTGGCCTGGAGAGGGCGGTGCTCTTGCCTGAAGCTCATGTAGGCGGTCTGTAGCACAGATTCAAACAGCATGCTTCAAAGCCTGGGTGCAGTGTCAGGTATGTTATGTCAGGTCTCTCCCCCAGAACCCAGAGGGCATCCACCTCCCTGCAGCACAAAGTCTCTGTGGCTAAAACCGTTAGCATTTCCGACACAAAGACCTATTAAACAATAAGTGTCAGGAAACTGTCTCTCTCTCTCTCTTTTGCCTCTACGTACCAGCCCGTTGTGATGTGAGCGCTTTAGCCAATTCAGGTCACTCACCGCCTGCCCTGTTCTCCACAACTCAATTACTTTCCTTATTTTTTTAATCCTCGTCTGTTCCTGGTCTCTTAGGACACCTGGCAGGCTCATAATTATAAGACTGCGGTCCATCACATGCATATGGATAAGCATTTTCAATCTCTTCAGTGTCAAAACTACCATTGGGATCCATATTTATTAATGTTAAGATTAACCTAACTTGGCCATTCTCTCGTTTTCCTAGACATTGATTCACTGGGGTCTCCAACCTGAGTCGCTCTTCAAATAAATGCTGAATAGACAGAAAAGCTGCAAGATGGAAGCACTCCCTCCTAACACACAATGTTGACTTTACTCAACACTGACACTTGTTCTTGTCTGCTGCTGAGGGACAATCAGCAAAACATTTAGAATGTTTCACTGATAACAATAAAAACTTTGTTTGTGTATGACTTTGAAAACATAACCTGGCACCACTCTCTAATAACTCATACCTGCTGAAGTATTTATAAGTTTTAGCTAATGGCCTTAAAATGGTTAATAAATGATTAAATGAATGCTTTCTATTTTACGGTTGTAATGTTGTTAAGATCCTCTTTTCATCCCGTGATCAATAAAGTATTAAAACAAGATGTGTTAATCATTACAATTCAAATGAAAAACTATATAAACCTTTATAAAAGTAAATGCCTCGTCAGACAATACTACCCATACTTTTGCCTGTCACAAGTGTATGTACGATTTTAAAACTGGAATGTATTTAGGAAGTGTGACTGGGATCTGTGTAATGTTTGGAATTCCATACAGTGGAGAATGGCACAGCTGACTGACTTCACAGGTGAGACAGGGTGCAAAGTCAACCGTTGCCAGTGTCCACAAAGACCCTATGTGAATCAGTTTCAAGAGAAGATAGTGAGTGCATGTCATTGACTGACTGGCTTCTCCTGTATGGTGCATTCTGGGTATTGAAGGGTCTAGTTGTTGGTGAGTGTGGTGCGCCATTTACCAAGCAGCAGGTTCACCAGGACTTCTTGCCCTGCCAGAGTGTTACTCCTCGTGAGGCACACAATAGTACCAATGATCCACGTGATGCCGTGTCCCGTAAGCGCTAACAGGGTGATCATGGAGCGGCAGCCTCCCCAGGAGGACGACGTGTACGCGCACACCCCCATGCGCTTGGACAGACAGATGTCAATTGCGAGGAGGGAGTTGATCGCTATTCCCTTGAATGAAGGGTTCAGCTGCATACAGTCTTCCTCTGGCAGTCTGCTGGGCTCCCTCTTGTCCTTGCTGCCGCTGTCGGTCGGCTCCTCGCTTGGCTGGCTCGTTTGGTGCTTTATTTGACCAGGTCGCCTTGCGCTGCCTCGGCTCTCCGAGGGGCCAGCGCCGCCGCCAGCACCACCACCGCCGCC
>NW_023339774.1:14510201-14513015 GCF_004916995.1 Morone saxatilis | reverse complement strand
CCGCCGCTCCCGCTCCCGCCGCCGCCGCGGAGGGGCTGGTTCAGGGACATGAACTCAGGTCTGCTCAGGACGCTGTTTCTCTCCCGCGCCCTGGATCTCGCATTGTAACTCGAGGGCATGTTTGGATAGGGCCAATTTCTCCTCTGTGGGTGCGACAACCGATTGTCAATCTCCGGAAAGATAATTCAAGTGGTGGCGAGTCCACCACGACAGTGAAATGTCCCAGGATAAACCTCACCCCCCCTCCACCACCACACCTACCCCCCACCTCCAACACCAGTCCTCCCCCCTCCTGTGGCCTTAATAGATATATTTAGACCCAGAGGAATGTGCGATGGCCATGCTGTTTATACCGCGACCCATGCACGCAGGGCAGAGTGTGTATTGAATGGCATGCGCCTCGGCCAATCCGGTGAAACCCGATCTACAGCATGGAGATAAAATAACAACATGAGCATCTTGTTACGCCACAACATGGCACAACCACACGGCTAACAGGTGCTTTACTGCGCGCTGCTGCTGCTGCTGTGATAAACAGCCGAGAATGTGCAAGAGATACGCAAGACACGGTGTTGTCATCTTACCAGGCGAATGATGAATATGAGCCACAAAGCATCACTCTAAATGTCCCCTGCAGCCTCCATGGCACCTCTGATCTCCAGGCAGCGAGGAAGGAGGAGAGCAGGAGGAGGAGGAGGGGGGTGTAGTTTAAAGAGACGCAGGCAAAAGCTGAAGCGGTTAACAACCTGCCAGCGTCGTCAACAAAGGGTGCAGACAAGGCAGTCCCAGTCAGTGCAGCATTTGGTTCTTCCGGATTCGACGTAGTTTACGCACGTTTCCGATTCGCCGTCTGCGCTGCGGAGCGGAGTTCTCCAAGGTGCTTAAACAGACAGCGGAGAGCGGAGGAGCGGAGGAGCGGAGGAGCCGGCTTTCCACAGGGACACAAGGAGGGGTTTCAAAGTGCCAGTGAAAGGAAAGTAAATAAAGAAATAACCACTAAATAAACTAAATAAGTGTTTTGAGTATTTAAAAGATAACATCAAAGTTACAGTACAAAGAAAGGTTTTTCACTTAGCCTCCTTTTTAACATGATATATGGACAAATGATCCCTACAGAACCAAATATGATAGACAATACTGATTATTGATTACTTATCACTGGTTACAGCAATCTGACCTGCCCGGAAAGCACTTTAAGAAATTTAAATAAACATAAAAATAAGCTTGAATGTTGATAATGCCGAAGCTAAATTACAGCTTATTATTAGGCTACATTTTATTATTAGATCTAAACCATCCACACATACCATTATATAGGCTAAACAGCATGGTCTGAACAAAAAATAGCCGAATAGATTAATAATCATAAGTTGGGTTAATAGCCTACTATTATTAAGTTTTTATGAATTCATTTTTAAGTTAAAACCTGTGAGGAATATTATCTAATCAGTAGAAAATGCTACTACAACACTACAATAATTGAAATTCTCATTGTTATTGATAACAACACCACCAAAAAACAACAACAACCTCTTCCTCTTTTAATGTCACACTGCAGTCTATTTATAATAATAAATATAAATTATTAGAATATTATAAATATAATAATAATAACTGACTCTGAATCAGCTGCTATAACACTATAATTTCCCTTCGGGGATACATAAAGTATTTCCATCTATCTTTACTAATAGTTTCCGACAGAAATCGCCTTTGCCTACATCTCCCGGCATGCCACCCGCCCAGACCGGAAGTGTCGTCTCAAAAAGGTACTTATAAAGCCGCTTCTCCCAGGCAGCAGAGATAGACCAATGCGTATCGGGGTGAACCTGCCGTGGCGGCGATGGGACGAGCGCGGAGCGATGACAGCCCGTGCGGGAATTTAGGCTGAACCGCATCTCATCACAGACAGGCACCGCAACTGTCGGCTCGGTGCGAACTATGTGACAGCTGACAGTTCTCCCCCTCCAGAGGCGTTGTGTGTGTTTTTATTTATTTTTAAAATCTTCACCCCCCCACCACAAAAAGGAATGGATCCGGTCAAATGGGTGCTAAAGTTGACCCGGCGGTGTCCTCTGGATGTTGCGGCGCTCCGGCTCAAACTCGACTAGATTTCGGGGATCTTGTGGAAAACGCCGCCTTTCACTGTGTCCGCGGGACGTGAAGTCGTTTGCAGACACCGGCGGGGGGAGAAATTATAACGGGAGCGGGCAGTGCGGGGAGATAACGGAATTACCTCTCTGACCGGAGAACTGTGCGAGCCGCCGTTCACTCTGAATCTCTCCAGGATCTCGCCCCTGCCGAAGACCCTGGACACTTTCCAGTGAATTGTTTTATAGGTAGACTTCTTTTTTTTTTTTGTCTGTTTTTGTTTGCATGTTGTTGTTTTTTTTTGTTTTTTCTCGGCTAAAAATAGACCACAATTCGTGCAGTTGCACAGCGTGAGCCATTAATCCGCACATGTGTCAAACACTCGCTCTCAAATTGTTAAATTACACTTTTTTTTATTATTAATTGAGGCTGTATTGCGGATTAAATGGACACCCAGGCTGCTCAACATAATGTGAGCTTCACCTCTTGAGCTGCCATTTGTCGTTAATAACTATCCAGCACAACATTTTTTTTTGATTATGATTCTTGTCACCAGCTGGACCAAAGAGCTCTGGCCATTGGATAGTCCAGGGATTAGCTGTGTTACTGACACACACACACACACACACACACACAAGAGAGAATTTGACGCCAAAATGTAACATTAGTAGTTTTTTGTGTTAATTATTTAGCTCATAATTAACTTTTTTTTTTTTTTTTACA
>NW_023339774.1:14493483-14510189 GCF_004916995.1 Morone saxatilis | reverse complement strand
ACACACACACACACACCTTTCCAAATGGATGCACGTTGCCAAAAGGTCAAGTCCCTTTGTGATAACTGTGCATTTAAGAAGGCAATGGTTTGTAACTTGACAGCATGACCACATGAGTGCACGGATAAGGAAAAGTTAGTGTATACCTGCGCTTGTTTGGTGAAGTTGCGTTTACGCACCGGAAAGCATGCGCTCGACAAATATGAGGATTTTCTAGGCCTGTCTTTTTCCTCATCTTCTCCTTTTCTGAAAGTAGTTTTGAATCAAAGATGCATGGCTTTTTTTTAAATGAGACAGTCTGCTATAAATAAACACTTTGAACTTTTTTTTTTGTGGAAGAGCATGATGTGGATCCAACTGTGGTGATTTTCTTGCTGTTTCCATGCGTCTTTCTTCTCCTCCAGACCTCTGGACGTTGTTGTGGATTGTGTTGCTATTTAATGCAATGGGCTGTATCCAGAGTATCAGGTGTAAGCCTAAGAGTTTCCGAGACAGTATCATCGTCCTGGAGGTGAATAGTTCCATCGACCCCAACCCTACCAGCATCGACGAGTCATCCAGCGTGGTCCTGCGCTACCGGACACCGCACTTCCGAGCTTGTGCCCGGGTCCTGGTGCCGCCAGTAGCCACTAAAGAGACGTGGACCATCGGCTGGATTCAAGCGTGTAACCACATGGAGTTCTACAATACGTATGGAAACAAAGGGATGTGAGTATCATGGGCTCTGTTGGTGAGCATGTGTTTGGTTGGGACTCTTAGGAGAGATGGATGAGGAATATAAGTATGCTTTATGTTGGGTATATTTAACACCAAAGCCCTTTGATTATTGCTAAAGCCCTTGTTTGTTTCTGACCCAAAGTCCCAAAGTGTTGTTTACTATGTGACAGACAGCAGCAAAATTCTTCTATTTAAGAAACTAAAATGTGAATAAATAACTTTTTAATTATTTATTTTGATTTTTGTTTGAAAAATGAAAAAAGTTGCAGATTCATTTTCTGTCGACTAGTATATTAATCAATGAAGGGTTTGAGCTCTAATTAACACAAGTGAATGGTTATGTTGTATTTTGGAACACTGAGCACTTATATAAACATATATTTTATAAATAACATCCAACTCTGACTACAAGAGATCACTGAAGACACTTTTGGGGAAGTGCTGTCACCCAAAATAGAGAAGAACTACATGGAGAATTTCAAGTTGAAAGACTTTAGGCCAACAAATCCGACAATAAACTGTTTCTGATAATAGAAGAAGATGCATTTAAACTAGATTGGACTTGAAGAGAAAGAAACCAACCTTGCACTGCCAAACTCTTAATGGACAGAGTAACAGGAGTCGGTGCCAACCCCTAAAAGAGAACCTTTATTTCCTGTTTCTGTATTACACAAATGACAAGAAAAGGATATTTCTGTGGAAATTTTTTTTAAGTAGTGAAACTTGTCTGTGGTTGCATCCGGGCTGCCAGTATCACTGCGCCGTGCAATCAGCACATTACACGTGAACATCTGCGTTCAGGTATTACATTTATAGAAAGGTCAAATAAATGGACTTGTCTGTAAGGACACTTTAATATTCAATCAGTGGGCTTGGTGGCTGCATGCCTGCGGGCTACAAAGTCCTTCAAAACGGGACAGATATGGGAGCAGGACATTGTGATGGAAAATAATTGCTATGACCTTTCAGATCCCTCCACTTGTCAATACACATATTTTGCACCGGTGGTTATAAACGAGACAAACGTGAGCAAATTCAGCTTCAAGACAATACGTTCATGACACAGAATGGTCGTCAACATCCCTTTCTTTCTGTTTCTTCTCTGTGCGAGTGTGTATGTCTGTGTGTGAGATATTGGTACAAATGTTAGACAAGCAGCGTTCATCTTATATCCTGTAGCGGGCAACCACAACCTGACATGTACCCAAAATATGCCTTATCTGCAGACATTGCAGCTGAGGATGTTTGAGTGCTGCAAGTCTAAGATTAGAGACAGAGTCCCCTCCCCAACACCCCCACCCCAGCATGGCCCTGCTTATGGGTGTGAGAGCGAGAGAGTGAGGGAACCCTGTTACTCTCTGAAAGTCCAATGTGATCAATGCCTTTTGTAAACTGCATTTCTATTTACAGTCATTGCCTCTTTCATCCAAGCGACACTGTTGTTAGTTAGATAGTGATGTACTGATTCCATATGAAGGAATGCTAACACATTCAAAAACATGCAATTTTGAAACATAATATGAACAAAAACAAAGAACAGACCTCATTTTGAAGGCCAAAACATAAAATTGGAGATGAAATCTTAGTGTACTGTATTTGACTTGGAACATGGTAGAGGGAGGAATGAACACATAATCAATATTATGCCCTTTTCCCTCTCATTTATCAAGTTGTAAAAGATTCCTATAAAGATTGCATTAACAGAACGCAAAATAGCGTGACCTTAAAAGGACTTTTATTCTGAAATTACAAACGCTGGCATAAAAGTGGGTCGCATTAGGTTAAATGTCACTTTGTCGGCTATTAAAGAGCGATGGTAATCGGCACTTTCACAATTAATGTGCTTTAGTAAAGGTCCAGCGTTTAAGCCAGTGTGTTTCGCAGCCACCGTAGTTTCTCCTTCGTTTTCTGAAGGGGAGGGTGAAAGCGAGGGAGTTGTACCTACACCACTAAATGCCACTAAATCCTACACAGTGGTCCTTTAAGGCAAAATTAGACAACTAGTGTAGTTCTAAAGAAGTTATCTGTTGCCACATTGCAACCAAATAACTCAAAATTAAAAGATAAAGTCCTCAAAAGTGCCTTTATTAAATCCTAGTTACTTAATTAGTTATCCAGTATGTATAACCATATATATATATAGGGTTGTTGGAAGGCACCCACCCACCTCTGCAGCAGTGTTTGCTATGCAAATCCTGTCTTTTTTTCTACCCCTGTAGCATACTATTGTATTAAAGTCATTAAACTTCACGACCACAGCAAGGCCACCCATTCTTGACGTTCATTTTTTAAGTCGCTCTTTGGATGCATGAGATGAGTCTGCTCCGACCGCTCAGATTCTCATACTAAGTAGTTTCTTTGATGGCAGTAAAGCTTCAGTGTGCTGTAATTGGTCAGAACAGCTGAGGATGGTAATGAGGATGATTTCTCTGTTGGCTCTGGATGATGTGCTTGGGATTCTGGACACATTCATCATCTCTCTTCTACTTTGTTGTCCAAGTCTTTTAGAATGTGTTTTGTAGGTTTGTGCAGTATGTGTGTATTTATTCTTCTTGTGTTGCCCTAAAAATGTAAAGGTGCTAAAATAGGAACTGTGGTAGAAGTGAAACAAAAGTCAATATTTATCTGTGGTAAAAGTTTGATAGTTTGTTCACAGCATTTATGGCTATAATGTTTCTTAAAATGACAAAAACTGCCAATATTTATATCAAAGAAGTTTGATACTCCAAACTATTTGCCTGCAACATGCAATTGATTGTGGCAGCAAAGTTGCAGAAACAGGAAGTGAGCTGCTCCATAGCTCAGTAGCAATTGTCAATGAATGCTACAAATTCTCTTTGAACCTTTTCCATATCACCAGTCTAGTCTGCTTAATGTCAGCCTGTGAAATCCGCTTCAATTTAGAGGTTTTGTCAAAAAGTAAGAAAGAAGATGTTTGGGTGCACTTAGTGTGGCTGTTCAACAGGGTTCTTATGCTATGTAACGTGTGGTCAGCCAAACCTTTGGTAAAGAGCTTTCAGTTTTGATGTGTAGAACGCAGGACATGTAATCAGGTTTAAAGTCACAGGTGAACAGGAAATTGCAACCAAGTACAGTACTACAGCAGTGGTTTCCGGCTTCTTTCAGCCTCACAGGATTCATCCATTACTTGTAGCGATTACTTTGAACAGTTTGAACCATTTATATTCTTTTTAAATGTTAGCTATCCACTGTATTTCAACCATTTATCGCTTTTAGCTAACTGTTCTTTGCTCTCATGCAACACAACCTGTGGTGTTCAAATGTTACAGCTCACTCAATATGTGGCTGTATTCGATATGTTTGTAATGAGTTGAGTTAGTCCACAATCTGTCCAAGTACTCCCTGATAACTGCAGAAGTACCCCTGGGGCTACAAGTAGTAGTGCATGCAACATTAACAATAACTGACAATCTCCCAACATGCTCAGGAGCCAGGCAGTTCAGTACTAATTTTTAATCTAGCCATCTTTTTTTTGATTTTATTTTTTTTTTGAGTGAATTGTTTTTAACATCCCTGCAATTCTGTCACAAACACTTACACCACTTATTGCAGACCCTTTGGTTGTGACAAAGCAGGCAGTGAAGACACAAACAGGAAGTGAGCCATATCTCTGCAACGCTTTCCCCACTCATGATCAAAGTTCCTCAGCGGGTAGACGACTCTACTTCGCCTGCCCACCACGCCACTGTTGCTTGCTGATATAGTATGTTCTTGCTTTTGATGTATATTTTAAAATATTTTTTTGCCACAACAGTGTGGAAGAACCTCCTGATGAAGGAAAATGCTATGGACTAATACTTGTTAGTTCAACTGCACATGTGCTTTGAGGCCATACTGTCTGCACAGTGGAAAAGCTTGATATTTATATCAAGTCATGTGCTCATAAATAATAAATAGGTTTTCCACTAAAAATCAGATGCAGATATTTACTGTTTCTAGTATTGGACGTTATGACAAAATGGAAAATTGCTGCAAATTGTTTTGGAGGCACCAGTTGAGAGGATTATGTGATTGTTCAGAACAGAAATGTACATATGCACACACAAGAGCACGCATGCACGCACACACACACACACACACACACACACAAGGACCAGCTATTATCATGCCCGACATGCTAATCTCACCCCCTGGGTGAATACATAAATCACAATGTGAGGCCAGGCCAAGCAGGCAGTAAGTCATGTGGCTGGTGATCACACTGTTATCTTCTATGTCCTGCTGATCCTCAGCTTCAGGGAATGAAAGGTAATCTTTTTCCTGCCGCAGGCAGAAAATCAATAGGTAGAAAGGCCAGGGGTACCAGGTCGCTTTAGTCGTTCGGTGTCGCCTGCTGTGTGTGTCACAATATTTTATTGTAGAATTGTATTTTTCCTCAGCAGTTTGAAAATTGGTGGAAAGCTCCAACTGTGAGGCTTTGAGTCAACTCCTTGTTTCTGTCATGTGCTGTTAGATATACAGTGATATCAAGAGGGACACTATTGAGATGCAAATTTGCAATTTATACATAAGATTAGATAGGAGAGCTTTTTACATGAGTAATCTTTTGGTTTGGTTTAGTGCTCCAGAGATGAACTTAAAGGATAATTCTGGTTTATTACAACTTATTTTTGTCAGTCTAGTCAAGAAATATAACTTATTTGGAAGAGAAAACAAAGCAAAATGGAAAAGTTATGATAAAATACTGCCAGTTGTAAACATCCATCCCAGTTTACAGGCAATCTCCTTTTTCAGCTTTGGCTTACTGTACTTACTGTGCATGCATGACATTTCCTGTGTAATTACACACAACATTTCACATATGCTCCATACCTCCAAAGGAAGTGGCTTCAACAAAAACTGGCTCAATTGTTGTTGTTCACTTGTCTTTCTTGCCCTGTCAGACTTAGTTGTAGTGATGATGATAAATACAATGTTATACCAAAACTATGATCAAAAGACTAAAGTTGTAATAAAACTGCCGTTATCCTTTAATCACTTAATGTCTATGAGCTCCATTTCTGGGTAAATCCTCATCTGTCACTCCTTTTAACTTCCAGGTCGAGTTGGGAGCTTCCTGACTTGCGCGATGGCAAGATCCAGGCCATCAGCGACTCGGATGGGGTGAACTACCCCTGGTACGGCAACACCACAGAAACCTGCACCGTCGTAGGCCCCACGAAGAAGGACAGCAAGTTCACTGTTAGTATGAATGACAATTTCTACCCCAGCGTGACCTGGGGTGTGCCCGTCAGCGACAGCAACGTGCCTCAGCTTAGCAGCATCCACCGCGACCAGAGCTTTACGACCTGGCTGGTGGCCATAAACCAGGCCACCTCAGAGACACTCGTCCTGCAGACGATCCGCTGGAGGATGCGACTTCACATCCGAGTGGACCCAGAGAAGCCTCTTGGTCACAGGGCTGTTCTCAATGAGCCGCTAGCCCAGGAACAGCCCCAGATCCTGGGCAAGAATGAGCCCATCCCTACTAACGCCATGGTCAAGCCCAACGCCAATGACGCCCAGGTGCTTATGTGGCGGCCAAAGAATGGTGACCCGGTAGTGGTCATCCCACCCAAATACTGACCTGTTTCACTGACCAGACTGGCCTTGGATACCTTAACAGTATCATCTCTTATTTGTTCTCTTTCTTTTGTTCCTGCTCGTCACCAGCGCTCACTGCTTTAACCCTTTCCCTCTTTTTTGGCCTCTATATTCTTCTGTCTTACGTTTTAAAAAGACTGACAGAGAGAAAAACAGGCAGAGACCAACGAAACCAGCTCTGAGAAAAAGACCAGCTGTTGCTTTGAGGTGGGGGCTTGAACACACTTTTAAAACTGGAACGAACAAACTGCAACCATTCTACCTTCAAACTGGGTCGGGTCGCACTGTGCTAAATGAAATCATTGCAAAAATGAAGAACTCGAGAATTTCTTTGTTTTTTATTTTCATTTTATATGTTGGCTGTTTGGGCCAAGTGATATGGGGTTTGTGAGTGTGGGTGGTTTTAAGTATTTACATGACCATGTCCGCACACGCTACATACATTGATATGCACAAACCTTGAGTATGAATACCAGTTGTGTTTTTATTTATAGGCTGGGAGAGAGTGCATTCAATTTTGTTTGTTTGTTGTTGTTTATTGCATTGGGTGACATTACTAGATTTTAGTACTTTTTAAAAAAACATGCAAGACATTCAATCCATGCTGCCTTAAGTTTACATCGCTTTCCACTGCAAACTTTTTAGCCTTAAACAAAGTGCAATGCAGTATTTTGCTCATGTGTCCCGTCTCTTCCAGACTGTTGGTGCTGGAGTGTGGGTTTAGGACAGGAACAATACCACAGAAGACGACCCGGGGTCAGAGGTCTAGGCTTTTATGTTCAGTTGCATTTACCTGACAAATGTATTGTCTCACGAGTACAACCAGCATTACGCGTAGACACAGTCACACAACCGAGCTAACTAGTTGTGCTTCAAGTGCATTATGCAACCCAAGAGATGCTCTGTACCGATGACAAACATCAACAAAGCCAACCCTTGTCAATAGCACTCAACACAATAACGTGCAGTAACAACTTGAGCAAAGAGTCCTCAAAAGCACTTCTCAGTTGGCTTCATTTCATTCACTGTTTATAGGCAGTTGTAGCATTCGGCGTCGGGTTTTCCTTTCTCCGTATCACTCCATCTCAGGGCCCCTTTTTCACTTCCTTCCCTTCTCTTTTTTTTCATCCATCTTGTCTGGCCTACTCCTTCTTGCCACAGTGAGTAATTGAGTGTTTGCATTGCTCACAATGAACAATCAATACTTTGATTACTCAGCAGTCACACACAGGGTAAATAACTGGTAATAACTGGAGAATAAAAACAGCAGCAGGGTATCTGCTTTGTCTTTTAGCCACCGGTCTGACAATCTTACACACAGTGTATCCATAATTATTGCCTTCCTTTAAATCAACAACATCCCTTTTCTTTCTGTAATATTAAAATCCAAACACGCCTGACTCATGTTAACAGTGTTTTTGTCCCTCATGCTCAATAATCTGTAATCTTCATCTACACCAGTGATCTTCCTCCCACTCCTCCCTTCCCCCCAACTGCCTTCCCCTCTTCTTTCTCTTGTTTTTATCTGTCAAGGCTGAAAAGCAGAGCAAGAGGCATGCAAGTTTGATCTTTACTGCTCGATTGGCATATAGATGACCCACTTCTCTGCTTTGCCAGTTGTAGCTCTCGCTGCAGAAATGTGGGGCTTGCCTCCCTTTATTTCACCGCCAGCAAATGTACGAACCAACGGCACGCATAAACAAGAGCAGCGCTGGTCAGCTAAATACCAATGTTAAATGATTCAACTGTTAATGTTTGAGAAGGGCTCCAGCTACAGACTGAAAATTCTTTTAAAAGCAGACTTGGCATCTGCTTCACTTTCAGATGTTACCAACATCTTGCGAGCCCCTGTGTTTTGGCTCCAACCAAAGAAATAATCTGTATGTATTTCACTAAGATCAGTAAGCTGCTGATGTTTGAGTGTACAACCATCTCCTTACTTTAGAGCATTCAATCGTATCAACCTTTATAGGATATTATGTGCATTGTACCATTGCAAAACTAAATTATTTTGTGATTTAACGGATATTTCTACAAAGACTTCAAAGGAATAGTTCGACATTTTGGGAAGTGCACTGCATTTGCTTTCTTGATGACAATTAGATGAGAAGATTGAATGTTTGTATGCAAAATATGAAGCTACAGCCAGCAATTAGCTTAGCTATCCTGGCTCTGTCCAAAGGTAACAAAATGAGCCTACCAGCACCTCTAAAGCTCACTAATTAACACACTATTTCTCATTTGTTTAATCCATACAAAGACCAAAGTGTACAAATGACAAGTTGGCTTTCAGTCTGTATACTAAACTAATCCTGGCTGTAGCTTCATATTTAACATATAGATATGAAAGTGATATCAATCTTCTCATCTAACTCACCAAGAAAGCAAGCATTTCCCAAAATGTCTAAATATTTATTTCATCGTGAGTGAAATGGTTTCAAGTGTAAACCCAATAATATGAGAGCGAAACCTTACACTCAGCCAGCTCTGCAGAGCACCATGTAGATTAATGCAGCAAAATTTAAATAATACCAAGCTGAACAAGAGCTCAAACATCAAGCCATGATGTCTATCTGATGGCACCAGCTAAACTGCTTTGTTCACATTCTAACTACATTCTAACTCCTGCTCGGCTTGGTTCATGTGTCACCATGCTAGCCTTTGAGTCAGGCTGGGTCGCGGGGCATTGGTGGTGAAGGAATAAGGAGTAGGGAAATGAAAAGGCTATTGGGGGACTGCTGTCATAATTAGATCTGCTGTGACACAGTTACATGCCCTAGATGGACCGAACTGTGCCGAGTCGTGCTGTGCAACGCAAGGGCCAGCTAGAGTCACGGGTGAGGTTTGGCTGAGGTCAAATAGCAAAGGTGAGGGTCACGGTGTGTGTGTGTGTGTGTGTGGGGGGTGTGTGAAAGTCCTAAAATGTACTTGTAGACTGCTGAGTGACAGTGGGGGAATGAATATGAAGGTGACAACAAACCGAATCCATTTAGACATTAAAGCCAGCTCAAAATAACATTGACATTTGCCAAGCAGAACTTGGATGTCAACCACAAGTTATTTCAATTTGCGGTTTGTTTTGAAGGCAGCAGAAAAAGCTGCAGCTCATGTTTTGAACTCAGTGACCTAATGTATGGGGGGCCATTTCTGTATTGTGGACTGCCTCGTAATGTCTTTTCGATGACCTATGGACACTGTGGATAGTACTCGAGTTGGACTACACGTAATGTAATTAAACCTTGACATGCAGGGTGGCCAGGATTCACAACATGTTTGCGTGTGAGCGTGTGTGTTAAATCCCCTTTGAGGGATTTAGGCAGGATGAGGAGTTTCACTGATGTGCTTCTGCTGTTGTTGAGTCATGATTCTTTCTCTCACTGTCTCTCTTACACAAACACACAGTGCAGGGAAGGTAACGTCCTTGTCATAAAATAGGGACAGAGCTTGCCCTCGCAAACACACAAACACCCTGAGGGGAAAGGAGCAGGCCTGGCGTGGTATCTGATTGTCACAGCGGTGTCACATTGACAGTGTGAACTCATTTATCGGCCCTGCACGTGGACTGTCTGAGCACATGCACATGCTAACAAAGCCATATGCACACACACACACACACACACACACACTTGTTTACTAATAAACAGGAAGTGACATGTGTATCTTTTGTGTTGTTAAACTAGAGTGAGTAGGTTTTAATATGAAACAGAAATGGAAGCATTGAGGTCATTCAGTGGGGTGCCTGTCAACTATCAACAGCATTTCATGTTATATTGTAGGAAAAGGGCACTAATTTGCTTCTGTGTGTGTCTGAATTTGTTATAAATGTGTTAATGATGTGTATTTTATGTTCACACAACAGAAGAACTTCATAGATGCTTTATGTGCTTCCTTAACTAAGCCACAGGAAGAAAATAAATAAATAGATCGCACAATGTGCGTTTGCTCTATAGAGGGCAAAAAGTGCCAAAATTGGACAAAGCCAAAACTATGCAGTAGGACATTGCAAGTGACTTGTGAATTAAAAAAAACTTGGCACTTAATAATAGGTTTTCAGTTGTTTTTCATCATTAAATGCATTTAGCGTCTTTGTATTTCCAGATAAATATCACAAATGCAAAATGTAGCCATGTGGAAGATTCTTTGTTGTTGTGTTATTAGCTTGTAGGGCTGTGCCAAGGGAAAGAAAGCCTCCTCTCCTAAACCCACACCATTACAGTTCTTCTGAGGGCTGCTACCTTTGCTTCAGATCTTTATGTCTTTTTTTTAACCTCTATGAGACATCAGTGAATCATCATCCATTTATTTAAACCAATAAAAACCTCTAAGTTCACACTCGAGACCACTTTTGGTTTTATCTCGTAAAATAAAAGTTAGTAACATTTCATCTTGCTGTTCTCCTTACTTTAAAATTAACATAGTCCCATGGTTTAAATACAACCCTAAATGTAGCACATAAGATAATATGAGCGACCATGTATGTTTCTCATTTTGTTTGGTTTGTTTTCTGGAAATACACTGAAATAGTTAAAGCAGTTTGTGTTAACTTGTTTGGCTTTGACTTTTACACCAATACTTGAAAATGGGTCAGTTCTGGCAAATATTTAAAACTGTGAAAATGCACAACACTGGGGAAACAACCCCTGTAAAAATATATATATAAAAAGGTCTTTTTCATGGATGAATAAAATGTACAAATACTATCTGTTGTCTTTCAGTTTCTTTTTACCTTAAATGCCCGACAGTGATATTCAAATATAATGTATGTATTATTAAATATGTTTAATATATAGTTTTCTTATAGTGAGAACACGTTTTCCAAAATTAAGCCTCACCCAAGTTCTGTAGAAAGTTCATATTGTCATTTTAAATTCTCAGAGGAAGAGTTATATGTTTACAATCCATGTTTTCAGATTAAAGCCTTGTATATGATCATAAGAATGATTATAGCCAATACATTTCTCTTAAGGAATGTAATGCGCTCTCAGTTTATTATTAAAACTGAAACCAGCAATGAGTTTACATTCATGTCTGGGTGACACACTGTCCATTGGCTTCCTTACTGACTAATCCACTGCATGAATCTACTAATTTCTCCCATAGATGTTTCCCTTCTGGGTGGTTTCCTTTACAAACATATTACGCTGTGTGTTCATTCACTATGCACAAATCAAAGAAGCAGATACCGTCTGAGCTAGGACAAAGATATGCAGTCTTAAGTGCTGAATTGAAAAATCTTGAAAGCCTGCATGCATATGAACAAACCCCGAGGCTGCACATACATGGCTGAGCACATGATGTGCTGTATGCCTCAGTTAGTCAACAGATTTCTATAGCATTGGAAAGGATGTTACTGCTCTATATAGGTCTCTTTTTGTTGATGACAAGAATTAATTCAGTAAAAGAAAATATACTAAGGACATATATAGTGGAGAGAAACAATGGGATTAAATCAAGAGAGTAGAGATCCTTTAGACTTCCATGGTTAGGGATTAAGTCGATTTGACAACAACATAGTGACAAATGAAAGGGAAAAGCTGAATCAATGAGGGAAGACACTTAACAAAAACATGTTTCAAGTCTTTACATCACAGTCACCACATCGCAAACTACTGTAGATGTATGGGAGATTTATACCAACTTGACAGCACACACTACCACCATCATCAAAACAACAAATGAGGAAATATCTATCTATTTAAAAGGCAAGGCTGGCAATATTCTATATATTTTTTTAAAACATTACAAGACCAAAACTAAGGATACGCGTGTTCATCTTTCAATACTTCCCTACCCTGTGTGTGGCATGTAAAACGTAATCTCACTAAATAATTTAATTTTCAAAAACGCTTAGTAATTTCCTAAAACAGCTGGGCACTGTAGTTTTCAGAACATATTACACAAACAAGAGTAAATAGTGCCTTTTTTGGGGGGACTATTCTCTATTCAGCTGCGGATTAATACACATTTGGCATGCTAGTGAGTATTTAAAGTATGCAGGGGCTGACTTAAAATAAACTACAATGCCCATGTTCATTGTAATGAAGGAATGTGTCACCCAGTGTGGCACGTTGAAATGTTTTTATTAGGTTTAGGACAACAGTATAACACAGAAGAATAATCTATTTTAGGCTTTGACAAAAAAGGCAATACCAGTAGCTAGGATCAATTCATTGCTGGTTTGTCTTTTAATGGGATTTTATGACAATAAGAACAATATAAAAAAGTCTCTGGCCTTGTACTTTAAGGTATTCTAAATTGCCAATGGTATACAATCGTCTCCATTTGTCTTATTTCTTATTGTCAAATAAGATATAAAGGACATCAAGAAGGACTGACTTCAATTAAAGCTGCATTATATAACGAACAATGGATGACTAACTCTCAGTGGCTTTGGAAACTCATTGTATCCCACCAACACACAATCATTGGGTCAAATAAATCAAAATGTATGAATCTGAATTAAGCAATTGAAATGCAAGAAGGTGCACGGATATGCCGAACAGCAGTAATAGCAGAGCTGGGTTTTTTTAACACCTCTTCTGCACTGCACTTTCATTATAACTCTTTAAGTTCTCAAAATGATTGCAAAGTGCTCCATTTGGTTCCTTAATTTTCAGTTAATCACTTGATACATTATATTACCACGTTAAGCACGTAGGTAAGGACTTAAAATTAATCTCTAGCCCACAGCATAAGCAGGGAGCTTTCTGTTCAGGCTCAGAGAATCACTGCAGATATGAAGGACATTGACTCACAAATTTCAAGACAAGTTTGGGATTTAGCCACTAGTGGTTTTAATGAGAACTCTGGAAACTCTGGATAACGATGAAATAGAGAAGACAGAGGGGGCTGCTAAGATAAAGTAGTACTATACTTGGATTTAATGGCTGCTCAACTTTAAAATTGTTGATGTGTCCATATACCAAATACAATGTCCAACAGCAGCTTCTGTTCATCCAGTTGGACTCTGCAGCCTCTACTATCTATGCTATCCTTGTCACATTCCTGAGCTGCACATTCACAGCTATATTTACTTGGCTCAGAGTATATGAGTATGTTGCAGGGTCTCCCTGCATACATCCACCTGTCCCTATGCGTAATACCAAATAATATACCACTGTATCGTTGGCACCAGACGTTACTATTAATACTCCCATGGTGCCAATGTTAGAGTTGCAATAGGTCTCATTCTTTCTATCATTCTTTGTGATCTCTGGTATAATACTGGGGATTATTAGCCACTGATCCACAGAAATCTGCTGGCTATTTTTGTTTGAAAAGACGTCCATCTTTATCAGGATTGACCTCTATATAACTTTGTTGTTTGGAGTAAGACTTAGTGTACACATTATCTCACTATTTAATCATTTATTTTCAATGCAATGATGGAAGAATGATGCTTTTTAGTTACCTTTTAATTTTTCACATTTAGTAGTATAGAATGGTGGACATTCAGAATAGATTTGCTTAGGGCTATCCCCTTTTCCCTTGTTTCTGGAAATTTGAGGGTTTTAACAACCTGTAAGGATTTCCAATTAAAAAACTTAGACATGGTCATTGTATGGGCTGATTCCAGCATTTTTTAGACTTTGTATATGTATAACTAACAGCTTGAAAAAGTCTCTGACAGAATTTAAATCTTCATGTTTGAAAATAACATTTACAAAAAAATACATAAACCTTCTTTTTGATGCCTGGCCTAAATTGCCAGAGGAAGATTTATAAAATCCTTAGTAAAGCCCTGGCTAAGGTTGAAGATACACCTTACAGTGAGCCTCGAGCAAACAGGGGTCTTAAGAAACCTCAGGTTTATGTAGAAGTCAGAGACGTATTTATGAGGATGTTTTAATATTGGCACATGTTTTTAATCTATCAATGAAAAATGGGAAAAACATGTTGAATGGAGGGTACAGCTTCAACAAAATGCAGGAATTAATACTTTCTGAAGGCACTGTGCGGTGTAAGTCTGTTATGAAATCATCAGAGAGTGACAAGGCCACAAACTTTATTGTGTTTTGAACCCTATGTGCTTTCAAGGATGTAATATCCTGTCTGGCCCGTTGGATTCTCAGTCAACATAAACAGGACAAATTAAGGGAGGGAGAAACAACAACAAACAACAAAAGATTTCTATTAAGCAACATATTTCCTTTCAGTCAAAAGATCTGAGATCCCTATTTATGGTATCAGTCACAGGGTTTCCTAAATTTAAGACTTGTTGAGAGCTTTTTAATACCACATAGAATTTAATACCCGTTTTATGATCACACCGGCCACAGCATGAAAGTTTGATGAAAAATCAGTACAGATGATAAATTTATTATACACAACCTTTTTCTTTTTTGGTACTTCCCAATAGTATATGACAATAATTCCTAATGATATATTTTATTAAATTAACGCTATCTCGACCCAGATAAATGGCCATAAATGGGTGGATTATTTAATGAGGTTTTTGCTAAATTGACACTTGAGCGTGTTTTGCTACAGGTCTGATGGTGCTGACTAAAAGTCCACAAAAATGATTAAGAGCCTCCTCCACTGTTGCAGCAATCCCACTTTTAGTTAAAAAGGTGTATAAGGTCTCCTGGCAGCCCACAATCAAACACAAAAATATGTTTTAATTAAGAATACTGGCTACAGATTATATTATGTAACTTTTATTTAAATGTAATCAATCGTAGTAACGCTTAAGCCACTCACATCGCAACCCCTACAGTTATGTAAGAGATTGGCGTTTCAACAACATATACATTAGGACTACATCTGGATTGTCGGACTAAGCCTCGAATAAGAACAATAACTGCTTACTACACAGTATAATGTAATTTTCCATTTAAATTAATGACGGCCATTAAACGCTGAACATCCCACAAGCTGGGACACGGGTACTTATAGGCAAACTTTAATTGCCATCAGTGTAATTACGCCATGTGATGTAGTTAGATCCCATATCTCCCACACTCTGCCAAGGCTTTTGTAATAAACCCAGACATCACAAGCAGCTCCTTAGGGGAAGCATCTAGATCCCTCACACGATTCTGAAGTTAAACTGAACAGCTCATCTGACCTGTGCCCGGCTTGTCCATAATTCATTTCTGTGAATATTAATACCTTTACTCGCATGAATAAAACATAAGAATTAGTCCCCTTTCATGTGATATCGACTTTAATTTCTCCCTCTCTCTCTCTCTCTCTCCACGGTTGTACAACTTAAAGGAGCTCACAAAAGGTCGGGAAATTCCAGCGAGATCACGGCAGGTCTATGAAAGATGAAAAAAAATAAATAAATAAGAGCAACATTTTTTTAATAATTTCAAGTGATGCCATTAAAGAGTCGTTTTACTAAGGCGACAGTGATCATTTTTTACACTGCCAGTGTCAGTGTGTGCAAGCCCCCTTTTAATGTCTCTTGTTAATGTGTCTTTTTGAGTGTTGAGAATTGCCAAAGACACGCAAACACTTCATGATGATTGATAGCAGTGAGGACAAAGTGTGAAACATTCTTAGCATTTAGCTTAAACAAAATTCATGGGTGTGCACTGCCATGTCTCGTCATTCCACGCCGCTGTGCCATGTGTAACACTTCCATATATCAACAACAATGTACTGAAATCTAGTCAAGTTTCCTTGATAAAAGAAATGTTGGTACTTTCTACCTCCTTTATGAATGGCAGTTTTGAATAATGGCTTTATTAATGGCTGTTTAATAATGTAGTCTTGCTTTACACATCAGTTACAAGCCATTAATAAGAACACATTTGGGTTGCCAGGTTGTGTAAAAATGCCTAAATGTTATAATTCAAAGGCAATATAGGTTAGCCATTAATACATCCTCATGGGTTTTCTCACTTTCTAATACTCATCACTTCTGCGGGTATAAGTTAACAAGTACAATTTAAATATAGGCACAAACAGTATTTACACTTTACACACAATAATTAAATTGGTCAAATATAGTAAAAAATAGAAAGAGGGAGATGGAAGAAAAAGAATTATCTGTAGTTGGGGTTTTAGTGAGGACATTTATTTTCATTGTTATATCTTACTACCTGGCAAAAGCTAGAAATGTACACTGAATAATTTGCCAACGGAGCTAAAGCCAAGAAAGACTGGATGAGTATCTTTGTCGACTGGCAGACTCTGACATTATCCGCAATCAGACTCGTTTGGATGTAATTAACATAAAAGCTTAGTCAGCACATGGCCTGCGATCTACTATGCTTATCCTCTTTGACCAACCAGAAAAAAAGCCATTACATAGTTTGTTTAAATGAACATACTATGAAAGATATAAAAAAGCACACACACACACACACACTCTCTCTCTCACACACACACACTCACACACACACTCTCTCTCACACACACACACACACACACAC
>NW_023339774.1:14484791-14493383 GCF_004916995.1 Morone saxatilis | reverse complement strand
ACACACACACACACACACGCCAAACATGCCATGTCTAAAAAGGTAAAAAATAAACTCACTGTTTCTGCTGAGTCATTTGCAATGTCTCATCAGCAGACCTTTAGATTTTATTGATGATCAAAAAACAGGACAAAAAAAAAAAAGGAATAATTTTAAGGGCGGATATGGATTTAGTTAATTTATGTCCGCCAAATTTGGGCAGTACAACACATCTGCTGACACCAGCAGTGTTTAATATGCATTCAAATGCAAGATGCTTGCTTAGTGAAAAGGGGGAAAATACTAGATTCAGCAAATAAGAAAATTAACTACTCTAAGTGTTGACTGAGCTTTAAGAGCTCAAATTGAAACACTCTCAAGGGGACACTGATAAAATAACGTGCTACCAAGTCTAGGCAAAACAGATGACAAAAAATTATATAAAGAACATTGCAATCAGATTTTACTTCAAGAGGGTGGATAAACTAACCATGTAGTTACTTTTGGGTTCAGTTTTGACAAATTTGGTGAAACCAACCAACCGAGGCTTAAACACAAAATGGATGCCAGCGCTATAGAAACAGGGAATGCTCACCTGAGTGAGAAATGTAGAGGTGATGCTGGGAAGCCAGCTGTGGCATAGCGTCTACACTCGAAAAGAAAAACAGCTTTTGTGGCCAAAGCAAGGGACAGCCTCAAGGGAACTTTTGTGTACATAAGGAATTTGAATTAACCATTAAAAATGTTTAATGGGAACATGCTTTCTTCTTCAAAAAAAACAAAAACAAAAAACATCAGCTACTCTGTGTGGCTCTGGTGATGCCCAAAGCCTTCCCCCTGACATCTGTGATAATGCCTGACATCCACGATCAACTCTATTAGATAAGACTTTAAGCACATTCTCTGTAATCCATTCACATGCAAAGCAAGTGCTGAAATTGCATGCACCTGTTTATGTTGTGCCGCGCGTTAATGGAGAGGGAGTGTCGACTTCTTCTGCAGAGGCAATGCTCCTTTTAAGGAGACTTTGTGTACACTTGGATGACTAAGGGGAGTTTGAAATTAAAACTTTCTGTATAAAGCTCCTTTGAAGTATTAGGATAAGTATTGACACTGAACTGCATAATCCCTGTGAGCGAATTAAAGACAGAGAGGGAAAGAGGAGGAACTGAGGCAGGTAGGTAATTAAAGGTTGTGAGGTTGGGATGGACTTACTGGCTTGGGTGTTTCTTTATCTTGCAATATGTTCATGTCAGTGCAATGCTACAAGGCTCAAAGCTGTGCTTAGCATTTATGTATGAATACCACTATACAAAGTGATTATGTCCGTATATTCTGCACTTTAATAGTACCGGCACCCGCAGGACTGGCAGTTAAAGAAAAACACAAAGCTGGAGGTGCAATAAAAAGAAGTGATAACTATGATACCATTTTTAAATGAATATTCATTTCAAACATGAAGATTAAAGATTATGTTGAAGTATAAAGCAAATGTTGTCCGTGCTTTGGATTTTTAGCAATGGGTTGTTTGCTACTTAAATGTTGGGTAAAATATGTTACATGCCAAAGCCAAATTGGGTTCAGTATTAGTATGCAAATTCATGGAATTATATGAAATCCAAATTGCCCACATAAAAAGCTGTTAAACAAGACCAAGAGTCATGCTAGCCGCTCTGCGAGGTGGTACTTTGGCACAGCAGTGCTTCGAGCTAAATGCTAAGGTCATCATGCTAAACTGTTATGTTTACCATGTTCACCATCTCAATTTACAATGTTAGCATTCTAACATTTGATACTTAGCAATAAAAACAAGCACAGCAGGTGCTGCTGGGAATGTTGTTAGTTTTGCAGATATTTAGTTGTGAACCAAATGATCAAAGTAACATTTCGACTTGATGATGGTGCTAGATTAGAACTGATCCTGAGGGGAATGTCTGTACCGAATTTCATGGCAATCCATCCAATAGTTGTTGAGCACAAATATGAACCCTCATGGTGGGCCTAGATCAAAATTCAGGGTCTCACCAAAGTCTATATGAACCATAAATGGCACTAATCCATCCAGTAGATGTTGTGATATGTCGCAGGACTTCTGAAAACTTGCTTAGCTGGTGGCACTAGAGGAACACGAGGAAATCACAAATCATTAGTATTCATCCTCTGTGCATCATGGATATCTGCACCAAAATCCATGGCCATGTATCCCATAGCTGCTGAGAAATTTAAGCCTGGAACAAAGTGTTGGGCCGACCAACAGACCAACATTGCCATCCCTAGAGCTGCTAGCATGGCTATAAACCTTGAATTTAATCGATATGTTTACAGATATATTTCCTTTTATGTATTGTTATGAATACAGGTGGTCTGAGCCTTGTTTCGTGGCTCAGCTATTCAAAATCTGACACTGGTAAACTCTAAAATATCTGTGTCCCGTTGACCTCACTTATTCATCTTCCTGGTTATTTTTCTTGTCATAAAAATTTAAAGCAACCTTGTGAAATCTTTCAAACTCTTCACAACAGTGTGGCTACCGGCTACATAGGGGCCGTGCACCGAATAGGGAAAGGCCTTAGACAAAGCGATCCGCAGTGCACCACCAAGTCAGCACAGTGTGCAGAGAGAAGAGAAACGGGGCGAGGTCTCCCTCGTCTGTTAGTGGATTATTGGATTTGGATTATCTGTGCAGACAAAATTACCCATTAGGGAAAATTGTAGCATGTTCTTTCAGAGGAGCTGGTGCTCACAAATACTTTCACCTCACACAACAGTGTGACCTGAACACCCCGGCTGGTACATTATGTACAATACAGACACTTGAGTGACCAGAATCAGCAGCCCACTGTTCAGAGAAATGCCTGAAGACCTGAACGACGCACACACTGGGGACTAAGTGCAGCGGCACATGTAGAGATGATGAATGTGTCAGCAAAGCAAGGCAGGATGTGCTCAGGAGCTGCTAATCATCACTCACTTGAGGGGTAAAGGGGTGGTGGGGGGGAAAAAGAAAAAAACAGAATAAGGGAGGGGTGATTTAGCTATTTTTATCTGGATTCCATTAAGACAGCTGCCATCCTGCCGAGTGTTGGTGAAACTTTCCTGCACTTTCAGTCAACCAGGAAGAGTGACAAGAAAGATGGACTGTCACTGTGGAGTTTTTTCTGTTATATTTGTGGTATAATAGAAATAAAAACAAAGACACTCTGCCTTTAATGCTTTCAAAGAGGCCAGTTGTGGAGTGGGTGCTGAAAATCCCATAAGCTCATCCTCTTTAGCTGAAAGCATTACAGACTTTGGGCTCTGTAACTGCCCGTGTGCCTCTGTAATCTGCCAATGTGTCCAACTGTAAGTCTGATCATCAAATAATTGTGATCATGTATATAATGCTCTCTCTTTAGAAAATAATACAGAATAGGAACATATCTAATTCCTCCCTTGGTTGACCAACCGAAAAAAAAAAACCATTTATATTTATGGCCAATGGCTCCAGTCTGGTTTTACGTATAAAAGAGTATTGGGGAATGTGGCCAGCAGGTGGATGGTTCAGGTCACATTTTATGACCCTGACATTCCCGTCCCACTTCAGACCAACCAGGACCTCTGCCATCCGCTTGGTGTCAGACGGGGTGGAGATAAGGGCCGGACAGAGTGACAGTGACATGCCCCACACACAGGCAGAAGCCGGGAAAGTAATTCTGTATATGGTGGCCAACACGCCACAACATCAAGGCTCTGACCCAAGCCATAGATCCCCAACAGCATTCTCCCACAGCCCAGTTTAGCTCCGAGTCAATGAATTCTTTACTGAAGATGGAGGACTGAGCTGCATATCAAGAGGGATTTAGCATTAATTAGTGAACCATCTAAACATGGCCTAGGGCTCGCTGCCATGCTTTTCTTCATGCCACCCTAAATTAAAACAGTTTTATATAACAAATATTCAGATTTTATTTCCCTCGGTATGAAGGAAATACCGAGCATAGTGATGCTGTTTTGGACTGTGTGAAGTGCTGTTATAATGTATGTCAAGATGTTTAAGTACAGGTTTTGCTATGTGTTAAGTTCAATAAAATGGTATACAATTCTTTTCGATATCTAAGGATGTGCTTTTGTTTCATAATCTCTAGAAAGAATCATTGAGCCATTAACATGACTTCATTAACAAATACAATTTAGAGTAGACAGATAAGTTGTTGGAGGAACTTAATTTATTTTCACTTTTTCATGTAAAAATATACATCAAGCGGGGGTTTACTGCAAAAATCATTTGAAAAATAAAATATAACTTTTTTTTTTCCATCTCAAACCACAATGCTTTTTTTGACAGTTTGTTTAATTTTGTTACATTTTCCATGGGCGTACATGTTTGACATTTGTCCATGACTGTACTGAATTAATTTATAAAGCCACGCTGAGGACACCAGTGTACATAATTCAGTGAAAGAGTGAGATGTTCAGAAGTTGAGCTCGAAAGTATTTGTGTATTGCTGTGTTTAAAGGTGCGGTAACAAAAACTTTAAAATGCTGGACACAAAATGAACCCCATAGGCCTGTAATCAAAAAAAACAACAACAATGTACTACATTTTCTGAAGAGGGTCATGGACCAGTTTACAAAAAGATTATTTTTTGTTTTTTATGGTTTTCAAAATGTAGTAAATCTGTTTTTTTCCAGGTACCTCAAACTACACGTCTTCTGCTTGTATAGATATCAATTCTCAATTCTCTTGTGTTCTCCCATGGCATAAACTTAACCCACATTAATATGTATGAATAGAATGAACTACACTCTGCAACCTGCTTGAAAACTTTTTTCTAGAATATACAAAAGTTTTCTACAAAGAAATGCAAGTTAATCTAGCTTCTTCTAATTCACTTTATTCACCCTTTTAACCCAAATGCAACACAATATTCCCTCTGTCCCTCCACCCATTGTGTGGCACAAAGAGCTTGATTGCAGAAAGTAGCAGTGACGTGGAGGTTTAATAAAACTAGCTTCTCCAACTGGCAAATGTTTGTGGACTTGATCTGGAGGAAGAAATGACAGACAAAGCAGAGAGGGAGAGATTATTGAAAATGAATTTCAATACTTGAAACGGCACTTGTAGTAGTAGTGTTACCACAAGACTTTTACAACTTTTGATTTGGTGTAATGGTTTTGTTATGAACACTGAATATTGGGTTTGAATGTAACTGGGGTTTTTAAGGAGATGAAGTGCTTCAAGAGGACAAACAGCTTCATATTTAAAATAAACACAAACACATACACACACAAAACAAATATTTAATTGTTTTTTTTCATGTCTTGTGTAATTTATCAAATATCACCGTAAATGAAATGGCACAAAAATAAACCAGTTCAGGATTCAATATGGTTGACCACAGTTGGTTTGCGACGGGGCGGTGACTTCTATTAATCTGTTGTCTAATTTTGATGTTTCGGTGGACAGCGATTTTGGAAATTTTGAGTTTCAGTAAAAAAATGATATATTGCATATCTGCAGGAAAACAAGCGACCACTATTTCAATGTCGCTGCAATCCCCCCCCAAAAAAATACGTACAGGTTAGCAAAGCAACACAATGAGCGTAAAGCTGAATGTATTGTAGTGGGAAGACACAAAAAGACAAACTAAAAACAAAGAATGAGCGAGAAGGATTATTAACAGCATGTGAACGTGTCCAGTAGGCTGAGCCTCGTCTCCACACACTCCTGCACACTTCAGAGTGCATTCCACTGGAACACACCCCGGGGAACGCTGGCTGCCATGTGACACACAGCAGCAAACGGGGGGGGGAAGCAGCATAGGAGGAGGAGAGGTAGGAAGCGGGATTGAGGGATGAGAGACAGAAAAGGGAGAGACAGTATGATGGGAATAAAAATTTAAATCGCAAGGGGGCAATTAGTAAGGAAGCCCTACTAGAGCGTTCAATCATGCACCGCCCATTTCAGGGACAGCGACTTTACACAGGGGGTCAGAATGATGTGTATGTGCAGCATTGCACTGTATTTGTTGTATTATGTATTCCAGCAGCTTTTTAAATGTGATGTATTATTCATTTTTTTAGGTTTTTTTTTTTTTTAGCTCAAGGTGGAAACAAAAAATAAATGCTTGAATTTCAATGCAGCAAAATAGCAATAAAGTTTAATATGACTAAGTGAATAAAGAGGAAAGAGAAATAAATGAAGGTAGATGAGGAGGTATTAAATCTGAACAGATTCTACGGGGAGCCGTGTTATGGAAGAAAGATGTGAGCTTCAGCAGAGTTCAAGAGCACCACAGGCACAATACACTGCTGCCAGGGAGAATGTGGGTCTGTCTACTCATTGGTTCACTCACTCGCACACACACACACACACACACACACACACACACACAAAGACAAACAAACACGTCAATTAAAAGTAAATGTGTTGACCACACTTACTGGTTTGTAGAGCCGAAGGTGTTTCCAGAGAATCCTACAAAAAGGAAATAAAGTGATCAACTGGGTGACATAAAACATCATGACTGTCAGTGTGTATGAATATGAGATGGCTATTAAACACAGAGGCAGAGAAGGTGTAGAAAGGTGAAAGGATGAAAGGGGTAACTGGACAATCTGAGGCACAGTATGTATGTAAGTATGTAAGCTGAACAAGTTAAGGAGACAAAAGAGAGGAAAATCACCCAAAAATAAGTGGGAGGAAGACGACGACATCCCTGATCTGCTAACAAATTTGGGTCATGCAAACTCAAAGGCCTGCCTGCATATCGTTCGCAGAGTAACACCTCCTGTCACTGCGCTGATACAAGTAAATGTATGGTTAAGAATCTTGGCTATATATGTTGTATGACGATCATTTGCTGTTCTGATTATTCATTTTGGGGACAAAAAAACTAAAAGAAAAGGCTGCTAAAGTTGTAGTCTCACCTCCTGCCTGTGGCTGCTGTCCAAAGCCAGAGAAGCTGCTGGCCTGACTTCCAAACCCAGTGCCCTGCTGGGCCAAGGCCCCAAACGATGGAGGGTTCTGATTGGCTAGAGCACCAAAGGATGGGCCGCTGGGAGGTGAGGCAAACCTGAAAATAGGAGAGGCAGTCAATGTGATATGGTATAGAGTCACAAAAAAACACTGAGTCGCTAAATTAAAAATAAATATCTGACACTGAGACAAAATGAGTGAATAATTGAACGCAGGGAAAAAGAGAAATGACTATGGTGCATATATATATTCTTTGTAAACATGCTTGCAAGGCAGAAGGTGTCAGATGGTGTTTGTGAGGATTGAGAGATGGGGGTTTAAACAGTAATCCCTTCGAAAGGACCCACGCCCATTGACTTCCGAGGTAGAAAAAGCAAAACACGGAGAGGGACACACAGAGAGAGAGAGAGAGAGAGAGAAAGAGAGAGAGCAGGCCAGTTTAATCTGCCGTCAGCAGTGAGATTATCTGTGGAGAATAATCTAGTCCTGCACAGGGCTCCATAGTTTTGGGCTCAGAGCCATGCTCACTGTAACAAAACACATGCACATTGTGGACACAGAGGGGTGATGAAACTGGAGAAATCATTACAGTGGAAATAATGGGAAGATAATATTTTTTTTAAATATAAATCTCCTGTGAGACTAAGAAAATGCGTGTATATTACGACAGTGGACTCAATAGTGTGAAAGTAGCCTCCGTTGGTCTCAGTGCAGTCTCCAAAACTCGGTTTGCATTAGGTTTATTTTTACCACATCTTTACTATAACGTTAATAGAGCGTTTAACAGCGTTGCTTTGTGCTTTATGTTTTGAGCGAGAGAGATCACACATGTTCCGATTCCAAAAAAAAAAAAAAAAAAACTGCTCCACGCTGCAGGCAAAACGCTGCTGCTCCTCTCCCGCCTCTGTATTACACAAAAAGCCTGGTGACACCGACAGAGAGTGACTGCACCAAAGTGACAGCCAAAAATAAACACTACTTAGTTTACTACAAAGTTGTGCCACAAAAACATTTGCTGATTTAGCCTGGAATGTCATTAATTTAAACCAACAAAAAATACATGCACCTGTAAATTAAGGTTGTCACCTTTTATACAAAATTGGGAAAAATTAAAAGTTCTAACTGTAATGACTTGTCCAAATTTGAAGTAGTTTGCCTGGTGGTCCAGCAGAGGGCGTTCCTAATATTTACAATCACTTGACCTATTGACCTATCAGTAAACTAAGCTAATTCATAAAAAAAATGAGCAGGACACTACTCATTACACTATATGGGTTGCATTTAAATTCATTCAAATTCATTTTATGATAATTTCAACATACAAAGGGTCAACACTGGACCGCCGGCTGCCATTGTCCCCCTAGTGCAGCAACTTTTATAGCCACTCCAGTTTGGTACTACACAAGTAAGGATCTGTTACAAGTTTAGTGGTGAGTGTTTTTTGTTTTGCTGCCCTGTTCTCTGTATCTATGCCTCCTCCAGGTACCGCTCTCCCCTCCGTGCTGTAGAGTGACTGGTCAGGCACACCAACAGTCGATTTGTTCATGAGACCAGCCGGCTTTAGAAACAGGAGAGCAGCAGGCAGACGGGGCCAGTGGGACAGTTTAGAGCCGTGTGTTGTGTTTAGGGGCGAGTATTGGCAAGAACCTCACGAT
>NW_023339774.1:14476228-14484766 GCF_004916995.1 Morone saxatilis | reverse complement strand
AGATACGTAGGTACTACGATATCGCGATATCTCACGAGTATATCACATAGTTCTGTTAAGCACATACAGATGCATACTGCTGACTACAGACAGGACCAAATTGCAGTCACCAGGCTTCCATTATCAGTTCAACAACAGCTCTCCCATTATATTCAACCTTATTAATTATTAATTACATTTCAATAAATAATCCAATCCTCACCTTGCCCAATCTTTCGCTATTCAGTTTCACAAGCTGCCTGTGGCGTTTGTCTTCTCGAGCCACAGGGGCCCTTGGCGCTCGGTGTTACTTGTGGTGGAGCTCATTCAGCCTACATTGTGAGCAACCGAACCGACCTCCGCCCCGCCCCTCCACAACTCTCTACATTGGCTATTGCCGTCACCACGCACACCGCGCATGCACTACATTCAGTGACCGGACTAACGCCACGCATGTACAACAAGGTGTGTGCAGGTGCGCAGCGCCATGGGCGGTGTCGGAGCAATCGCCCACCATCTCTACACCCCACCCAAACTCACCGTATAATACACACAGAAAAGCAGCTTAACATCTCCAATTACCTGGGCGCCATCACCTCTTGCTTTACTACCGCAGTCGCCTCACGTCGCGGCCCCCCCCCCGTTTACCCTCGGCTGGCTAACGACCTCTGAATTACCATACTCTCGGCGGGCTGTCTTGCTACGCTGCAAATCTCCCGCAACGTTTCCTTTGCTGTTCCCCCACAATCCATCTTTCTCCTCAAGGCAGCCGACGACTGAGCGCTTTAAAACGGCATTCTCACCTCCTTTATCCACTTGTTGTTCTTCACTCAATCTTCCTTTTCAAGCTTGAAGCCACAAGGGTCGGCTTCCGAGAAGCGGTCAGCGTTTGAAAGGAGCATGCGGCGGAGGCGTTTGTTAATTGGTTGCGAAAAGGTCTCGAAGAGCCACGGCTCTCTACATACTACGCATACACACCTAGAGTCGCTCTTCGGGGCGGGCATCTTATCCGGATGGATGGACGGTAAATTCATACCTGCTTACTTAATCGCACCGCCGTCTAACACCTGATCATCTACTTCTTAGCAATTAAATCTGATCTTTGGAGTTAAAAATTCCGATATTACTGTATCAGGGTGCTTCAAAGTACTCCGCGATATCTTTCTGCCGTCTATTGATCAATTATTACCCCACCCCTTAGTACGATGTGTTGTTATGCCAATCCGTCGTAGTGTTTCACTATTTTTACTCTCTCCTTAGGGGGGGTGATCACATTTTTAGTTATTGTTATTTTGTTTTAAGATTAAATAGCTATTGTTGTGCAGTTATTATTTATGTCAAAAATTTGCATTTCTTACTTTTTTAGAAAGTATTTTTTAGTTTAGCTTTTCATTTGTTAATGTATTCATTCTATATTGTTAATTAAAAATGTCTTTTAGTTTAGTACATAGAATTCTGCTTTTGTGTGTTTCTTTTATCACTGTGTTTCAGTCTTTAATTGTTACTCTCCTCTTTCTCTGAGTGTATTAACTAATGAAGGTCATAAACACGATTTCGAAACTGACAAATAAGACAGAAAGTGACACACTCTTACACTCTAAAGATTACATGTTCATACTGAAATGTTAAATAATAATAATAATAATAATAATAATAATAATAATAATAATAATAATAATGATGATGATGATGATGATGATGATGATAATGATAATAATCAAGATTGTTGATTTATTTTTAATTTTATTTTTATTCTAACATCTTTTCACATATTGTTGAGTGTTATATCTTTACCATACTGGAAGCCAAATGGAAACACAAAGCAAAAGTACTGGGAACAAACTCCCATGTTACTGCTTTTGAAAGATACATTTATCTGCCTTATTCTTCTCCAGGTGCCAACAGTCTGTTTGGGAGTAGTGGTGCAAAGGCCTTCGGTTTTGGACAGGCCTCCTTTGGCGAGCAGAAACCTAGTGGGACCTTCAGCACTGGTGCAGGGAGTGTCGCATCCCAGGGATTTGGCTCCTTCTCTACACCGACAAAACCAGGTACAGCTTTCACCATACTGCTTTTCATGCTAAAAGTACTTAGTCTTCACTCTTCATCCTTGAGATTCTCTCATCCACTGCTTCCTGTACTTGTTTAGTTGGTTTACACACATTTTCAGACCAGACTTGTTTCCATGTACTGTTCATACTTCCTTAGGGTAAGGATTCATTTTCTTAATTCGAATTGTGTAAGGGCCCTAGCAAATGGAAATACTGCTGTTGTTAGGGAATTACAGCATTTCGTAATCCCACGCTTACACACATTCCCTTGATAAGGCTTGTAGTAGTGATGGTCGATATTCTCTGTTCTTTCATTTTTCGGGGTCTGGCTTAGGGCCTCTGGTTTAGTGATGTGTGAGGTTCGGTGATAGTGGCATCGCTGTGATAGAAACTCTGTGCACATATACTACTATACTACTACTATATATCTAATATCACATTTTACACAGCAGCCAACTCTTGACATTGCTTTCTCCTTTATCAGCTGAGATACAGCAAGTGTCCTTATCTCCTCCCCCCAGCAGAGCAGAAAGTGAGGTAGTCAGGCTCCGTTATTCACCTGCTGGGATGCTGCTGATGCAATGTTACCTCTCAAAGTCACAGTGCGATGAGTCAAAGATGGGATGTATTTATTTCATTATCAGATCCATATTGGATACAAAAAAAGTTTTAGATTGTCTGTTTAAGCTACATTATTTCAGAAGTGTCATTTTGTATCGGTGATCTATGTCTTGGATAATCAGTATTCAAGAGAGCTGCAATATTATGGGTAAAATAATGTAGATCTGTCATGCATGGTTAGATAATGTACCAATTTTCTGCTACATTTTACCTTTATTTGGTTTTTGTAACAGTTGAGAGCGTGTGAAGACAGCTGAATATAAACCTAATCTGATATCCTTGTTGATTTGTTATGCCATGCTTTGGAAACAAGAGTTACTGTTTGTCAGATAACCCACGAGTTTAAGTGTCAAGTCACGTAGTTCATTTGGGTTTGAAATTGCTTCACTTTATTTAGAAGAGAACTGACATGCCAGTGTGTATTTGTGTCAGTCAATACATATGATTCTGTTCTCAACTTCAAAAACAAAAAGTGACACCACTATTTAGATCTTTCACATGGGCTAAACTGTACTCTGCTCCTATCCACTCAAGCTCCAAGACTTAGAGTATTTAGTAGATTAACAAGTTAGAGTGGATCAAGTGCCAATGAAATTAGGTTTAGAGCAAGTTTAAGTATAAAGAATGAACTTAAGTCCTTTACAAATAAAAGTGAGTTTTCAAGATGTCTTTTTATTTCTTTCTTTTTTTTTCAATTCTTCTTTTTTTTCAAGCCATCCAAACTATCCCTTAGCCCCACTGGGATATTGGTACCTCTCAGCACACTAATGCCCTATCACTGGCCCACGTACAGGGAATGTAATCTTGTTACATTAGCTCAATCAATTATTTACTCGGGCATGCTGGTAGCCAGGCTGTAATTTCAGTACACCCTTTCTCCCTCTGCGCTGCTACCTCTTAGGCTTTGAGTTGGAGTGAAGTATTCATCCAGTCATTTGGCTGTCAGTGTGTTGTTCCAGAACAATAATGTATTGTACACAAGAAGCCGCAATATTATTATTAGTATTATTAGTATTCAACATTCTCACGAGACATTTTCTTGTGAGAAACAATAGGGGGAAATATTTATTAGAAATTATTAGCATATTAATTTTTTTGTTATTACTCTGTAGTTAGTGTCAGCCCTGGTTTAGACCATGTAAAATGTGTGTGTAGTCATATCCTGGATCCCTGTGAGGAGAAAAATAACCTCCACGTATGGGAAATAAAAAAAAAAAGTTGATCCATGCTTCAAAAGAAACCACATCCGGACTGACCTTTTTTTTATCTTCTCTTTGTAGCAACAGTGCTGTAACTCCCTGTTTATGTTCTGCTGCTTTCTGTTACAACACTTTCCCCCTCTACAGGTGGTTTTGGCAGTGCTCCAGTGTTTGGGAGTCCCCCTTCCTTTGGTAGTTCCCCAGCATTTGGTGGCGGAGCATCATTCGGCTCAAATGCCTCCTTCAGCGGCAACATGGTTCCCTCAGCCGGTAAAGTGTTCGGAGAAGGAACGGCGGCTTCCAGCATGGGAGGATTTGGGTAAGAATGTTTTTTATATTCTGTGAAAGGTTTGAATAAAATACTATAAACATTATACAAATGGCTTTTTTAGAATATATACATCGATATATTAGAGACAATATTGCACAGGCATTGAGTAATTTATGCAGATTTTTAGCACATTTCTAATTAAAATGTGTCACTTTCCTGTCTTATTTGTCAGTTTTTGCAATCGTGTTATGACCTCATTTGTTTAATCCAGAGGAGAGGAGAGTAACAATTAAAGACTGAACACAGGATAAAAGAAACACACAAAACAGAATTCTATGTACAAACTAAAGACATTTTTATTAACAATATAAATGAATACTTACAAATGAAAAGCTCAAACTAAAAACTACTTTCTTAAAAAAGTAGAAAGCAATGTTTGGACAAAATAACTAACTGCACAAGCAAAGCTATTAATTAAACAAATAACAAAACTATAAAATGTGATCACCGGCCCTCCTAAGGAGGAGTAAAAATAGTGAAACACTACGACGGGTTGGGAACAACACAACTAGGGGTGGGTAAAAATATCAATACGGCAATATATCGCGATACTTTGCCGCCCGATATAATATCGATTTTTCAACTCCAAAGATCGATTTTTTTTTAAGAATAATGATTCATGTTTAGACGCGTTGTGAATACAGTATGACTTCCGTACCTCCACTCCGGTAGATGGCGCCGAAGAGCGACTCTTGGCTGGATGCCGGACGTCGATGTTATTTCTGTGATTAACGACAGAGAGTGGCTGAGGACTTTCCGAATAAGAATAGAAATGGATGTCAAAATAACAACGCCTCCGCAGTTTAAAGCCGACGTTTGGAAGCACTTTGGCTTCCAAGTTAAAAAAGATAGTAAGAACAACAAGTTGGATAAAGATAATGCCGTTTGTAAGCTTTGTCTCGCTGCCGTGAAATATTGTGGGAACACAACGAACTTGCGAGTTCACGTAGCAAGACACCACGCCGAGATATTAGCCGAGAAGCAGCCGCCAAAAGGGATTAAGCCAAACCAGACTACGCTGCTGGACAACTTCATACCCTCTACCTCACCTCGTGCTCAGCGTATCACAGAGTCGATGGTGCATTTCATCTGTAAAGATTTGCGCCCTTATAGCGTCGTAGACGATGTTGGCTTCAGGTGGATGCTACATTGTTTGGAGCCGCGTTATAAAATACCGCAAAGCGGCTCCACGGTGAACACAGCTGTGCCCAGGATGTATGAGGAGGTGAAGAAAGTCGTGAAAACATCTTAGCGCTGCACAAAGAGTTGCCTTGACGTGTGACATGTTTTGCAGACGAGGGCAATGCATGAGAGCCACACCGGCAGTAACATTGCTGATTTGCTGAAAAGGGCAATGGAGGAATGGGGCATACAGGAAGGACCCAGCCATAGTCACAGACAACACTGAAAACATGACCAGCGCAGCAGAGCTAGCCGCTATGCTGCATTTGAAACGCCTCGCGCACACCCTAAATTTGGCTTCTCAGCGTGCACTAAAGTTGCCAGCTGTCCAGCGCTTGTTGGGAAGAGGATTACCAACTTTTTCAGACGCAGCGCCATCGCCAGTCATGTCTTGAAAGAAAAACAGAAGTTACTGAATCTGGAACAGCACAAACTCAAGACCGATGTGGTCACCAGATGGAATAGCGCACATGACATGCTCCAGCGCTTCCTGGAGCAGCAGCCAGCAGTCACTGCTGCCCTGCTGTCACATGAGGTGAGGAAGAATGAAAAAGATATCAGCACTGTCAGTGGGGCCGACATTACAGCTGCAGAAGAAATAGTCGCTGCTATGAAGCCCATGAAGATTGCCACTGTGGTCATGAAAACTCCCACACTGTCAGCAGTTGCACCAGTCCATGCCCACCTGATCACGAGCTCCAGGAGAGCCCAGGTGACTCGAACATGATAAGAGATCAAAACTGCCATATGCCAGGACCTGAAGAAGAGGTACTTAGATGAGCAGAGGGAGACTCTTCATGTGTGTGCAGCTCTGGATCCCCGATTTAAGACCTTGCCGTTCTTGACTGAGGATGAACGCCAGACCATCTATGATAGAGTCACTACAGCGGCTGCAAGGACCCAGTTTCAGGTGAGCTCGACTGCTATTTTTCAGTCAATACAAATATTGCATAAATATTTTAAAAAGCATAAATACTAAAAGTTTAAAATACATAAACACTGGTGAATGTTAGTTTATATTACATGAACAACAGGTTATGTCAGCATTTCAATGTAATTTAATTTACTTAATTTCATGTGAAGCTGTTTTTCAGCATGGAGCAGCTGGAGAGGATGTGACAGATGAGCCAGAGACTCAGGCTGATGGAGAAGAGGAGGAAGATGAGGATGCAGGGCTGGAGGTTCTAGGTGAGGAGGACAAAGGGAGCAGCCAAGGTCCCGAGGAAGAGGAGAGCTTTACAGCACTGTCCACGTCTAAGAAGAGATCCAGGGATTCTTGTGGCACTATAGGAAAGACCCCTTAATGTCAACAGTGAGTTTTAGTTCTTATCCCTGCAGTTGAATACTTGAGCCTCACTGTGCTGAATGTTTGTTCAGAAAGTGTAAAGTAAAGTTGTAAAGTTTATTTCCTCTCATTTAAAAAACCACATTCCTCAGAGCAAGTGTAATGTACATTACTCGGTGCTTAAAGTTTCATATCACACTTGTGTTAGTTTGATATTTGTCCAATATTCAAGTTACATATGCACAAATCATCTTCTAAGGAGTCTGGATTTAATCTGTAACCAAACTGCACACACTTTCTTCTGCACCATGAAGCTCCAACATTACACTGTAGCGACAAAAGGACTTTGGGTGGTCTTAAAGAAATCGCTAATTTTTGTGATCACTGTTCCAGGGGCTGCAAAGAAGTTGAAGACGCCAGAGAAGCAGGCACAAGAGGAGATGGGAAGATTCAAAGAGACTGCTCCGATGCCAATTACAAAAGGGGCCAATCCACTGAACTGGTGGAGGGAGCGTGAGTGCCAGTATCCTGTCAAAACCTGCAGAGAGGTATTTGTGCATCCCTGGAACAAGTGTCTCCTCTGAGTTCTCTACTGCGGGGGCATCCTCACCGCACAGAGGAGAGCACTCACCCCAGAGCACCGTGACCACATTCTCTTTCTAAACAAAAACCTGAAGACAAAAGAAGTCAGGTACAAGTTTTAGGCCCATCCATGTGTTTGAATTAAGGTTTACTACTGTATTTATTTTGTTTACAAGAAGACTGTGTGCACTTTATTTTCCTCATACTTTTCAGCTCAGTGTGTTCAGTGACAAGCATGTATGTAATATGTATGCACATTTTATTTTCATATGACCTGTTCAGTGTTCAAACAGTGACACAATAGGAGAAACATTATTATTATTATTATTATTATTATTATTTATTATTTTTGTGCATTGTCACTCAGGGTACTTTATCCTTTTTCATTTTATTTTCAATATTTATTTCAGTGAATTTCATGGTAATTAATAAAATGGAGAGGCTGTTTTGAATGAAATAGTGTTGTACTTGTTTTCATCTCTATTTACATCGCAATAACGCGATATCGTGACACGTATCGTGATAAGTATCGTATCGTGAGGTTCTTGCCAATACTCACCCCTATATATTAATGTATATATTACAGTATATTAGTGTATATATTAGATATATTAGTGTATATTAGTGTATATATTAAAGTGTATATTAGTGTATATATTAGTGGTATATTACTGTATATATTAGTGTATTTACTGTATATATAGTGTATATTAATGTATATATTAGTGTATATTAAATGGTATATATTAGTGTATATTAGTGTATATATTACAGTATATTAATGTATATATTACAGTATATTACTGTATATATTACAGTATATTACTGTATATATTACAGTATATTACTGTATATATTACAGTATATTAGTGTATTATTACAGTATATTAGTTATATATTTACAGTATATTAGTGTATATATTACAGTATATTACTGTATATATTACAGTATATTAGTGTATATATATATATTAGTGTATATATTACTGTATATATTAGTGTATATATTACAGTATATATTAGTGTATACTACAGTGATTAACTATTACTGTATAAATTACTGTATTATATTAATTATATTACAGTAATATATTACAGTAATATATATTAATATACTGTGTATCGTGTTGTAACTGACCGTCTGTTTGAAGCCCACTGCAGTGTGTTGAGGAGCTTTCCTCAGGAGCGTTGGTCAGAGTCCTACGAGCCTCCGAGTACTCCAGCTGGATGGCCTTAATACGACCTGCAGGGGTAAACACAGGGCGGGTAAACACAGGGCGGGGGTAAACACAGGGCGGGGGTAAACACAGG
>NW_023339774.1:14426278-14476203 GCF_004916995.1 Morone saxatilis | reverse complement strand
CACAGGGCGCTGTGGCAGGTCCAGCTCTCAGGCTCTCAGGGCTCTCAGGCTCTCAGGGCAGGCTCAACCGTGTAGTACAGGTATCGGGCCCACTCATTGTTGTGGCCCAGGCTCGGAAACACAGACTTGGACACGAGTTTCTCGGGCCTGGTCGTAACAGGTTGAAGTGCAGGTAGTTCCTCAGCAGCAGTGAGCAGGACGGCCCTGACCGTCGGCATCGTGACGCAGAGTCGCTGTACGCAGGCGAGTGTGAGAAAGCTGAACAATGAGAGGACGGAGAGAGTGTGTGAGTGTGATGAGAGGAGTGAGTGAAGTGAGTGTGAGTGAGTGAGTGAGTGTGAGTGTGTGAGTGAGTGAGAGTGTGATGATGTGAGTGTGAGTGTGAGTGGTGAGTGGAGTGTGATGAGTGAGTGTGTGAGTGAGTGTGTGAGTTGTGTGAGTGAGTGACTGAGAGTGGAGTGAGTGAGTGTGTGGAGTGTGTGAGTGTGAGTGAGTGAGTGAGGTGAGTGTGTGAGTGAGTGTGTGGAGTTGGGAGTGTGTGAGTGAGTTGTGGAGTGTGTGAGTGAGTGAGTGAGTGAGTGTGTGAGTGAGTGAGTGTGTGAGTGTGAGTGAGTGGTAGTGTGTGAGTGTCGAATGTGAGTGTGTGAGTTGTGAGTGTGTGATTTGAGGTGTGTGAGTGAGTGATGAGTGTGTGATGAGTGAGTGAGTGTGTGAGTGTGGAGTGACGTGGAGTGTGTGAGGGAGTGAGTGAAGTGTGGAGTCGTTGAGTGTGTGAGAGTGGACGGTGTTGAGAGTGAGTGAGTGTGTGAGTGTGAGTGATGAGTGTGTGAGTGAGTGAGTGAAGTGTGTGAGTGTGAGTGAGTGGAGTGAGTGGTGTGAGGTGGAGTGTGAGTGAGTGAGTGAGTGACGTGAGCTGATGTGTGATGTGACGTGAGTGAGTGACGTGAGGTGTGAGTGAGTGAGTGTGTGAGTGAGTGAGTGAGTGAGTGGAGTGAGTGTGTGGATGAGTGAAGAGTGTGAGTGTGAGTGAGGTGAGTCGTGTTGAGTGTGTGAGTGAGAGTGAGTATCTCTCAGATAACATCTCTCTCTCTCTCTGCAAAATGGGGAAACGGGGAAAACCGCAGTATGAACCGAACCGTGGATTTGGTGAATCGTTACACCCCTAGTTGACAAAATGCAGATTCACTAGTTATTACAATTAGCAAAGAGCAGTGTACAAAACATTCAGGTAGCAATTTCTCATTTATAGTCGGTGGTGCTTACAAAATGACATGCGTCCGCAGCGGTAGGTCATGGCAATTATCTGATATGCAGTGCTTGTTCTCTGAAAGCTGGTGTGTTTTGTGAGGGAAGAAGCTCTGTGACACCAGTGAAGAATGTGGAGTGGACTCAGTATTTCTGTAGTTCTACCAAATCCAGCCGAGTGATACATCTTGCTCCTAGTGGATCATGTTCAGGTGTCAAATTCTCCCAGTTAAACTTTTATTCATATCACACAATGATGTAAGCTCATAGACTTAGTATATCTGAACCAGAACCTCAAGTATTTGGATCAACAAACCCAAATTTAGCTGCCTGCAGCTGTTATTTCAATATGTCAGATCCATATTTAATCAGCATTTACGTAAACATAAGTATCAGACTCAGTATCGGCGGGGACGCAGTGTTAAAGGACTCAGATATGGCAAAAAAAAAAACTTCAGAGGACATCCCTAATCTTTAAAACACACTTGCTATACTACTACTGTATCCCACGGTCAGATTTAATTACTCAGTGGAAAGAAATTAAACCATCAGCCACAAACTCTTACTGTATTTTACCAGTGACCAGTAAGAAATCAAGTGCAGACCCCCTCTCACCTGCAGGTTGTCCGAAGCTGAATCCTGTAGATGAGGATGTGGTGGTATTACTCCCAAACACAGACCCTTGCCCGAACCCAGAGCTCTGGCCAAATGCTGGTGCTGTGCTTTGCCCAAACAGCCCTGAGCCAGTGCTGCTGGCTGTGTTGGCACTGCTCGTGCCGAAGGAGAAGGAACTGGCATTGCTAGCAGTAGAAGCACCAAAAAGACCTCCTCCAGTAGTCGCACTGTTAGAAGTTGCTCCAAATGTTGACTGGCCAAAAGAGAAGCCACTCGCTGTTCCAGTGTTGCCGGCAGGCTGGCCAAAGCCACTCACCTGGCCAAATACGGACTTGCCAAAACCAGTTCCAGTTGATGTACCGAACCCAGCTGAGCCAAATGTAGTCGATACTGGGGCTGCGGGGGCTGCGGGGGCTGAAGGAGCGGAGGACGCTGGAGGTGCAGCCGGTTGCCCAAACACACTAGCGGCAGTAGTAGTAGTGTTAGCAACAGTAGGGGTAGGAGTGGTGGCTGCAGGCACAGCTGTGCAGATAACTGGTGTAATTCCAAGGGAACTGCTGTCTGTTATTAAAAGGGCAGGCTGAGTAAAAATGGAACCGGGTTTGTCAGAACTGGGCACCTGGAATGCTGCTGGAGCTACCTGAGAGACGGGTACTACAGCAGGGGTGGCAGCAGCTGAAGTGGGCGCAGGAACAGCGGTGGTGGTGCTGTCTGGGGTGAGATCAAATGTGGGAGCCGCACTGGCTGGTGTTGGAGGGGTCGCTTCAGTTGGGGCGGTGATGGAGGTGGGAGGGTTTGGGGTAGGGGCAGCTATGGCCAAAGGAGGTGTGGATATTGGTGCTGTAACTGTGGCTGCTGTGGTTTCTGTGGCGGCAGAATCCCCTGCGGACTCAGGTATTGCTAGAGGAGTGGTGCTCTCTACACGTGGTTCAGTAGCAGGTTCTTTTTCAGGAGGTGGTGAGGGTTCGGAAGGTTGTGGGGGCACTTTTGGTTCCTCTGATGAGTCTGAAGAAGCTCCGAGAAGACTACTGAAATATGTAGGTAATGTTGGGGCAATTGAGCTAGATTGGGGAACAGAGACGGCAGGCTTGGGATTTGATTCAGGAGGCTTGAACAAACTGCCCGACACTGCACCTTTGGACAAGTCTGCTACTGTAGAATCTTCTGCAGACTTTTGGAGTATTGCACCAAAGCTAAACTGTGCTGCTCCTTTGCCCGTACCAAGTCCAGTTTCCCCAAAGGCAAATGAAGAAGCAGCAGGTTTGATGGATGAATCTTTAGCTTCTTCTCCTTGGCCCACACGTAGTCCAGAGAAAATGCCCAGAGTTTCTCCTCCAACAGTCTTAGGGGGCTGTGGCTCTAACCTAAGGGCAGTCGTGGTGGAGGTGAGCTTGTCTCCTGATGTGCTTGGAGGAAGGGTGGGAGACCCAGAGCCAAGAGCAGTGGAGAATGAATCCTCTCCAGTCTGGCCAAACATCATCTTGCCATTTCCACCAAAGGCGAATTTATTCACATCCTTCACTGGAGAAATAAAAGGACAAAGAACATATCAGAATATCACAGAAGGTGTGTATGTTTGACAACATCCTCCGCCAATCTGATACCAAGCTGCTCTATTGTTTTTACCTTGTGATATTCCAGCTCCCTGTGTAACTGAAGCAAAACTGAAGCCCGAAGACCTGCAAAAGAACATTCAAGTCAAAATGAAACAACAGTGAGAGCATCTTAAGCTTCTGTAATGTGACAAATCTCAGAGCGTTGTTAGATTATGAGTCAGGGGTAGAGAGAGAAATGAATAAAATAGACCACAACCACTCTTACACAAGCCAATGGTGCTTTTTTTATATGATGGGATGTGTTTTTGGTTGGTTGCCCCAAATTACATTTGAATGGACAAATACATTGATATATACACCACCAAGTGCAGGATGACTCATCAAAAATGTTTCAACCTTTTATAGGAAAAGAGAGGGATTTTGATTTGATCTTAACCATAATATACAAAATGTTAGTCGTTCTTTATATTTCAGAATGGTTCTTTAATTTTCATAAGTTTACTCACCCTGATGTGAAGGAAAAACCTTTGCTGGTAATTTGCTCTGCTGAGCTAGCAGAAGCCACAGAAACATCTGGTTTGGGTGACTGACCTGAAGGACAAAAAAAACAAAACAAAAAAAACCAAACAAAATGTGTCAAGATAAAATGTCAGGATTTGGATATGGTCAAGAATCATAAGCAATGTTCTGCACTGCCATTTTGTTTGTGTGTAACCAAATCTGAGCAATAGGTGGAAACATATTTATGCACATATACATAACCAGTGCTTACCAAACACGAAGCTTCCCTGTGTGGTGGTTGTATTTTCAGAGGACATCTTCTGGATACCTTGGGCAGGATTCTGCACAGACAGTTTTAAATAGGCAGCGGCTATTATAACTTAATTATGCAAAGTCTTAACAGAGAAAAACACTGTTTATTTATCATGTGTATTACAAAAGAAATCATTATGCAGCTTCCTTTGAAAACACTGCTAGTGGTTACAGTGCAGGTGCAGTAAACTGTAATCTTAACGCAGTGGTAGAGAAAAAGCAAGTGTGTGTACACACACACGTGGCTGGAGATCAGTATGTTCAGGTCAGTTCCAATAAAATGAACTTGGGCCTGAACAGTGACGAAGATTTGGGTGAGGAGTTCCCCTGTCACCCAACTGCAATTTATAACATCAACATAGGAGGGAGCTGGGACATTTCTCACCCATGCAGTTAATGGTTCGTCTCCACACGCAAAGCTGTCAGCATTCTGTGAATTTCCGCAAGTTGAATGTTTTTTAAAGTTGCGAAGAGAGGGACACGAACACTAAATTTGCTTGATTTTAAGAACCACCATTGCAACTCTATTTGAAATCTCAGAATGCCAATGTATTCATATTTCTCTCAACTAATGAATCTGTTTATCAGAGAAGCAGATCAGGTGTTTTTTAAGCGTAGACTAAGTGGTTGGGCGTAGCTGATAGGGGCAAAAAAATGATATAGATTAATCTATTTTGACATGGCGGACATTCTTTCTTCTTTTCCTGCACTTTGTAAAAATAGGAGTTGTGAGCAAGTAAAGATGCTTGATTGATTTTACAAACTATTTAAAGGATAACATGTCACTTAAGCGATAGTTATTGAGACATAGCTGTGTGGATGAACAAATAAGTGAAAAGATGAGAGCTTGTTGTGATGGAGACAGATATGGTACGTACTCGTTTGGCCTGGTTGGAAGAAACGGCAAAGACTGGACCTGCTTGATCTGGCACTGATGAACTGGGAAAGAGAGCAGAAGAGGGAGAGGAGAGTGTTTTTAATCCGCCTACACAAACAAATATAACAAACATGTCACATTTTAGTGAATGAGGGGTTCATGTTTAATGAAATTAGGTGTCCATGCACGCGTCGTGCTACCAAATATTTTCTTTGTGTAGAGCTGGATAAGCAGCATACATTTTTGAACATTTTAAAATCTTGTTTGACAAAAAGAAAATATACAAACTGGTTATCTGTATTGAGCTGGGAATCGTTTGAAGAAATGTCTGCACTGTGACCGTTTGACAGTGATAAAAGTATGTTAGTGCGGAATCTGGGAAAAGCCCGCTTTCGTAATCATCTTACTCCCACAATGCCTTGCTTTGCTGGTTTGTTATTGTGAGCAGGCTTTATTTGAGAATAGCCCCAAGGAGGGATGCCGAAATATCAAGCACAAAAGTGGAGCACAGTCCAGTGAGGCAGAAAGGGTAAGGTGCAGGAGGCAGGAAGGGGCATAACAGGAGTGTGTGAATCATGGAGGGAATAAAGAGCCCAATAAAAAGACATGAAGAACAGGAAGTAAAGATGATAATGATATGAAAAGAGACAATATTTTGCCCCATTCTCCAGCATACCGGTTTTTAAACATCACAGTCATTGTTTCATTTAAAACCCAGTGTGCTGGTGTAGAGCCACAACAATAAAACACAGATCATAGCTGTAATACTGAACAGAATGGACTGTATATGGCATGGACGTAATCATACACAATACATTAACATAAAGTAGGTTTAAAAAAAGGGAAGGAAATAAGAATATAGAGATGTAATGCTTGAAAAAAACATGCTGGGATGCAAATGTAAGACATCCTTAAAGGCTGCTGGCCTCTGCCAGTCGTGTGGATTGGTTAATATTAGGCAGAGTCAGTGACCTGATAAATCTATACAGAGGAGACACTCAAAACAAACACTGGAGCCCTGGAGGATTCATAGTGGCAGACTGTCTACTCACTGTATTAGAAATAGATCCAAGTGGGGGCAGGCATGATGTAATTCCATAAATATTATATAATATATAACATGTTTAATATATATAGATAGATAATATATGTAGGATAGATTAGATATATAAGAAAATAAATAAAAAATGTATTAACACCAATAAGAAATAAAATGGGAAATGGCAAAATGCTAAATATCTTTATCTGCCAGGTAAATTAAATGTGACCTGTACCAAAAGGACTCCATTCATATTCAAAGTGAACTGCATGAAAACCAAAGCAAATCTATGTACAATGACTCAGGGGCTAACAGCGAAAATGTGTCATCAGCCAGTGCCTACAAACACTAAAATATTGCAGAATTGTTACAGCTATTCTGCAAAATAATACAATGAAATAGTATAATCCTAGTACCAGTTTTCTGTATTGCTTAGAAATTACATTAGGTTTAGTGATATCAATACCATTGTATAAAAGCCATATCCAGAGCAGAAAACTAAATTCATAAAAAAAAAAAGAATGATGAGAATTGTGTGCTGAATGCATACTGTGTCTGCATACTGTGTCTGCCATTATATGTTTTCTGAGGCAGATTACACATAGCTAGCTATCACTGAAGATGTCTCTCTCCCTCTCCCACAAATAAAGACTCTACTCACTTCTCTCTGGAAAAGGTCTAACTACAGGAATTTCATAACATAATTAACTCAAAAAAAGTTTTCTACATCATTTTTGGATTTTACCTGATTATACTGGGAACTGGCACAGGAGGCCCTTTGTCCTTGAGCTCCTGGACATTGACCACCTGAGGAACAGTCTTCAAAGTCGACTCTGTCAAGGAAGTACTGACAACAGCTGGAACACACACCAACGCATATGTGAGCAATTCACACACAGAGATGAAATACACACCAATGTTTGTATTAAAAAAGGAACATACCAGACAGGTGTATTTAAATGAATTGAATGTTTCCATGGTGATTTGAGCCTGGTTTGAATTATACTGAAACTATCAGTTTAGTATGCGAGTCTCGAATATGAAGGGGCACTGAGCTGGGACATAAGGCTACCTGTATTACATTATTTGGTCTGGAAGTCTGTGTCTCCCCCTGGTGAATTACAGTGGGTATGGCAATACAATATTATAACCAGCTTCTTATACACAGTGTTGCCCATAACAACTTAACACATCTCCACTACCATTTAAAAGTAAACAAATAAATAATTATTTTTAATTGCAGTCAAAGGCTGGTGACTTTTGCTTGTTCTTCCTACCCGTCTTCTGATTGGCCATCTGTCTGCGTAGAGCCGCAGTGCCCGCAGCCTGCTGTGCAGGGACGGTGACAGGTATGGTCCTCTCAGTCGGTGGGGCTCCATGTTTTACTGTCTTTGTGGCAAGAGCAGTGCTATCAGCCCCGCTGAGGTTGATCTTATTGGTAGGAACTGAAATATCAATACAGTGAGCAACATTTATGAAACAAAGTATGTCTACTGGGGTTTAGCACTTTGTGTTTCATTTGGCATTTAAAAGCAGTTATCTTGTGGCTTTGAATGCCAAACAACTGAACGTTGCATCGAATAGTTTATACGATTTACTCACCAGGGTTGACAATAGGGCTGAGTCCAAAGCCCATACCCGGTACTGAGTGAATTTTGGTTAAAGGGGTGGACTGGATGGCCCCAAAGCCAGGCTGGATAGAAGGGGTCCTCACGACTGTAGGGTGGCGGGGGGTAGACAATGCTTGAGGAATGACAGTCACTGGAACAGGTTCTGGCTGTAGTTCCTCCTCCTCCAGCTCCAAGTGAACCGGGTGAGGCTCCAGGGACTGGGACAGGGAGGACGTGGAGCTCACATCATCCAAGTCTTCATAGTATTTAGGTGAAAGGAAGGCTGAGCGAGACAGGTTGGCTGGAAGAGAGTAGATGAAGAACATTTAAATCACCATTACATGTGGCATAGCTTCTTTTTTTATTAATCTCTTTTTTTTACTATTATTGGATTCCCTTTGAGAGTTTATGGTAAAAGCTAAACTACATTTGTAAACTTTCATGCAACCACAAATTTCTTGTCATTAAACCAAATTTAAACAAGAAAAATCAATAGGTTTCCACCTCCTAATATTAGAGTAATCCCTGTTAAATTAGTTTGAGCAGGATATGTGTACCTGGTGCAGTAGAGCGGACAGGAGGCATCTGTCCCTTTGAGAGGAAATTTCGCAACTGGGACTGTTTCACTGGGGATATCTTAGCTGCTGGAGAAACATCTATAGTTAGCATAGAATTAAGAAACATGATATCCTTTATTATTTTCTACCATAAATATATGAAGATTGATACCTGGAGATTTGGATTTGGCCATAGGAGGGCTGGAGTCCAGCCTGGCCTTGAGGAGTGTGTCACGTAAGCTTTCAAGCTCGCTTTCCAAACTGTCATAAAACACAGACATAAGTTGTTCAAATAGCAAACTAGAAAACCTTCGCCGAAAGCCATTTGTACCGATGCACAAGTTAGAAATGAATGTTAATATCATATAAAGGCTGCTACACTGAAAGAAATGAGTGCAATCAGTGTCTTATTTATGGACTGCAGTCATTATATTGTTAGTTATTATGCTACGCCATTTAATTTTTCAAAAACTGCTCTAGATTCATTTTGTAGCCTATTTAAGTCAAGGTTAACTTGAAATATGAAGTCTCTGATTCCCAAACCAACTCGGCAGTCTCCCTTCTCAAAACAAAGTGAAAATCTACAAAATGTAATACTCATTTAAAGTTTTTTCACATTCTAATCGACTTTCTTTGCCAGCTCCTACCCAGAAGTTGGTGCTGTAGCAGTACTGCGGTTTATAGTTGGAGCAGCAGTCTTGTTGTAGAGGCGCAGTGAAGTGAGTTCCTTAACCAACTGGTCCAATCTGTTCTTCTGCTGGTTGATAATGCACAGGTTGTTGGCCAGTGTGGTGAACAAACCCTCACGCCCTGGCACGACCATGTGTCTGCGAAGAAGATAATTATTTCAAATGATACTTAAAGCCAAATATTTTCTGTATCAAATACTCCCATAGCTGGTCTTTTGTGCTTACTTCAGCTTTTTCTTCTTCTCCAGGTGTTTCTCCCATTCCACATCCAACACATCATTGACATCCTCCACAGCAAATGTAACATACTGGTACAGCCTGCGAATCTCCTGAATAAAAAGGAAAAATTAAAAAGGATTGACAAAATGCTATGAGTATGCAGGCGATTCATGTAAAGGCTTGAGAAAGTATCCATTCATGCAAACATCATTTATCTTCCTCCTGCTTTTCACCTTGAGCTGTTCCTCACTGCGTGGATCCAGAGGTTTCTTGTACAGCAGCTGTCTGTAATTTCTGTCTCTGCCCAGCTCACTCTGGGCTTTGGCTTCTTCTGCCCCAGCAAAGCCCTCCAGCAAGGTGGTCTTTAGTGTACCAATATCTCCATGGAGAGACTGTGAATCATAAAAAAAAAGTTTGAAAGAGAATAGTAATGCTATAATAATAATTGTCCCCCTTAGTCACAAGAAGGGAAGATGGCACACATGCTGGTGTTTTTGTTTATCATAACACTGTACATTTATGACAGTGATTTTGTTAAGACCATTGCATTCAGTCAGCCCAAGCAGTATTTCAAAGTGTTTTTGTTTATCATTGTCTTACCTCAGTAGTTTCCTTGATCTCCAGGGTGAAAATATGGAGGTCCTCCGACTCCTTCCTCAACTCCTTCATCTCATCATTGGTGCCAACCTTGAAGTCTGCTCTTGCGCTTCGTGCTTTAAGGTCATCTAACTCCTTCTGGAAGTGGGCAATCTAAAGACGCGCCAAAGACATGCTTAGTTATTTGTAAATCCTTCAAATCTCCACTTAGTAAACACTTGCGTTATAACTAGCCTTGAAGATTTATGTAAAACCTGGAAACAAGGAAACCTACAGTGTATTCGTCATGAGCATCCAGTTAGCATTTTGCCTTATTTGGTTTGAGCTATGAGGCTCTCAATTTTTCACAACATCACCAATTAAAAGTGGTACAAAGGTACTCCAGTGGTGTCTGGATGATGTGTCTCACCTCCTCCAGTATACCAGCCATAATGGGATCAGAGTCTTTCTTTTGCTGTAGCTGCTTCTCCAGGGCCTTCACACTAACAGCTGCCTGTATCGAGAAGTGGTAAAGTAAGAAACAGTCACAGACAAATACACACAACCTTGATGAAAGTTTGGACCAAAAAAAAAAAAAAAAGAAAGAATTTCTGTATTCTAATGCTAATATAACACTGCACTTTTCTTCTGCCACCAACAGTTGGTTTTAGTTCAACATTCTGTTGCTAGTAGCAACAACTACCAGCACAGTTCCGTAGCAGTTGCAATTCAACTGACATTCCACCATTTTGTTAGATCTGTTACCAAATGTTGCATCTTCTTTTTTTTCTCCCCGAGTGCCCTTGTTGAAGTATTGTCAACTCTTTTTATCATTCAGCTGTTCTGGCATTTGTTACTTTTTCTGTGATCAGTTTACTGCTTACAAAGCTAACCAACGGGCTAACTGTTGATATTATGTATTGTATCCTTTTTACTTTTACTCTTGTGGACTGGATGTTTCCTAGATTAATTACTGTGGTGTACTTCCTATGGGGACTGAATGTTTTTTATTTACTTGTGATACACTGTTTCTTGATGCAGTGTGGAAGAATGTTGCTAATTTGACAGTTTTGGAAATCCAGTTTACTTATTACTGCAGCTAATCCATTCATATATTTAGTCTTTTTTTTTTAGCACACTGCATAGCTAACTGTGCACCAACATGCATATTTGGGCATATTTATCTATTTAACTTTAGTATTCTCCACACAAAATATTAAGCCAAAGTTGCATGAAAATGGGTTAAGATGATGAAACTGCAGAGTAGATAAAACAAATAGCAACACTGTCTTACTGAATATTGTTATGATCCTTAAAAATCTAGGGGAGGTTGAATGTACTAGGCTCTGTCCCTTCAGTGGTTCTCTGTGATTATAATGTGTTTATCTTTTGGCATATTGTAGAGCAAAACATCAACAAAACCAGACAGGACCTGTGGAGTTTGGACACGGCCCTGCACAGCAGGAGAAGGCTTCTGGATGACTGTGGGTGGTGTGCTGGTTTGAACTGGACGCACTGGGGCTGCAACACAACCAATAATAATAAAATCACAAGCCAAAGCATGAGCACAAGGTATAATAGTCAAGGAACTGAGGATTTTCCTACCTAATACAGCTGGTGGTTTAGTGGTTGAGAGCGAAGGGGCGGTCAAACTACTGGAATTTGAGACAGCTGTTTTGGCCAGCGGGGAAGTGAATGAGAAAGACTGTGGTGTTGGTGCTGGCGTCTCCAATGTTGAAAATCTTGGGAAAGAGTATTTGTGTATATTATGTGTATAAGAACTTTAATGTCTCAAATGATTGGTGAAAAACACTGATTTACCTCTCATTTAGATTCAGTTTCACTGTTGATGGGGAGGGAGCAGCCGGGTTCTGGGGTGCTGGAGCTGGAGCTGCCACTGGTGACGGTTTGATGGAAGGGGTGAAAGTAAACGCTGAAGGTGCTGAGGGAGTGACAGAGGGAGGTTTGGAGGTAAAGGGGAAGCCCGTGGACCCTGAGCCAAAAAGTGTGGATCCCGAGCCAAAAGATGTGGATCCCACCAGGGGGGAGGCTGAAGGGGCAGAGGTGGTGGATGTAGTTGGTACTGAGAAAGTAAAACCTGATGATGAAGATGACGACACAGGAGCTGTGGGAACCATGCTGAATGGGGCAGCAGAGGAAGAGGCAGCAGGGGCTGGAGTAAGACCGAGGTTTGAGAATGTTGCTGGCGCAGATGGGATGGAGGCAGCAATTTTGGGTAGTTGAGTCGCAAAAGAACCTGTGAACAGAAAAGAAATTTGCTGTCATTTGATCTCATCACATGCTAGGCAAGTTTTGTCTTCAAGCAAAGATTGCTAATTCTAGATGCAACTTGATTAGCCTTAGGAAAGAAGAGAACCATTTTTCATGGTTAGACGCTCACAGCCAAATTTCTGTCATACTTCAAAGGACTTTGCACAAATGTTATTGAGCCTCTTTCTGAATGAGTTTAGCTAAGCAAAAACACTGTTTTCATAGTTTCTTAAGCCCTATTCACACTGGACTAGTATTACCTGGGGACCTCTAGTAATTTGTAATAATTGCAGAGGTTGTCTGTGATCTTAATCCCGTGCGAATCTGCCATGTCCGTAATTTGTAAAGTAAAAATTCCACCGCAAATTACCTACCATATTTCGCCAAACACAGAGGTCCCGTGATAATATTAGTCCCGTGCGAATAGGGCTATAGAAAAGTAAACACCTTACAGTCTAGTCAAAGATCCCTACATGATCAATACAACTGGTCTCGTTCAACAAATGTTGGTGAATAGAAAGTGAAAAGTGACTGAACAACAAATGCTTAGTTATTTAAAAACTTCACAGCATTGCAACAAAGAAAAAATCTTTAAAACATCGTTAGCATTTATAAATATAATTTTGCCCTCAAAAACTTGAAACCTTTCTGCTTTCATCACCACTACTACTGAAATACAATTCAAAACTCTGTAGGCCCTATTTGATTATGCAAAAAACCTCCAACCTTCATAGGTGGATTTAAGTTAAGAACTAAAATTGTATGCAGAATTAGTCTTGTTCCTTTAAGACATGAGGGTAAGCTTAATAAGGGATGCATTTGGATGTGCTTGCTTGATTGACAGCTCTCTCAGATGACTAGGAATAATTGTGCAGCCCTCTAAACAACAACAACACTTTAGACTAAAACATACTGTATCTTGACCTCACTGGCTCTCTTACCTGGCTTGGGCAGTCTCTCCCCCTCCAAGCGGAGGGTAGTGGGGGCTGAGACCAGTTGCTTAACACCAGGGTTGAGGTTGAGCAGGGCAAATGGGCAGAGTAGTCCCTCCGTGGATAGCATCAGCATAGTGGGTGCTGGTGGCAAGGTCTTCTCATCCGCTTTGAGAGGGAGGAAAGATGGGGTACAGATAGAGGCAAAAGACATTCAGACAGAGAAATACTGTAGTCTGAATGATGTAGAGTAAAAGACATTTTGAACAATCTCTATAGCTGTGTGGTAGGAACTTTTGTCTTAAGTCTATTAATTTAGAGCCACACACATATTCAGAGTCTACATTATGCAGTAACAGACTTTGGTGAGAAATTATTTAGCTTTCTGCACAGCTTTGTTCTTCCAAATAACACCACTGCACAAGGGAGACAATTAACAGCAAGTGTCGTCTTCTCACTATGCTTGCTCTGTTCATGATGACAAAATGCTGTTTGTCATTTAAATCTTCAAAGTGTGGAAGGCATTTGAGCACAAAAGAATGCATGTACGTTAGTGCAGTACTTATCTCATTGACCTTGGCTCATTCCGCCCTCCAGTGGTTAAAATAAGTACCCAGTGTTTAGTTCAGAAAGGCACACTGTAGTCGTGCGGAGACAACTGTCTTAAGATGCCTCATTTGGTAAAACACAGTCCAGTGCGTTCTTCTTCCTGCCAAACACCCCAAACTCTTTCCTGCTCTTCACACCCACTTTCCTGCACTTTCCAAAATCACGCAGTGTGCTGTGGGCTGCATACAAAAATGGCAAATCTAGTCTCAACCAACATCTAAATGATGTATTCTCTCCCCAAATTAAAGATGCATTAGTCAGAGTTGATACTAGTCATTTCAGATACGTCAAATAAGCAAACCAAACACTTTGTCCCCTTTGTTCTCTCTACAGCTATGTCTCCTATCTAAAACTATTCCTCAAGTATAACTTTCACTGTCTCCAGGGGAAGACAGTAGTAGCTGCTCTTTCTCAGTACATTTCAGTGTTTGATTAATTACTACTGACTCACCTCTCTGATATATACTGCATTTTGCAACTACAGTATATTCCGCCCATGCACTGCATGTTTGCTTTTGACATTATGACAGTATATTAGCATCGGACTGACTGCGTAAATTCAAACCTATATCTAATAAAAACACATATAGTAAACACAGATTAGTATTATGTTTCAAGATATAAAGTGATCCTAAGTTCTTGTGCATTAAATAAGCACACAATACAAAGAACAAAATCTCGTGTTTAGTTTCATCAGTTAAGAAACTATAGTATGAAAGCAAGAGAAGCAAAGAGATAGAGGGTGACAGAGAGAGCGAACAGAAGGGAGAGGCACACGGTAAACCTCATCAGCATTCTGCAACAGGATTGTCTGGGCTTTGTTGTTTGTTGTGGTCCTCTAGCTTGTCTGAGCCATTTTAATGAGTGCATTTTTTCTCCACAGATAACTCTCTCGTTACTCTTCCTTCACTTTCCCTATCTAATGTCTCACTTCGGATAAAGGTTTTGATCAGACTACAATTATATCAAAATGTTGCTCAAATTGCAGGGGGGGTTTTTTCTTGCTGGGGAGGGAGTTCTTAGAGTGAACGGGGAGAGATGTGACTAGACAGCAACACCAGCTCTACGTGAATGTCTGGCAGACTAGGCCATTTAAGATAAAACAGTGTACTGAGACGGTAGCTTATCACTATTCTTTACACATGCTGCAATAGAGCACTGCAGTGGATCCTGTATGCACAAAGAAACCTGACAGATTTCAGCTTCATCTGATCATGAGGAGAGTGTTGGACATAAAATGTTTTGGAGCTTAAACAAAGACAATGAAATGCATTATAATAAACAATTACGATAACACCAACTATTATTAAATTCAGTACGTCAAGCTCCATCCTCTGCTCTTAAATATTCCAACAAACAACTTTGTGCCACAGAAAATCGTTTGCAAGAATCCAAAAAGACAAAGGGAGTTTTTTCAAAAAAACAGTGAAACATATATCCATTTCAGTATGAAATAATTCCAAGCATGAATGTTCATTAAAACAGGCTTTTCGGGGTGGGCGGTATCGCCGGTGGCAGATGGTGTACAAACCTGCCTAAACTGGTTTAATTTTCTCCTCACCGTCCATACTGCTATTTAACTATTTTCCCTGTGGGTTCAGTGAGCTTCAGTGCAGACATGCAACAACATTTATGATTAATAACGCTGTGAAAAGTGATATCCAAAAAACAAATAAATGGCAATTGCGAGTGGAAAAGATTGAATTTAATATCCTTTGACAACTGAAGTGGGAGATGCTGTCATTTCAGCTTGATTATGGCAGAGAGCATGCTGACAAATAGGGGCAATATGCCTAATATATTCTATCACAGTGTATGTGATTAATTGTGATAGTGATCATATAACAACTTGGATAGAGTACATTTTCTGAATTCAGAAACCAGGTGGCAGGGCCTGTTTTGGCGTATAACATGAATTAAATACATGCCAAACCTATGCGAAAATGGTATAGAAAACAATCTACCTCAGCTTTATAAAATAAATAAATGAACTGCACCAAAGTGACTGTACATTGGGGTGAGCATTGAGCCAACTTCTCTTTTTACTGGAGTTCTGGCAGATAGAACATCAGCATAACAATTCTGACAACAATACTGATTAAAACAACATAATTGCGATAAAAGGGCATTTTACCTTTGCTTAAATGCTTAAAAACTGTTTGAAGAAATCCCCCTAGAAAGGTATAGCCTAAATTTTTTAAGTGCTAAAAAATATATAAATATATATACACACACACCCACACACATTAATGTTAATTTGCTAATTGACAACAACGTAGCCACATTATGTAGATGTGCAAATTTGGTCAGAAAGGTGAAGAGAGAAAGTACAAAGAGTAGAAAGAAGAAATTCACTTACTGATGTGGATCTCCTGCTGGCTGGTATAGTCTATTGCTACACCGAGGGGAAGAGTGTCTTCATTTGTCTCGGTCACTGGAAGCTCAGCCCTACTCGCATCCTCCAGGATCCAAAGCTCCCAGATCTAAAAAAAAAAAAAAGAAGAAATAGACACCAATCTGTCTTGGTCATGACAGTCTACAGACATTTGGTGTGTTTTCCTCACACCATACACAAAGGATTCCAACTGTAAATTAAAGCTAAATAAATATGTCAAACAAACTTGAGTATCAGAACTGTATCAATTGTAGCTTTGATAAAACCAAGACCCAAGATAACGCTGTTTGTTTTGCAGTACAACACAGTAAATTAAACATTTCAGTACATTCACAGTTATGTGACCTTTTTATATTTCATCTCAAACATTCAAAATGTCATGTTTTTCTTTCAGAACTACACTGATGTCATGGTTAACTTTTCTAATGGAACTGAAGGTAATCCCTCAGAGTGAGACACATCTTTAATGTATATCTATATTAAAACCAGTGTGTCATTTAATGTAAAGATTTCTATAACATTTTCAGCTTTTCACTTAATTGAGTACCTTGTCATCTTGTCTGGCTATAACGCTGACTTCAATGGAAGCTGCTGATGCTGCAAACACAAGGTCCCTGGAATGAAATAAACAATGAGGCAACACGACACATTACATTAATTTCAAATGACATTAAAAAAGAACAAACTTAAGAGTTTGACGACATAAACAGTGCATTTAATCAACAGTGAACATGCTTTTGGATGCCTACAATACCATCCATGCCTGTACAATGTTAGCATTCTTACCAGTCCTCTATGTGGCTGAGGAAGTAGTGGTGTTGTCTCTCAGTGCAGCTGCCATATACTGTGTCACTAAAGTGCAGGTACTTTGTATCTACCCTCTCATCCTTCTTCTACAAAAAAAGAAACAAAAATCACACTTTGTCACACATTTGCTTAAGGTACATTAACAAGATGGAAAAACTGATGAAACTTCAGTATTGTGAAAGAATATTTAAGCATTTCACAAAAAGAATGCCACTACATAAACTGGTAAGTACTGTGTGTAAGTACTGTTCATATGTATTAACACATTGACATCTAACTTAGATTTAAAATATCATATTATGTGACACAGCTGGTTTGAACATGCACATGTGGGTTACGTTGTGACCCAAGTAGCTTTATGAAGCCAACAACTATAGCCTTATAGTGTATGGCTTTGTGGTCAGTCACATGAAGCATCCTGCTCAAATAAGAATAAATAAGAAGACACATGTCAGTAGCAGTTGGAGCCCCTATGTAATTACAGAGCCACTACACAAAAATGTAAAACACCACAGCGTTCAGCTCAAAAGCTGTAATACAAAAATGAAGGAGCATGTAATGCTAGATTAGTTGCTGCATTTGTTGTTGTGGCCATGTGGAGAAAACAGGTAATCAACAGGTAACATTCATGTGAATTTGAAAAGAATGATTATGATGATGAGCAAAATCCTAATGGATAAGGCGAATTCCGTGGACTACAGATGTAGGGCATACTCACAGGGAGGGAAACCAACACTAGATCAGGAGGGGTCTCAAGGGACCCATCAGCAGCAGCATACACCACTGCAAACACAAAGGTTCTCAGCCACAGCACATCCAGAACTGTGAGAGATAACAGGAAAGAGAGGCGTTAGCCACAAATGGGACTCAAACAGTAATGAAAGTCAAATGCAAGTAACTAAGAAAATGTAATATATTGTCATTATATGCTATTAATAACCCAGCCAAGTATATGGGGGTACAACACAGATCTCATTTCATTTTATAGGTACGGGATTCCCCTTACCTTTGACAGGTTCGTCAGAGGTGTAGAAGTGTGGACATGGGATAACTTTCTTTTCTTCTAGTGCCTTTTTAGCAGAGGAGAAAAACAGTTACTCATCTCATCATCATTGATTGCAGCCTCTCTTATGGGGCAATAAGTGTTTACATTTTAATGACAGTAAATTAGGTTCACTTACTGGGGTATACTGACTGACGGTGCCATTCATTTTTCCTGCAGCAACTTGTTTTCCTTTTGGACTCCAGCAAACTGTTTGAAACAAAATACATTAACTACAATTAAGCCCCTATAGAGATGTGGAGTGTAGGCAAACTCAGATATTATGTTTAGAGTCTCACTCACTGCATGTGATGCCACTTGAAGCAGGTAGCTCGGCCAGCACTCTGACACCATCAGCAGCCTCCAAAATCTGCATACTGCCATCGGACATACAGGCAGCCAACATGGAGGTCTGAGCAGGATTCCACTTCAGGTCGTGCACTAAAGTGCCAGAGGGTACTGGAGGCAGCAGCGACGCAAAAGGCAACTTTTGTGGTCTTGCCTGGAATGGTAAAGAAAAAATAAAATAAAATCAACTAGTCAAATGCATTTAATAATTAAATATACAGGCAAGTAATTAAACTGAAAATTGTGATTCTGGCTGATTTTTATTTCCATAAAATAACTAATATTAGTGGAAATGTACAAACAGTGTGTTTATAAAGGTCACAATAAAAAGGTAGATTAATTCAACTTTATGGTAAACTTAATTGCAAGCTAGTAAAAATGATTGCTGTATGACTTTTTTTCAAATTAGTTGCACCTGCTGCAGTTCATACTGGATAGCTCCAATTAAGAATATGGCACATTTTTATGAGAACAGATGAGTAATTTCCCTGTAGTCATTGTTTGTTTTTTTGGCCAGTCACCCTCATTGGACAATAATTTGGCACATTAATTACACCGAATAAAGTAGTCACCTTGTTCGCAAAGGTGCGGACATCATAGAACGTGAGGGACAAACCCGTCTCCTCAGACATGCCGCATACCGACAACGTAAGTTCATCACAACTGAGAGCCAAGTGGTGCAGAGCCAGTTCCACAGTCACCTCCGCCAGTGCTGGTACCCCCTCGACTTGAGCAAAGAGGACAATTGAAGTGAATTGTGAGAAACAGACAAGAATGGAAAGGAAGCCAACAATGTATTCTTAGTATCTGTGGACTACAGGACAATGTAGTGCAAAACTGAATGGACATACTCGACATATCAAACCTGTATGGTCATATTCATACCTACTACGTTGGAGGTGCCGTCCGCTTTATCAGCAGCCAGGATGTCTTGAGTTTGGTAAACTTTGAATGTTCTGTCCAGCCCAACAAAAGTTAAACCAAATTTGTTTGAGACGGAAAGCAGGCTTGATCTTTCTTTTGGCAAATCTTCAGCAGGCTCAAAAACTCTCGTTTTCTTCATCTGACGGAACTGAAAATCCTGAAAAAGACCAACAAACATTGCTTGTAACTTGAGGTGAATGTGAGTGGGGAAAATATATGGTTCTAGTTAAATAAACTCGCTGGACAGCATGGCTTACAGTATGACCTAACAGCCTTTAAACAACAATTGAATAGCTTTCAATTTGACTAATTTATTCACACCACAAGTACGCATAGGATGAAATGAAAGTTAAAACCTTGGACGGTGGCTAACATGCCGCGTTAGCTAATTGGTAACGTTATACAAAATGTATATTGTATTATTTAGACTTTAGACTTTATTCCACACACACACTAGACTGTAAATGTGCCTCACTAACTTCAAGTTAGCATTAAACTCTCAAGCAGCACATCTAATGCAGCGTCTATATGCTAATAGCTACCGTGCTTGCGCCAGATAAAAGTTTCTCTTCTCCTTTTTTTTCTCGTGAGACTTTTAACCCGAAGCCCCTAAGCAAAATGTTACCTAAGTGAACAGCATGGCTCTGTAAATGCCTTTGGGTTAGGGTTAACTAAACAGACACCTCAAACCCGACCACCTAGCTAACCAGCTAAGCTAGCCAGAACCATTAAAAGTGGATGGACGCAGCGCTAGCAAGCGTTAGCTCGCACATGCTAACCTGTCAACACAAGTTGGATAACAGATAACAAACCTTCATTTCCCTCTCGAGGGGGGAGTCTGTGTCGTCGCTCATGTTGAAGGACAGGAGCTGTAGCCTTTTCTAGCCGACGTGGGGTCTTTAGTTTATTCCTCTCTGGTCTGTATTTGAGACGAATAATCTGGTGAGACACATTCAGTCTGTCAGCACGGCGGACAACACGCCGCGCGATTTCACCAAAAAAAAGACGTCATAGTTACGTAGGATGACAAATAGATACCCGAGCACCACGGGGCCACAACACTGAACCTATACAATAACGTCCTTTACAAACTGGTACTGTGTATTTGGGAATAATTGAGGATTGAAAGATAAACACACACACACACAAAAAAAAAAAACATGTTAAGCTCCAAAGCATATTTAAAAAAATACACGATGGAGTATGAATGTGTGAAGAAATGGGCCTTCCATTTACCACTTCTCCAAAAACACCACTTACTCCTCACTCTACTTCTCCAATCCTGCTGGGATTAATGCCAGGCTAATAATAAACTAGGCCAGTGGCATAGCACAGGAATTCTGGACTCTGTACATAGCCCCATCCACAGCTATTCATTTCAGTATCTTTGTGGGCCCTCCTCTTCCTCAGTCCATTTTCACCCCTGAACACGGCAGAGGACTTTACAATGAAACTGTCGGAGTCAGAATCAGAAATATTTTATTATATATTATATGTTTATTATTATTATTATAGTACATTATTATATATGTAACACAATATATATAGAATAGAAATGTATATATATACATATAAGTAAAAAATTAAAAATAAAAATGGAAAAATAATAAGAGCCTAAAATACGACAGGAGCAACTGTAAGAGTGCAGTCTTATAGAATATAACAAATAAAGCTGATAACTATAAAATATATTTGTGATGTTTGATAAATGCTACCATTCATCCCCATCCCCCTATTAATAATTTACAAATCACCTATTAATATCAATGTACTGTTCTGTGCAAATAAAAATTTATCTAAATGTAGGATAATTCTGGTATCACTAAAGGTGTAGTGTCACTTTTTTTAATCATTCAACATTTATATTAGAGTACTTTCATGAGATCATTAATGAAGGACAAAGATGCCTTTACTTCTGTATGTTTTGTAAGGTGAGTGTATTCTTTCATTGTTTTCTATATTTCTTCTTAGAGACCCGTATTGAACACAAACTTTTCACACTAAAGTAATATGGATTGATTTCAAAATCAAATTAGAAATCTCAGTTTCCCAGACATATTCCTTAAGGTTTTCATACCACCAAAGAGAGTGTTTGCAAATTATTGGTTTTCAAGTTTGAGACCTGTTAAGTCTGCAGTTTTTCCATGAAATAAAACACATGAAATAAGACACATTCTGTCCATCAGGTAGCTCAGTGCGGTCCCAAAGGCAAGATATTGAATGCTCCAATTGTTTTTGAGGGAATTCCAATTCCAACTTAGTGACATACAAACAGAGACAAAAGAAAGAGGAGGAACGGTATGTGGTGAAGTAAGGACTTTTATTAGAAAGCAGATTTTTCTGTATTGCATTTAAAGAAATCAGGTACTCTTGGACTACACAATTGAAACTGGTGATGGCAAATACCATGATGGGAATGAAAGGTAGATTCTTATGCAACATCAAAAGTGGCAACTTGCATTTCTGTCGTATATATTATCGATGCTTGAGTCAGAAGGCGCATACACATTTTAACATTTTTCATTTGAAACATAAAGCAGTATCAACACTGATATTGTCCCATCCCAGTTTGCCTGGTCCAAGCCCTGTTGATAGTGAAGAACATTACCATGATCAAAGTGTAGGGTTGCATGATAAGATCCTTTTTTGTCGAATGGACTGTCCATTGAGAGGTCACCAATAAGCCCAGACTGAGGACCAAGTTCGGCCCACGCTTACCAGAGCATTACAGATATGGTCCATGTCAACATGGGACAGCTCTGTTCATGAAGCACCAAGGTATCAGTCAAATATCCGTCAGTCCTTGTTGCAGAGACACACACTTATAACCAAGAAGGCTGGAGTTAACATTACTATGTCGCCTCCACTCTGGAAAGTAAGCTAGCACAGACCAAAGCAAGCTGGAGAAAGACAAAGCAAACAGCAAGAGCACAGCAAGTCATGTCAGATCTCCCATAATGCACTTTGGGTCTCATCCCTACTCTGATTGTCAGCGCTCTGAACACATGGCTTTAAAAGTTGCGTTTTCTCCTCACTCGCCTAACTCCCGGTCACTCTGTTCTTATTTCTTTCACTTGACTAAGTAGTTGCTAAAGTGCTGGCATTATGTTCAAGGACACATACATACACACACAAACTTTTAGTGCATTTTTTCTGAGTCTGCTGAAGTTTTAAATGCACACTCAACTGGGTAGTTAGTCAATGTCGTCCACTCTTTATCACTACTTTGCCATCATTATCGTAATAGATGAAACCTTACCCAAACATTCAATAAAAGGCCAGGGTGTGTGATAAAAAGACAACCCTTCTTGTTGCAAGACTCCACAGTCTTTGTTTGCTAACAGTGACAATAGTTATTCAGCATAAAATACATGGTGCATAAAGATCAGAGGTTTCATTGGGTTAGAGTGAGTGTCTGAATGGCATGCATTTTATGATACAAGTGTCTCTTTGCATATAAATGTATTGTTTTCAGGATAAACCACTCAATGGAACAAAGACTACTGTGCCCATTAGTTTGACAGTAATGGGGGATGAACAGAGCACTATATAAGGTTTTAGAAAGTAAAGAACAATTTATTGGCAAATAAATGTGAAAATATGTTCTTTTCAACCAACAATCCCATCCGATCTCTTATTTTGTCATTTTCAATGATCCTCTATGTCAATGGCAAAAAAGTCTTTCACTGAATAAAAAAAAAAAAAATCTTAACTACAGAGTTTGCTGTGAAGGAAACTTTCAATCAAAGATATAGAAATACATAACATAACATACATTTAACAGGACCCTTTCTTTCAGCCACCACAAATAGAGCTCATCCTCCCAAGCCATGACATTCTGTGAGAGTTTCTCAGTTTACAGTATAGTGCAACATTCACGTTCAAATTCACCCTGGACAAGAAAAAAAAGACCCTAAGCAGAGGAGAAGCAACAACAAAAAAAAGATTTTCCTAAAAAGGTTGGGGTTTTTTTTATTGGCCAGGTCAGAGTCGGACACATTTTGTAGTAAAGCAATCAAACTTTGAACAAGCTGAAATGTGAATGCATCAGGGAAAATAAATGTAAAAAACTTTATGCATATGACACTGTTTTGTGAGGAAGACTATTCCAAAGGGAAGCTCCTCAAAAACAGGGTTGACTAGATATCATATATTTTTATATAGTTTTTTGGGTGGTCAGTCAATCATATAACTAGTGTGAGGATGTCAGTCCAGGGAATCCAAGTTGTTGCTGATTGGGTGCTGAATGCATCTTAGTGCAGTAAGTTATAAAATATTTCAACTTAATTGGGCTGGAGATGATGGCAATTCTTTTTATTACATTAGACTGAGCAAGGTTCTTGGGGGTCAATTTTGGCAGAATTATAACTTAAGTAAAGGAGGATCTACCGTTGCAGGTACTTTATCTTGTTCGTATCTAGACATAAAAGTCACATCACAACATCCACACCCACACAGTCACAGTCTAAGGCACTGCTCCAAACCCCTTTATCACTACAGTGGAGTATATCAATGTTTCCCACCCTATATTATTTACTGCTTTGTTTTAATTGGACTTTATATCATTGTTCCTCTAACTTAAAGTACTGGCCATGCACAATTCTGTCTATTCCAGAATAGATCTTAGTAAAATGAAAAGCATAGACTTATTGTGCATGAAAATACAATGACAGAAAAACAGAATGAACTTATGTTATACTTACTGCACGGTTTAACAGTGGAGTGCACAGGTTTCAGATTTTGGGCGGCAGGCTGATTGAGTTGCATGTTATTTTGTTATCTAAAACAATAACTGTAAATTTGGTTTTATTCCAAAATTATATGCGCATACATTTTGGGAAGACTGTTACCTTGGTTTACAAAATCAGAAGTGCAGGTGATCCTCTCAAAAGTCCAGTAATTAGGTAATGGCTCCAATAAACAACTCAATATCTTTATTTAATTTTTTTACAAGAGCAACTTTAGGAACTTAAGCTTCATAATTCATAATTTAAAAAACTATAAACAAATAGTTTGCTAAATATTGACGTATATATTTACAGAACAGTTCAGGATCTCTCAGTTTTGTGAACATTTCAACATTAGAGACATACATAACTGTCAAAGTATTTTAAAAAACGAGGAGCTTGCTGGGATAAGAATAGAATAAACAAATAAAGTAATAAAAGCTCAAACTCTGCTCAGTTTTCTGTATATTAGATAAATGCTCCCTGGTATTTACCACATTGGAAGACCTGTTCACATCAGTTTAAAAAATCACAAAGTCACCCAGCCTCACAGTCAAATTATTATTATAGTATGGCCCATATTTAAGTATACAATTGAGGAAAAAGTGAGCCATATAAAAAGTATTTGAGTATATTCAATCAAGGCTTGAACCCCTTCACCAAAGCAGTGCTACAGTTTACATTCATTCATCATCTCAGCCATTCTATCACGGCCCTGTTTTACCTATGGCAGATCACATTTCTTCCAAAAGAAAAAAAATAAAAAGATACTGTAAACGTCTTTATTATTAGCTAGTGCAATTATAACCCTGTGTTTCTTGTGCAGGGCCATTTTAAAGCTTCCCCTAAAAAGTCTGAAACCAGATACATACGTAGAACACAGACAAAGAATAACCTGGCCCTGGCCCAACCTTGTGGCACAGCACTGACGCATAAACAGACAGATTAAATATATCAGGGGCATATACTGTGTTTCTGCTTGGTTGTTAGTTTCTGCCATCAATTACTGCAGTGGAAAAAAAACTGATTCATTAGATTTTTCTTTCAAAAATGTTGGTGCCGTAAAATCTTTTTGGTTCGTTCCTTAATCTAAATTTGATGGTCGGAACTTGTGTTTAAAATGTGCTTCGACACTGATCAGGAAAACCCAGAAAACAGAGGAAAACATAACAGCATATCTCGTAAAATCAATGCACAAAACAACAAAGGAAGGCTATTTTGACTGATTCCCTATGCGTGGCAGAAAGCATGAAAACAGATATCAATTTAAAAAAAAAAAAAAGAAAAGAAAATTAGTATGACAAATTTTCTCCTTCCAAACCCACAATCCTCTAACTAAAACGACTTATCAGGTGAGGTGGAGGAAATTTTCAGTCTTTAGTACAGTCACATTTTGCCAAACTCCTTAGTTTCCCACCCTTTAACCTTTTTTTTTTTTTTTTTGTGTGCAAATGCAATAAGCCAGCAGAAATTGCTCTTATATGTTTATTCAATAATTTACCCCCCAACCCCCTAGGAAAAAAAAGGAAAAACAAAAAAAAGGATGGAAGCAGGACTATGTAGTCTTGGTGCCAATCACACCACCACATCAAGGTGAAACAGTGCTTCTCTCTGACATGTTTCCTTCTACCACTCAGTGTAGTGCTCTTCCTCTTACTACTCCATATAGTATCAGTCTCTTCTACCCGTGGTGACAGCACGCTCCGTAGTTAAAAAAGAAAATCCAAACGATACTGTGTCAAACACAGTCAATCCTGGGTCACACCCAGGTCAGTTCTAACATCTGTCAGACTGAGGTCAGATCCCAGTAAGAAATGGGATAATAAGTCCTTTTGTGTATTAATGGCATATGTCGAGGCAACAGTAGCTGTTTTCTTATTTATATGCAGGTTTGTGGTTTTGTTGTTGTTTTCAATAATTCTCTGTATCCATTGTTTGTATTCATGCACGCAAGCTGTTGTGTTCTTTTTCATGTCTCTCTCTGTATCTCCAAGACACAATGATGTAAAATGACAAAACTTTCAAAGTTAAAAAGCATTGTTACATTTATTTTTTTCGGGACTGTGTTTTTAATGCCTTGATGCAGATATTAAAGGCTAGTATCATAAGGGGAGAAATGTGCGCACATGTGTGAGTGTGTATCTGTATGTGTGTGGTTGGGAGGGGCGGTCTGGAGCAGACACAGGCATCACATTGACAATCTAATCCAATATGTCATGGGCAAATATGCATGAAAAAACAACTCCATGTGATTATTTGTTAGATTCTGGAGATGTCATTAGGTTTCGCAGAAAAACCTCTCCTCAACTTTATCATAAAAATGACGCGCTGTTTTAACAGAAAAGAAAACTGTTCTGTTGTGTAGTTGTAATGGTGGTTATACAGTACTTGACCGTTAACCATATTGTAGTCTTTGTTTTTGTTATATATTCATACATTATTTATCATACAACAATATGATGTAAAGTGGTCAAACACGGCAAAATAAGCTGCTTTCTAAGTGAGCTGTGTTTCTCTCATCTGTTTTTTCCCAAGGTTACATGGGTTATTTTCAGATGCAGCTTTCCAAGAAAACGGAATCATTTTACAAACCATTATACCACACTCCATAAACTGCCAGCAAAGCAGCTGTTAGTTTTTGTATTACACTGAAATGATGAATCATTACAGCCATTTGTTCTGCTATCAGGTCTTTGTAATATTGCTGCGGGTGCCGCAATACTGAGTAAATACGGAATATACGAAGAAAAGGGTGGAGCAGAAAGGACTGATTTTCTCAATGTGCTAATGCCATGCCTGTGTCTACTTCTACTATCGCTGTTCTACTTCCACTATCAGTAATTAGCGTGTACACAAGCACACGTGTGCACATGCATGTGTGACAAATTCCTGTATAGTAAGACCTACGAGCGCAGCTTTTTGTGCTGAATTATTCCTGTTGAGGAAGCACAGAGGAGAAGAAAGAGTGGTGGACGAGATGTTAGAGTAAGAGAGCAAGCAAAAGAAAATGCGGTGTTAAAAACAGATTTCACAATGTGAGAGGCAGCCCAAGGGACATTCACTGTCCGTTCACCCTAAGACCTTGTCCAAAACTTTCCACTTCCTGCTCAGGCGGCGTGTCACCACAATTGCCTGCCTCAGCTCCTGGGATCAAAGTTGGCGCCCCCAGTGATCCGTCTACACCCTCTAACCCAGCTTCATCCTCATCTTCCTCCTGTTCCTCGTGGGCTACTCCTTCACCTTCACCTTCAGCCTCTGCTCCAGCAGCCCCTGACCCAGGGCTGTCCTCTGTCAGCGGTGGGTGAGTCCTGAGAGGGTCCTTGCGATCTGGATACAACCTCTGCTCTAGGGTCTTGAAGTCAGGCTCGAAGGGTAGGGTTACCCCTGGTTGGGGAGCACCCAGCGCCAGGCCCAGACCCACAGCGGCACCCATGCCCATTCCTGCACGGTACACCTCCATGCCATCAGGCAGCATGGACTTGATCTTGGGCAACCATCGCTTGCGGACACGCCTCGCATTTGTGCACATGTCAGCAGCAATCACATTCATTTCACTTTCCTTGAAGTTAGGGTTGAAATTTTGACAGTAGACTGCAAAAGAGAGAAGACAACAAACCCCATGTTGATAAATTGTGCTTTTTAAAAATTGTATCACATATTGGCGATGATTTGGGAAATAAACCTACGTTTGACAGCGTTGAGGACCCTGCTGTCCAGGGGTTTCCTACTGGGGTCACTAGTTGAAGAACGGATACCTGTCCCACAGCTATTGGCTAAAGTGTTTCTGCAGGGATACAGAGTGAACACCAGGGGGCAGAGTCAGCAACAGGCACATACAGTAGATAAACATGGGAACACACACACAACTAACCGCATTGCACAACATGGCCACAGATGGAGTGTGAAAGTTGGTTTGTGACAACAGCGGTAGTGTTGGAGTCATACACAGAACTCAAATCTTACACTAGGCCCCTTAAAAACTAATACCACTGTTCTGCTTTGTTGTGCATGTCTTTATACTCACCTATCAAAGAACGTGGCTAGCAGACGGCGGAGCAAGACTTTGTGTTTGATACCAGCACATAGATGACAGTTCATCAGCTGGCCTCGAGTCATGAACACCTGTGTACCTGGTGTAGCATAAAAAAGGAAGATGTGCTGAGATAAAGCTCATAATACAATTCAATTTCCTGTTTTTGAAAACTCTGGGGGTTTGCCTTGTCTCCCTTTGGCCCAGTTACCAATTAATCTTTTATTCTTTGACTACATTTGAAATTCATGTTGAAGGAGATATTTAATGGACTTAAACAAAGCTGCAACTATTAAATTACTTGTTTTTTTTTAAAGAAATCAAATCTCTTTCATATTCATATTCATATATAATACATTGTATTCTGTATCTTACATGCTGACGAAAGAACTGAATTGTATGTTTCCATTTTGTTTGTAATTCAATTACATTTCAATCTGATTGAATCTGAGGACGTTTTTTGATTGATTACTGAACGCAACTTCCATATGTATGGGTCATCGCATTCAGTTGTGTGTGTCTGTAAAATGCACTGGAAAGTATTCAGACTCTCACAGATTCTTTTGTCTGAAAAGATTCAATACTAAATTGATTAAACTTTTTGCCATGCTCCATTGTAGGAATTGCATTAGGCACATGTTGAGCAGTACCTGGTCTCACTGAAAATGTCTGGTCTGACTGCCAAGAGCAATATCTGGCAGTCATACCAAAAAATCTTTTCCCTCATGCTCTCAGAGGCCTGTAAGGGCCATTTGGCAAACTCCTGGCAGGCTGTCATATGCTTTTTACTCCAGAGTGACTTCTGTCTAGTCACTCTACCATAAAGGCCTGATTGATGAGTACTGCAGAGATGGTTGTCCTTCTGCCACGGTCTTCAATCCCTGCAGAGAAAGTCTGCAGCTTTTTGCTGTCCTTTTCAGATCAACACAGTGATGAGGGCCAAAGCCGCTATGTTGCCAATCAAAGTGGTTGAACGTGCGTCCGATGCTACTGAATGGTGTTCAATTGAATATTCAATATCTAAAGATAATTTAACCACAATGTCTTAATTATATATGTATTTTCGAACTACAGTTGTAGACATTTACTTTCTGTAAAATGGTTTAACCTCTGGCAGCAGTCTCATATGGGTCAAACACAGGTTGAATACATGTGTCTCCTGCATAAAAAGGATTTTACTAAGGGTCAGTGGGTTGTGGGTAACCTCCCCAATCAATGGCCTCTTTGCCCGTTACTGACTTTAGGCATTTGGCAAGCTCTAGGAAAAGTCTTGATTTTAAAGGTTTTCTATTTTACAACGTTTGAGCCCTCTAAACTCCAGAATGTATTAGTCAAAATGAATCCAGTCAGTTATATTTAATTTTTTACCAACTATTCAATATTAAATCTAAATGTGCAAACGATATGATTACTTTACAAAATCACTGCATACAAGAAAATTCTCTGTATGTGTTCATGTGATAAAATGTGAGCAAGTAAATGTGTGTGAATGGAAGCATGTGTTTGTATGTGTGTGCCTACCAGCTACCAATTCCAGCTTCTCCCCAGGGTCCCCCTCAGAGTAGAGCTTAGGGTGGCAGCGGTAGCCTATCTGGCTGATGAGACTTGCAGGCAGTGCCACCAGGTCCCTGCGGATCAGCACACAGTTGCGGTTCTCCAAGGCCAAGGGCACCGCTGCCATCTCTGGCTTGTCCTGGACTGATGAAAGCAAACAAGAACAGAGTATAGAAAGCTTTAGAAAAACTAAAAAGGTATTGTGTTACACAGCTCAACTGAAACAGATAAATGTGCCTGCATCCATACATTCATCAGACTATAAACTACACAAACAGAGTTACGCTAGCTATCATCCATAACCTCTATTTAGATGGACCATACAGAATTTAATTTTTAAATCAGGTTGGTGTAATCTCATACACGTTTGTTGTTTTTCATAAATGTTTTAGAGCATTGCAGATGTATCCCAGATAAGTCACGATGCTGCATCAGCAACTTGAGTTTAAGAGGGGGACAGATCCAAAGCTGGGTGTTAGGTTCTTACTCACAAAATTGTTTCCCCTAACCTCTGAGATGACTTGGGAGTGTATGCACATGCACGCACCACCTTTGCACACACATGCAAACATGCGCACTTGGAGACACACACACACACACAACAGGAGAAATTAATCCATTAATTGCCGCACACACAAAGGCACATAGTGTATACAAAAAAGTGTGGATTAATCTATTTGCATGTGCATTCACACTCCCTACACACACACATACACACACAGGAAAGACGTGCATGGATCTCAAATATCCCACAATGTCACCCTGGGGTGCTCTGACTGATTGCAGATAGAGTGGATTTCATAAATATCTGAAACTCTAGAATTTGACAAACCTGTGTGATGCCTTTGAGCTGCAGGATGCTCAGAATGATGGAAAGAGTGTATGTGTGTGTGCACATGTGACTTTGACCATTGGTGTCCAGTCTGTGTGATTATGTGTGAATGCAAACACAAGTTAAACTGTGCCTGCATGTGTAGGCATATTTGCACTAGTATGAAAGTGTGATAGAAAACCATAACAAAAAGCAGTACAGACCAGCTGTTGTGGCTGTGATAAGAAGTGTGTTGTTGGTCACGATGCACTCCAATCACAACTCCATAAAGCTATCTTTATGCTGAGAGAACCCACACACACACTGGAGGCACCAACATCCTGCTTTTTCAAGATGCGCAGGATACATGATTTATGAAAGATTAAATAATGTAACTGGGATAAAATGAATGTGCATCAGTTTTTGCACAATACATAACAAGCCTGGACAAGGAGCAACTATGTTCCAAAAACCCTGCATTTATGGTTATATATATTTCTGCAAGTCATGCCGACTTTTACTTTTAGATCAGTCTGATATCAAATGAATTTCCTCCATCTGAGCCAAGGGCAATTGAGAAAGTAATTCACTTACTCAGATCTTACATGGCTAGAAAGATAAAATTGATGCAGGTTTGCCTTTGAGATCGTCTTGTTAGCATTTGCTCATTTTACCAGTTTTTCCTTTAAACTACTTTAATTTAACCAGAGTTAGGAAGTAAATAGTGTTAGTTGCTGTAGTGGAATAAGATATTTTTGAGTATGTTGTAAGATAAAAATGAAACATTAGTTTTTGTCTATAACAGGGAACATGCTGTATTTTTAGATGTTCATAATGATGAAAGATTCCAGAGTAAAGCTTCAGGCATGAGTGCTCTCCACCAAATACAGTAATGGTGTTTGAAATACACCTAAGCACTGTAACACCTCACACAGATCTTACAAAAGCATCAATATAACACAATACTCACTCCCATAGGGGTTAGCTGAACGCCCATAGAGATGACTGTAAGCATCCTCTGTGATCCCATCATAGGGCTCTTCCTCAAACTCCTCATCCTCATTCTGGTAGGATGTAGGACTGTCAGTGGTTGGCAGGCTGGACGCTCCAGGACTGGACCTTTCAACTCCTCCTCCTGCTCCACCACCACTGGCCCCTTGAAGGTGGTAAGAAGGCATACCAGGGATGGGGGTCCCGCCAGCCGTTGAGTAGAACAGTGAACTGGCCCTCGCCAGCCGACTCCCCAACTCCGAAGACGAAATCTTGCTTTGTGTCGAGGGTATTGTCAAGGGCGTCGGGTCACCGCCTTCCAGTTTAATCTTACGCTGCGGCATGAGTAGGGAAGGAGACCAGCCTGGGGTTCCCAAAAGGGCAGCCACCGCTAGTCCGTTACCATTATTACAAGGACTCTGCGGCTCAGATCCCGTTTCCTCTAAAGACCCTGCTGTTTGCGAGTCACAGTGAGGTGAGTTTGCCTTGAACATTAGGTCCATGCCTTTTTCAACTATATGCTGAATTTGGAGGTAGCCAGCTGTGTACATGACCACTAGCTGTTCACTAGCTGCCATTGTTAGCTTCCCTGTATAGCAGAAAGTGAGGATCTGCTCAAAGCAAGCAGGTGTGACTGAGGAGGGCAACTCAAACTGGGTCTTGGTGGAGCTGCTGAAGAGGTCACGAAAATAGAGGCTGCTGGCAGCCAAAACGGCCCGGTGGGCTTTGAAAGCCTGACCTGGATGATAGAAATAACAGAGAACAGAAAAAAAAGTTGAGAATATTGATAAAGAATTCTTGTTTGATTTCAAAGTTCTGTAGTTTAAATTAAACCAACCTTTGACCAGGATGGATACATCGCAGTAGTGTCCCAGCAGGCGCTGCTCATTGAGGGAGCCCAGAACTGTGGCTCCAAAGTTTGGGATCTCCACATGGAGCAGCTGGGACATGTTGGCCAAAAAGGAAGATGGGGTTTCAGATATTCACTGTAGACTCTGCCACTGAGAGAGGCATCTGTAAAAAAAAAAACGCGTTAGAGAAGAGGAGTGAATAGAAAATGCGTGAAAGATGAAAAGACATGCCACAGGGAGGTAGAGGCGAGAAGGGAAAATTGAGAGAACCTTAAAGGAGGCACAGAACAAGATTGAAAATAGAGTTGAGATAAAGTGAGAACATGAATACAGTTGAGGGAGAAGTGAGAGGTGTGTGAAAGAGAGATGGATATGTGGAGATAGTGGGTGAGAGTAGAGAGAGAAAGGAGGAGTCAAGACAGTCCAAAAAGAAAAGAAAAGAAAAGAATACAATGCCCTGCCTACTGTACATGGGAACATTGTGAAATACCTTAAGGCTATGTTGTTTTACTTGACTTAAATTCCAAGAACCTTGCACTAATTCCATGTGTTGCACTGTAATGCATCAAAACAATTCTCCTGCGGTACGGACTTGGAATACCTATAAGTCAGCCTTGACAACTTTTCTCAGAACCACACTGAAAAGAGACAGTTTTTTATTGTCACAGTTTAGAGATACTCCATGATTTTGCTGACTTTACACCTTTGTCAGCATTGGCCCTCTTTCCAAACTCTGGCTAGAAAAAAAAACAACTCATGTCATACACACAATTTCATATGAACTTTAACAGCTCCCTTTTCTTCCTCTCAGTAACATTCCCCCGGCATATTTGCTCCTTCTTACGACCCTGAACCTTGTGTCATTGTTTTTTTCTTTCTCCACCAACCCACACACACACACACACATACATATACACACTAGTTTCATTATTAAGCAATGCTGCAGAACAGTTTCCAGGAATACAAACTGAAAAAAAATGTCACCGCCTCTCTTACACACACTCTCTCTCTTTCTCTCCCACTTCATGCTCTCCATACAGACAGACATGCACTCTGGCTTACTTATGTAAAAGTGCACACACACACACACACACACACACACACACACACACACACAGCGTATACAGTACAGGCTGCATAAGGAAATACTGTGTACTCTGTCTGGCACGCAAGCTCTCACCTGGAGAAACCAGCACACGACTTTCCTCTGCTAACAGTCTCTCACACATGCACAAATACAGAAAAAAAGCGCTCACTGTTATCCCAGACAGTTCTGACCTGTGTAAGCCAGTCTTCTGGTTAAAAACACACCATGGAGTCTTGGGCACACACAAACACACCAGCAGCAGTCAGGACCAGGACAGAAGAGGAGTAGTTATAGATGAGGGAGAGCACTCTGATGTACTCCGTCTGGTCGACTCTCTCTTTCACTTAAAGTGTCATTCCCACTGTCTCAAAGATGATCCTCTTTGCTGTCTGACTTTTCTCTGTCTGTCTTCACCCAGCCTTCTTCTTCTTCTATCTCTATATCCTCCAAAGCCCCATTCTCTCTGCTCACTGTCTCTTCTACCGCTGTCTCAAAGCCTCCCTCTGCCTCCCTGTCATTATCTCTCTCTGTTTCTCTCCCCTCTCTCTATTCTCCAAGGGTTGAATTCAACAAGTGCCGCTGTAGAGAGAGAGAGAGAGAGAGAGGGAGGAAGAGAATGGGGAGAGAGAAAGAAAGCAGAGCAGAGCAGAGCGAATCAATGATGAAAGGAGTGGGAGGCTCAGTGTGTGTGTGTGTGTGTGCATGTGTCTGCGCGCGTGTGTCTGATCAATGCAGTATCTATACGTCGCAGGGAGTGGGAGGGAGAGAAAAACACAGGCTACAGTTACAGACGGAGACAGAGACTGGGCAGAGCTAGAGAGAAGCAGAGGAGGGAGGGAGGGAGGGGAGAGTTGAGACAGAGAGAAAGTCATTTGAGGACAGTACGAGTAGAGAAAGACAATTAGGTTGAAGCAACTTCTGCCACTTGCCCCTGGACACAGATGCCTATATGGTCTACCAGAAAGAGAAGGAGAATGACTAAGACAAAGAGAAATGAGAAAAGCTTACAGAGGTCATAGGCACCGTTAATTAATTGGACATCGAATAGTGAAACTTCTGAATTCCCTGTTTGACGCAAGTCTGGGGAGAATGCGTCACATCTTGGTAAAGCAGACCTTTACTAACCTGGAAGCTTCAATATACACAATGCTGTAATCCTCTAATCACTCCAATTGTAGAATTAAAAAGGTCAATCAAAAGCGCAGTCATTTAAAGGTATTCCCCATTTTCTTACAATCTGTGGAAGACAATAGGTAAAAAAAAAAAAAAAGGTTTTACTTTTTGAGCAAGTGTTGTGTGTTTTCTCTGAATCATGCAAAGACCTCTCTGCCAAACACCTACACACAAGCGAAGAGAAGTTCTGTCTTCACGCAAGACTATTTTGTATTTTCTACATGAATTCATAAATTAAATGATTAATTTACGCCTCCACTGTGGTGGCTCAGCTTATTCAGGTGACATTTCGGTATTTTCTGTTTTTGACCAGCACATGGAATGCCTCCCTAAATGCTGCTTGATGCGGATGAGGGAGGACAGGAGCCAGATGTCACAGCCTGTGACAGGCAAGAAAAGATAAAAGACAACATTGAACAGAGAAGATAACTTCCAGAAAGATGTGTGTGGGAGGATAAGAACGCAAAATTACTGTGACACAAGAGTAAGTGCATTTTTACAGTATGTGGATGCACACCAGTGTAAATGTTGTCTTATTCTTGCATGTCAGAGCAAGCGGGAAACTCTCCGACCTCTGTGCTGCATTTTGGTCGGAGGGAGATGAAGACGGTTCAGTAAATGATTTTTCAAAATCTTTTCACCTCACAATACGCAATCTGTTAAAGAAATACATTTAAAAAAGCTGATGCAGATCATTTTTATATCTAAGCATGTCCCCAGAAAGCATCTAGACACATTGCGCTTCAATTTTGTTGCCAAAGAAACCTCAAGTGGAGAAAGTTGTGCTAAACTGAGCAAACTTTTACTCTTCAGTCACAGCGGAAATATGAAAGGGAGGATATCACAAAGCGCTGAATACAGTGAGTCAGAGTTTGGTTTAGAGAGCTTTGCCCCAGCAGTGTGATATCTGCACGGCACATATAGGCACACATGAGTGAGCACACACAAAAAGCACAGTCAAACGCAGGAGACACAAATCCGCAAACACACTAATGCAAACAGACATATACACACTCCCCCTGTTCTCTTACACACACGCCAACACACAGTCAGGTAATCTCCCTGTGCAGACTCAGCAATACACATTCTATTTGTTTGTCTGTCTGTCTGTCCCCCTGTGAACTGGGCACACTGCTCGCCATCGGTCCGTCTATCAGTTATTGTGATTATTGTGTCCTTACATCGCCTCTTGCTTCTCCCCTCTCCCCTTTCTCTATCCTTCCCGCCCTGCATACCACATACCCACTGTCTCTCTGCCAATTAATGCACACAGGGCTGCATTGCAGTGAGGTTGGCGCGTGCCACGGCAGCAAGCACAGTACAGAGTCTACAGACATGCATGTACGTGCCAGCCGGGCAGAGGGAGAGGGAGAGGAGGAGGAGGAGGAGGAGGAGGAGGGGGGTGAGGGAAAAAGAGGAAGAGGGAGGGGAGAGAAAGAGCAAAGGAGAGTGAACGGAGAATATGTTGAGTCAGGCAGACAGGACGGCGGTGTGCCACACTGCACATATACACAGACACACAGCCGCATGTAAATGTATGCACGAATGAATAAGAAACAAACATGCATGTACATGTACATTATGGGGGTATGTGGACGCACACATTCACACACGTATAAAAGTGCACATATACACACACACACACACACACACATAAACATTCACATGGAAATTGCTGCCTCCTCCTGCCTGCATTAAATATAGACTTTGCATATCCCCGATAAAAAAATATACGGTATGAACTCCCTCAACTTGTTTGCCTAACGAGCGATTGTGTGTGTGTGTGTGTGTGTGCGTGTCTCTCTGCTGCTTGTGTCCTCATTTCCTTCTACAGTATGTGTGTTTGCATTTCCATGTCAAAGTTTCTCGCATACCAAGGCGTGTTTTTATAATCATCGTTATATACCCGGCTGTGACTTTTGGCACTGTATGTCAGGCATGTGTGCGTATGTGTGCGTGCGTGCGCCGGCACAGTTTGTGAGTTGATATATGAGATTTCAATGCTGTTCTGATTGCTGTTGTCTGCTTTGTTGGAATGTGTTACATCCATTTTAATCAAAGATTCATACCTACGCACAGTGTTATTAACAGTAGCAGCAGGTCCAGGCATATTTGAATAATATGAAGAAATGAGACGATTCGCCAGATGGCACACACACATGCACACACACAGATTTAATTACTAGTTATGCTGTAGCTACCTACCAAATGACAATAGGGTAACATTCAAACATAAAACCATAAAAGTCATACACAATTATGAGTCATGCATTTGCCATTTAGTACTTTATGGAATAGTTCAAGTAAGTTCATTCTGGAAGTTAAGTTGGTGTTAACTTTTATTCAATATGCAGGTGACAAAAGCCTAACTAATCTAAACATATATTAAGTACAGAAAATAAAGATAAGTAATAAGATCAGTTAATATCTCAGTAAAAGTACAGCGATCCACAAAAAAAAGGTAACAAAAAGAAATTTTTGAAGTGAGCTGAATAGGAACAGCTCCTTCCCCTCTCGCTTATGTTGCCTCTATACAATCTCAATATGAACAGTCCCCTCGTTATAAATATTCAGATCCTGCAGTTGTTCTCATGTCTAAAGTGTACCAGACAACAGATTCTATCCACGTTGAGACGGCAACGCTCCCTGGCAACAGTTCTACCAATCGGGACCGAGCGGGTGTCTGCCTGAGTCTGTCTGAGTATCATTATGGGATGTCGAGAGAGCGAGAGAGAAAGAGTGAGAGAGGCTGCTTATCACTGCTTATAATGCAACATCATTCTCTGTGTATAGACCCCGCTGGGTGAAGTTGTCTGCACATAGTCAGGATCAAAATCATCTTTTCTTAAAAAAATAAAAAAATAAAATCTCCCAATGATTCATACAGTTATGTAACAAACAGACAACTATGAAATGAATTGTTGTGGGCTGAATATTGTCTGGTATCTTTCCACTTGTATTCACTCAATATGCACCAATAATGTAACTCGTGGACTGACTATGAGAAAAAAAAAAAGGCTAAAATTCAGGTTTAACTAATGGCACAATGCTGCGGCTGTGGCAATACAAAAATGACTGTGAATATAAAGTCAGGTAGAAAATCACAGGCTGGATGATGTGACCTTAAACCCGCATCAAAATAATTGTCACAATTGGTTAAAAAATATTACGTTTAACAGTTAATACATCAGTGCCTAATAATTCATTTCTTGTGCTGGCTGACTTCTGATTTGCTTCTCCTGATTAATACACTATGTCCGCTAAAGAGTTTTCTGGACCTTTGGACTAGACTGTAAGCTAATTGATTTGTTGATTTCATATATGCAACATTACCATAAAAAATGAATCTGAAGTTGCCTGTTAGCTTGTCACTTAAAACGACTATAATCAATATTTTGATAATGGATCCAATACGTGTAATGTGAATGTTGCCCGTTGTGACAAACCCATAGAGAATTACACCCGGCTCTACAGTTCCTCTTAGCTGTATGGAGCTTTATAGCGTCTTTTAGCACTCGTTTTGTTTTTTCGGCCCACGACTTAAATGTTTTGGCCACAGCAAGCGGCTACATTCTGCAAAAAATATTCGATAAACCCACTGTAACCCACCTGCCCAGCACCAAAAAGAAGACAGACAAAGCTCGCGTCTAGCTGGTGAACATATTGTGCAGCCTTTAGCAGCCAAAGAACAAGATATTTTGTAGCAGTTGGTGCAGACCAAAAACAGAGCTATAAGGGGAGTGAATAGTGGACTTGTATTCACCAGGTGGCCGGAGACACAAGTCATGATGAATGCTAATTTTACTCAGAATCTGCTAAACGGCATGCTAACTAGTTAGCCTTGAAAGGTGATACTATTTCAGGGTTGCGTTCACAGCTTGTTTCTGGCCCTACATACTATATTATTATTACCTGCTGCTCCTGTAATTCATGGTCATCATCTATTTCCCCTAAAATCAAACATTCAAAGGCTTAATTGTCATTTAACATAACATCCATCCATCATTTTTCTAGCGCAGGTGTGCATGTATTAACAAATGGGCTATACATATGTAAATGGATGGCAGCTTTGTGGTTGAAGACAGCACTGCAGCAAGTTACCTTATCACCTCTTACTGCACATAAAACTCTGACATTTCACAGTGGTTGGGGACTGTATCAGACACAAAGTTGTGACAGAAAACTCCTGTAACAGTGGGCTACCTGTCAGTTTAGTTTGTCATTGTGGCGGAAAAAAGAAAAAACAGACAGTGGGAAAGACAGCGGAAGAGCATGTATGTGCGTGTGCATGTGCTTTTCCGAGTGTGTTTGTGTGTGTGAGTGATCCTCCTGAGGCAAAGGCATTGCTAATGAACTCCAAGTGGCTGTGGGAGGTAAACAAACAAACACTAGCAGCGGCTACTACATCACACCAAACTCTGGTGACTAGGACATCGGGATGATCGCATACACCCATACACACAAACACATCAACCCACATACCCTTGAACATACAGGATGACTTTTGGGCGTACAGTTGAGAGTTGAATAGATAGAGATAGAGGAGGGAGAGAAATTTAAAGATACAAAAGTAGGGACTAAATTAAAGGGAGGCAAAAAAGGAGGACTGGAACAGAGGAGATAGACGAACAAGAGGAGAGAGGACAGAGAGAAGGAGTGTGTGTGTGAAAGATGCAAATAGAAAAGAACAAGAAAGAAGTTGACAAAGCACAGTCACAGGGAGAAGAGTTTGAGAGGAAAAGGGAAATTACGTGGTGTGATAGAAAAAGGTAAAGCTCAAAAACAGTTTTGGATGTGGAAAGAAACAGTGGGAGTCAAGATGACAAAAATAAAAATAGGCCCGAAAAAGAAAATGTTGGAAAAAAAGAACAACAAATCAAAATACTAATAGGCTAAATAGACCCGATTGGCTGTACCAATCATATTCCCATTCAAAACCTGATCAGAATCGGCAATAAATTGGTGTGTGGTGTAATTTCATTTCATTTCATTTGGTGTCTGCTTTTCATAGCAAGGCAACAGACGAAGCCAAGTGATATCAACAAACTGACACTTTGTTCTAATCAAAAGAGATTCCACCTCCACATTACTGACTCCAAAATGTCAGCTCCACCAAAGAGGCTTCCCAGACTGCCATTTTCTGGGGGGAAAAAAAATCTTCCTATATGACAGAAGAAGGAACACAGTATAACATGAGAACGATGGGAAAAGTGTTAAACGACAAAGACTATTGGATTTTACGGTAATACTAAGCTCATATTGCAGAACCACAGGGGCCTGCAAGTCGTTCCAGTTTATAGCAACACATACAGTAAGTGTGACGTTAGTATGGCAAGGAAAGTCACGCAAGACTGAGATATTTTGAACAAACACTGACACAAGACCGAAAATTCCCCTGATTTCTGACCGTAAAAGGAAACTACGCAAGCAGCACTAGAAGAAAAGGAGGGAAGAGAGAGTCCACAAACACAAGAAATGATTCCGGAGGCATCAGTAGAATGTGTTTATGTTAAGCAGCAGCATTTTTGTGTTTATTGCACTATGACTGCCATGTGATATCTTTTTTTTTTAGACAGTTTCTTACTAATAAATCCTCTACATTGGCATCAGCTTGCAGCTGCCATGTGACTGTCAATACAATAAAACACAGAACTGTACATTTTCCATGCGCCTAAGGGCCCTAATTTCATGGTGGCTCGCACTGATCTTCTGCCTACAAAGTATCAGTTTTGATGGGCTCAGGCAGATATTTTCTCACCGTTGCCTGTTTTTCGAGGATTGCCATGACATCACTTGAAAAGAAATGGTCAATGGAGTGCAACATTGGTGTCAATTTTTGTTATCTATTGCATATTTAATTGGAGTTTAATTGCACCATTAGGGACTGTATGAAAATGATTCTCCAGAAAAAAGGGGGAGGGTAATTAGTTTTAGCTATGTGTACCTATAAAACTGCCAACAATATGAATGCAGCTTTATAAATATTGAATCTTTATAAAAAGGTGTATGTGAACAGATATATGTCCATCTCTAGAAAAGTGAACTCCACTTGAAAGAAACATCATTTGCCCTTGGCATCACAGTACGGGTGTTGTACTCCTGCCTTGTGACTCTGCTTTGACAAAGACGTCGGTTTACACTCGGGAGAAGCTTTTGTGGCATCTCGAATGTGCTCCCTCATTTCCAAACTGTGATTGTGCCCTGGCAGGGAGTGTACTGGTTTAAGAAGGAGCTAATTGGCTATTGTTGATGCCTGCCTTTAGAGCTCCATGATAATTTATTCTTGCAAGTACAATTACAAAGCAGGTGTGTCACTGCTGTGCTAGCGCTCCTGGCCACAAGACATCTGATACTCAAGTATGCTAAAACACTGGATTTATGCAGTTGCTTGCTCTTTCTTTTAAAAGCACAGGGCCCTAAAATCTCATTGATATCCTCCTTAACATGACCTTCATCCGCGGACAAAAGGGGCCATGAAATGGCCTGCTGAGTGTCACTGGCTGTCACACAAGGACTACAATTAGGTTAGATTTCACAGGAGGCCTGTATGTTTGCGAGTGTATGTGTATCAGTCGTGACACTCCCTATGCATTTGTTCCAAACATGATTTGATTTTCATGGTGCATGAGACAGTAAAACATGGAGGAAATAGGATGAATCAGCATGAAATGAAATCAGTGGTAATCCTGTACACACATATACTATACAGAAAAGAGATACCAAGAGAATGGGGTGGGTGAGAAAATAGACCGATTTTATTGTACGTTATAACAAGTCAGCGTAGTGGGTATTGTAATTGCAAATATTGATCTGTTGAATAGATTGACTTAGAATTAAACCAATAATTAAAAAGATGGCTGTTTATTTATGGTTTTGTCCAAATTTTATATTTATATTTTTATAATTAAAAGTTATATCACTATAACACAATGTGCATGTGTCCTTAAGGCCTACAAAACCCATTGTGTGCATTTCCTTGAAAGAATTCTTATATTTCAAATCTTGAGTTGTTTACATACACGTTTGCTAGCTTATAGTTTTCTCCTACACTGCCTTGGTGGGTGCATTGTGATGTTTCTTAGTACATTAGTACCACCGGCTATTGATCAGTGAAATAATATAAACTGTGGCCCACGTACTCGTGTGTGTTGGTCCATATCGTCGTACCTATAGTCGTCAAAAACTCTACAAGCTGCCTTTAAGAGTGATACTAAATGAGAAACCACTCATCTCCTTAACTTGTGTTGCAGTCTTTTGTCTCCATGTGGTTGGTAGGTATGTTGGTCTTTATATATCAGCACTGTGATCTTTGTGTGTCTGCAAAGCTTTTTAGTCATGCAGTTGCAAACTAGACGTAAAAGCCAGCTACGTTTACTGTTTTAGGCCTATCCAAGAAAGTTCATTGGTTCTACTGACATGGGGGCAGTTCCCAAGCACTGGAACCTCAGAGAGCTTAATTTTTGCAAATAAATGAAATTTGTTATTCATCATTTTCAGAGCTTCATCAATCCGAGCCCTCTTGAATACCAAAAATGTACAGTCATCTGAAAAGAACTGTATGGTGATTATGGGTTTTACCTTTGAAAGAATCACTAGGTCTTACTATCCAACAAGATATGGCTAACGTTGTTAGAAAGGCGGGTACCAAATTCCTGCAGTGTTTCTCACACATAGGCTTTACCAGGTTGGTTTCAATCATTTTGTGATGAACAAACAAGCCTCCTCCGCGCACAGCTCACCTGCTGTTGTGAAAATGGAATTGCGGGTTAAAGCGTTTTGTGGTGGGTTTTTAGAGTGACTTCATAAAACGTGTTGAGTGTAAGGCCACTAACCCAGTGGCGGTATTTCACGAGTTGGGAGTGAGAGCAGGCTGGACAGGGAGACAGAAACAGTTGGGGCGGGGCAAGCCAGTGTGTGTACGTGTGGAAAAGGGAAAGAGTAGTTAGTGAATAACCACTAAAATAAGGTGGAGAATTAAGTAGAATTAAAATGGTGAAAACTAGAAATAGGTCTAATTTTTTCAAATAAAATACACAAATATTTGTTTTGTGCCAAATAAATGCTGTTGAGATGCCTAATCCTACCCTTTGTCTAACTCTGAGAATGAATCACATTTACTAACATTATGGGGCAGGCACACATGTGGCTGTGGCTCAGAGGCAGAGCGGGATGTCCACTAATTGCAAAGTTGTTGGTTCGATCCCCTGTCAAATCCTTGAGCAAGATACTGAACCCCAAATTGCTCCTGATGCTGTGCATCGGTGTGTGAATGTGTAGGAATGCGTTAGTTTCCGTTCGATGGCCTTTGTCATCACTGAGTGAATGTGTGTGAAAGGGTGAATGTGCCATGTAGTGTAAAAGCGCTTGAGTGGTCGGAAGACTAGAAAGGCACTATACAAACACAGGTCCATTTACCATTATCACATCCGTTTTTTTTTATTACTTTCTTCAGATTTTTGAGTAGAGTATCCCTTTTATTCTTGTTATACCATGATAATTAAATTTTAGGTCATATCACCCGCCCTACCACAAGTCAGTTCATAACCTGTGGGAAACACTGTCCTGTGTTTGTAGTTGCTGAGGCACAGCAGCATACGTCACATTGGCTTTGAAAGTTCTAGCTTTTTCTAAATTGTTCTGAAAAAGAAAACAGTGCATTTTGGAGTTTACACACGGTTTTATTACCTTCAGTCATGACCCTTATTTAACTCAATGGACCATTTAAAGACATGAAATATAAATATAATATAAAGTGTCTAAGTGCGTCCAAGTTTATTTCCTTTTACAGTGTTTTGTTATGTTAGCATGTCTTTTTACTTGCAACACATGAATACCTATAGACTATATATAGGTTTAAGTATTTACATGTTGGAAGAATGTGTCCGTCAAACAAGAACAATTAAAAATGGCGGGTAACAGCTGCAGCAACAGTGTCAATCAAATAGAATAATGCACAGTGAAAGGAATTTAAAAAAAACAAACATAAAATGTGGTTGTGCTCTGATAGGATTGTCACACCTTTAAGTGTGAAAGCGGCGTTTAATTCCTCCACAGCAAAACTGCTGCATTTTGGTCCTCATGAAGAGGGGTGGGGGTGGGGGTCCTAATGACAAAGATGACAAAGAAAGACTTTCCAGTGCATATAGCGCTGTAAAAGAATGAGTGGCAGGATGAGAGTGACACAGAAGAAGAGAGAGAGGGCAGTGATATGGAGAGAATAAACATGCCATTTTGATTGCCCCGCACTGTTGTTTCGGAGCTGAATGTTCGGCAGTGACACATGTGTGACATCAGAGCAGCCCAACATGAACGCCAGAGGAGCCCGGTGCAATGCAAAAATGAGGACACATCTTTCAGCATCAGTGCCCTACTGTCTACAGACAGGCATACACAAACACACACCCACACACCCACACAAAGACATACAGAGAGAGCAGTGCCCACATAGACTGTACATTTTTTTTCAATTAGAGCAGACTAAATGCTTTAATTCATTCTCTTGCATAACGCAAAAAAACAAAAAAAAACAGCAGGGGAACGAAACGCTGTTTGATATCATAATCAGGGTAGGTGAATCAAGAGAATGTCTCATGACATGCGGCAGAGATTTCCCATGATAAAAATCATAATGTCGTCTAGTGTTATAATGTAACATAAAAGACGGTTTGTTCAAGTTCACAGCAGTACTTACACATTTATTTTGAGTGCATGCACCCACCCCAACCGACCCCCACCCACACGCACACACTTACTGTGACCTAAGAATCTTTCAGTCAGCACCACGCTATGCTAGCATACATGTGCTCAAATAACATGTCACCTTGGTTAACCTCATCACACTGGTAAAGCACTGAGGAGGACCCTGGCTGACCTATGCCAACGGAGCATGTTTATCTCTGTCTCAAGTCAGAAGTGAATTGAGTAAACAACATGGAAATATGCATCATCCTGACACGGCAGCTAAAACGTGGTAGTTCTGCAAAATGAACACGCAAACACAAGTATAAGACACAGTTTTCTAGAGTTTCAGAAACTGATGTAGTTGTAATGGCCTCTTTTCATTACTTTTTAGTGTCTATCAGGTCATTTTGAATTGATAGCAACTATATGTACTATATAGTAAATGTAATTTAGTTGATGGGCTTAAAATATGAGCAATGTGGCCTATACTGTTTTTTTATGTAACAACAAAAGTTTTTTTTATGTTGAAGCAATAGTTGTATATTTTAGGAAATACATTTAGATGAAAGTTAGATGTATATTATGTTATTTGTACTGTAAACTTTACTGTACGATAAGTATGAAGCTACAGCCACCAACCGGTGAGCTTAGCTTACCACAAAGACTGGAAACAGTTAGCCTGACTCTGTCCTGGCACTTCTATAGCTCCCAAATTCACCCGTAATTTCTAATTTCTTTAAAACGGAAGGGTAAAAACAAGTTGTGGTTTTACAGGGGTTTATGTGCTACACTATTTCTTGGCTAGGAACCCTGAATTCCTGGAGTATTGTTGTTGTTATGAGGCTGGCAACCTAGAGGTTTTGTATGGATGAAACAAATAAGATATAACGTATTAAATAGTGAGCTTTAGAAATGCTCATATGCAGATTTATTTTTTAAATCTTTGCCAGGCTTGCTGTTTCGACTCTTTATGCTATAAGCACTAACCATCTCCTGGCGGTAGCTACATACTGAACAGACAGATACGAGAGGGGTATTAATCTTCTTATCTAAATCTTGGCAAAACAACGAATAAGTGTATTATTTTGAACATGTAGTGTACAAAACATAGCACATCAGGGGATTACAAAGTTAATTGTTGCCATCAGAATAACCACAAAACAAATTAGAGTTCTATAAATGTCTGGACAAAATGTCAAGTCAGAGTGGGTTTCAACTTCTACCGGGAACACAATTGTAATGAAAGCATCAGGTACGTAATGCTGTGATTTAGCAGTAATTGCTAACGTATGTTAGCTGTGGAAATGCAAAGGGTGGGTGGGGTGGGGGGGGCAGGGCTGTGTAGTGAAAACTACCCGCCTCAGATTCCTGTCTTTTTCCACTGGCCCCTACCAGCATTCTGCCAGACTGTTAGGACATGAAGAGCACATACAGGACAGGTCATCGCCACAGAAAAGGGGTCAGCCTGTTTGCTTTCCTCACTTATTACCTTATGCACTAATTAGCCATCTTTGTTTACTGGCAGGAGTCTTGAGAGAGGCTTGAAGTTTGCAGCAATTTAATTATGTACAGCACACAGCAAAAGAGCATGGAAAATTGAGGTGGGCTGCAAGGATAAATGCCATCCACAGTGCTCTCGCTCTCTTTCTCTCTCTGTCTACTTCTGAGTGAGTGTGTATGTGTGTGTGTATCTGCATGATTCTGTTGGGTTTATTTATGTGTTTGTGAATGCGTGTGTGTGTTTGTGCATGTCTGTGTGCGTCATCCCCCCGAATTATAGGTTTGACTTTCACAGTAAATCTAATGTCCCCTCACTGAAACTCTAAGGATCTGAGAAAATTGTTCTAAACCTATTCCAGGCTACTGTCTTCAGTTACAGTGAAGCCACTGCAAACACAAGGGTGGTTAAAAAGTTGATTTAAGCCCACAGATTTTTCTCTGGAGATATTTAAGTGAATGCCAGTGACCTTATGGTCGTGCCCTGACGTACTGTAAATTAAATATAAAAAAGGAGTTCAACCAAGGTTCCCAAAAGTGGAAATCGAGTACCAGCCAGGTAATAACAAGAATAATTATACAAGTATGAACAACTTGGAAATCTTTTAAGCTTTTAAGAACTGTTCCTAATGCATATTACATTAACAAGTGGAATTAGCTCTCCATAAGGCTACATAACCTTCATGAATTTTTAATGTGCCGATGCCGCAAATACCATCAAATGAAGCAAAATAGCTTTGTCTATGAAGTATTATTGTGCAAAATCTAATTTTCCAACCAGTTTGAGAATGCGATCTCATGACTGTATCAGAAAACACATCCTCGTCATACTTCTCAGCACTCTGTAATTCTCTGCTACGGCTACGTGCTCCTATTCATGCTGAAAATACTTGGAACAATCAAATGTGCACAGGCTCCCTTTCTTTTCTTTTTTCTACTCAAGCACAAATGCATAGACATACGCAATCACACACACACGCACACACTCACACAACACAGGCACGACATTCATGCCATGTGATCTTGCTAGGCATTATGCCAACGGCCAAACATGTCACTTACCAGAAATCTCTCTGAGACAGAGCGAGATAGAGAGAGAGAGACAGAGAGAGGGAGAAAAATTCTGCACATTTGCCAGTTTGTGAGAGCTCCTTGTCAAGTGTAAGTACAGTACATACACAGGGAACATGAAATTTAGCTGCTACAGTTATCTGCAATGGTGTGGGGGCTGTCGATTCTGAGGGGAAAAAAAAGAGGCACGTGATCTTTGAGATCTAATGTGGAATTGTTCTGAAGAACATGCCATGTTTACTGTTCATTGTCTAAATTCTTGGAAGGCTTCCTGAAAAGCACGTAGAGAGCCAAAGCAGCCCAAATCACTTACATTACAGGATTCCTAATGGCTTTTGCTGATCCTCTCTTTCTCTCATTTGCTCCCTTATTACTTTCCCACTTTTCTGCATTTCAGCATGTACATAAATTTCAGCGTGTACATACATGGACTGTACTGTACCTGTGTGTTTGCGCACATTAAATGACAACAAAGCTGGACAATTTGTACTTTATGGTATTATAAACTTAGATCCATGGCTGTGCTATTATCTCTGTATACAACTACAAACCACTGTGGAATAACAATAATTTTAAAGCCACACATTGAAGCCCTCACGTTTTATCTTATCCTCAAATCGGTTTCCTTGAATGAGATTAAGAGTAGGAGGAACTTTGGTCGTTGTGAATTCCAAGAAAAATATTATAATATTACATATTAAATGAGCAGTGAATTCGAGGAACTGCCCAACCCGGTTTTGAGGGTTTGGTAATTGTCTATGAACATGTGGTATGCAAGTAGGCAGCAAACTAATGGTGTCACACAGGACTAATGAGAATGAGAGAGAGAGAATGAGAAATGCAAATTTTCTTGTGCCAACTTAAACAAAAAGACAACTTAACAACTAAACAGCTGGTCTGTTTTTTTTGGGATTCTTTTCTTCCTGACCAAACATTTTTACCATTGTTTCAGGTGGCACATGTTACTGTACCGGGTGGCTACTGTGTATTAGTTGGAAGACAGACTAGTGGAACATCGGTCATTTGGACATAATTTAGTTTATCTAAGTAAATTTATCTTTCAGCAGCACTGCCAAATTCACCCATGTAGCAGCCAATCTGATTTTATGTGACTCCCAACTTAATTTTGGCTTTAATAAGAAAATATGTGGACAAGGCGAGGTCACTGGGGCCTCCAACTTTGTTTGCTATTCATCTGCATTTCAGGAGTTGAGAATTTATACCCCCTTAAACCCACACACAGAGATGAGTGGATTATCTTCCTCTATGGGTTACTGCGAAATGTGTGTGTGTGTTTCAAACATTTTGAATGGTGAACAACAAAAGTCATCTCAAATTTACGGAAATTACGGACGCTGAACTTCTCTCATATTGACTGATCTATCAAAAGAACCAAGCTACTTCCTTTCAGCCTCTCCAGTACATTAATTAAATATTCTGTGAGAAATGCAGTGAGGAAAGACTACATGACAAAACATTTGCCTGTTGACCAATCACAACCAATGCAATACAGACCTGGAAATAGTTAGGCGTAATTTGCAAGCAGATTATAATTGTTGCCATTTCAAGGAAAAACCACCTTGACACCTACCCAGTCAAATATAAACTACTGTGTACTGGAATGCAGACCAATTGATTTGTCCAGAAAATGTAGATGAAATTAGAATTTGCTTCAAATAAAATATAACATTTACATCTTCGACAGCTGTGACAAGTGACTTCATGATGGATATCTGCCGTCTCTCCGGCTTAACATTCAGCAGAAAAACATTTCTTCACGGTTAACCGTTTGAATTTCAGTTCCATTAACAACAGCCAACAAGCCTGAACACACCACTAGCAGCAGCTTAACTAGAACAGGCTCTGCACTACGTAGAAAATACAAGACTAATGCAAGACAATGATGTATGACTGGTGCCCTGTATCGCATACCATCAGCAATGACTCATTACTGTCTCAGGAAAGGAAAATCATACACACATAAACACACTCCCCACATGAGTATACACGCATATACAGTACAGAGAAGAGTGCACCAAGCCTGAGGGCACACAAAAAAAGCAAATGAAGCAGGGACAAAAACAAGTCTCCAGGTTTTAAGTGTAGTTTTTGGATGAATAAATGGCTTTTTAATAAAGCAAGTGAACAAATTTCTGGTTAAGATGATTTTTAATATCATCTGCATGCAGTTTTTTGTTTTTACTCCTCTAACTTGTATCGCTCTGCGAAGCTCTAGAGGAATTTTATGGAGGTTTGAACCTGACTATGTTTTCTTAGTATCTTTCCATGTGCTGAGACAACATCAACTCTTGTTCACGTATGGGTTTAACAAGATATGACGCAAGACCCTCAATGAGGCAAGAATCTCTCGGTCTTCGTATTTTCACTCTCTTTCTGTCAGTATCCGCATCAGTTGCATGTGAAACTCTGCTGTCGTTCTCTCTCCTTGACACTCCCCACTTGCACACAGCCCCGGGCCCCCTTGTGGAATGCTGTATAGTGTGAGGCCTATGGAGGAAGGGCATCCCGGGACACAGCGAGAGCGCACAGACACACACACGCAAACACACTCACCGACACACGCAAACACGCACACACAGACAAATACAGCTGTTGAGAGCCATCACAACCCTTTGGCAGACGTCCAAGTCAAAGACGAGTGGTGTTGGAGGGCCTCCGTTTAGAGAGAAAGAGAAAAAAAAGTCCCACATTTTCCATGTATGTTGTGTTAAGCTCTGAAGATAGAAACTTGGCAGTACAAACCCACATTACCCCGAACTGATTTCCCCGTATTGGGGGAGGGATATCATAAACCACCTTGTCTTTGTGTTGCTTTAGGGATGGCAGGTACGTCAATGGATACATACCGATTAAGTTATTCAAAAGGGAAGCACAATACATCTTATCCCTCCATGATATTTTTCACACGGGAGAAACAAATGGGCAGTAAAATGCCAAAACACTCTGAAGTGGTATTCAAAATTCTAAAGTGATAAGGTTTTTAAACACTCTACACTACTTAAATGATTCATATAGCTTTAGGCTGTCCTTTTAACCTCTGACCTGTGCACCTGTCAGAGATACACTCAAGTGTGGGTTGTCTACCATATACGACAAAGATAAGAGGCAGACCAGACCGAACTTGGAAATATCTGGGATTTTTTGTCATAGTCATCTTGAGAAAAAACACACACGGCTTGACGGCGGACTAGAGAACAAGAACGAGAGCATGTGAGAGGGAAGGAAAGTGACAGGAAATGAAGAAAATTGCCACAAGCTACATGCCGGCTAGCCACACACTGCACCCATGTACACACAGGAGAAGGAGG
>NW_023339774.1:14419387-14426178 GCF_004916995.1 Morone saxatilis | reverse complement strand
GGGGGGGGGTGTAAGTATAGTCATTTTGCTCCTGCAAGGTTCAGGTAAGGTAAACAGAGCCACAACTGACAGAACTGACACTACAGCAGCCAACTGTAAAGTGTATAACTGAAACGTACTGTATTTTTAACTGTACTGTATCTCATCTTAATGCTTCCATCACTCTGACTTTGCTAAACTTATTTCGCATCATGAATTCTTCATCCATTTTGGGTCACAGTCCCTCACAAACATTTTCACAGCTCATACAACTGTTAAAGACAGCTATAAGTGTAAGTGTATCTTATGAGGCAATATATTTTAAAGAAGCAAATATCTGCAACTAAATATACAACATACAACATATTATACTCACTTGGGAAATATTGGTCCCGACAACACCAGCAACTTCAATTTAGTTTTTTTTTTTTTTTGCTGCAATCAATGTAACATATAGCACTACAATGGGTGCATTATGGGTGGAGATTCTTTTTTTTGTTTTTTTTGTTTTTTTTGTTTAGACTTCATCATGACGCATTCATGCCACTTTCTCCACTCATACAGTAGAAACTAATGGCAACACTATTTCCTGCGGTTATGTGTTTAAAAGTGTCGCCCCGGCACTATAATTAGACTACAATTTGGGGTGCTTAAAAAAAAAAAAAAAAAAAAACTACAAATATCAGTCGGATTAAATGATACTAGTGGCGCGTGGTGAGTACACTTCCACGGGAATCACCTACCATCTTCTGGCGTTAAGAATTTTTTCACATTTGGTGCTATTGCTCCACCAAAGTTTCGGAGTCCAGCGAAGTTTAGCGGGCAGTTTTATATCGAAATGAACCCCCGTGCAGTAATGTCAGCACGCTGTCGGGGTATGCAGCTGCCTGAGAAAGCGAAGGAATAATGCATGGCACAAAAAAACCTATGCGTCATACAAATCCGGCACCGTAAACACCAAGCCAAGACAGAGGAGGGGGGGGGGAGATATATTTACCCGATATGTCGCTATTCCATAAACTGCGGCTGTCAGCTGGCGCAGATGTGGCAGCAGGCTTTCTCTTCGGATAACCTATAAAGTTTGCGGGGTTGTTTTTATAAAAAAAAAAAAAAAAACAGGCCCCGGTTTCCCCCTCTCGTCCGCTGGCTCACTCTATCACTCTCGTCCTATCTTGGCCGCTCGTCCCCCATCTCTCTATCCCACTCTCTCTTTCTCTCTCTTACTCTCCCTCTCTCTCTCTCTCGCTCTCTCTCTCTCGCTCTCTCTCTCTCTGCCCGCTTCTGGTCCCTTTGCAGGAAGTGAACGCCGCTCACATGAACAGTGTACGGACTGCCTGACATCATGCACCACTCGGCGAAGAGTTTCTTTTTAAAGACACAGACATTTTGTCGGAGCTGCCCGGTTACTGTAGGTACACTGTCCCACTGTTAAGTCTACGCGGTCAGCAGTGTTTCGGTCATATCGTGCCGCCTTTACGGACACATGAACTCGCTGCACTCCGCAGGCTTTAAAGGTGCAGACTGCTGTAGGTCTAATAAACCGAGCCCTGCTAGTAACACTGGGTATGATGAAAATGTAATATATAAAGAGGAGGGGAAAGGGGGGGGGGGCACATTTGGAGCTACAACTAAACCGTGTTGTGCTCCTAAATAAAATGTACATGTGTGGTTACCTCACGACTCACGTGTCCTTTATGATATGACAGCTCAGGCTACATGATGTGCGCATGCGTGCTGCTGTTTTGCTAAATTATAAGCGCCAACTGCTGGCGGTGTGACCTCAAGTCAACTTTTCTTTACTGCAGGCATACAATATCACAGCTCACTAAATCACTGCTGCAAGGTCTGCTGTACGTCATAGTGGCATGATATTCGTCCTATATGTACCGGTATATAAGGATATAAAGTATATCTACTTCTTCTTATGCATATCTATATGTATGTATATGTGAATAAGATAGACTTTATTTAGTAAGTATTAACATGTTCTGCTACTTTATACCTCTACTCCACGACATTTCAGAGGCAAATGTTGTACTTTATACTCTGCACTACATTTATTGACATTTATTTGATAACTTTCCTATTTACGTGGCAGCTTCAGATTAATAATACAAAATAGAATCAATAAATCATGATACTTTATTGATTGCTTGCTAAAATTCACATCCTAACTGGAATTAGATAGTAAAAAAGTAAAAAAAAATAAGACCCATCTTTACCAAGCTGCAACATTAGAGTGACACATTCATGCATCAGTAATTATAATTCAATGGTATAATATACATCATTCTAATATGGGCCATTTTTAATAACGAGCACTTTTACTTTTTGTAATTTAAGTATATTTTAATGCTTCAAACTTTTACTCAAGTAATATATTGAGTGCAGGACTAAGTAAAATTGAAGTAAAATATTCAAGTACTTCTTCCACCACTACCTACAGTACATTAACATACTTAATACTCATTCTGTATTAACTGAGTGGAAAATGTATTCAAATCCATTAGTGAAGGATTTTCTTTTTAATAGAAAGCAAATGTAACTACTTGTGAAGAATTGTCCCAATGTCTAACATTGCAGAAATGTTTCCTTAATCATCCTGTGACTCATGTCATCTGTTTCACAAGTAAAATCTTTTATGAAAAGCAAGCAAATAGCAAATACAGCAATCAGATAAATGTAAGGCAAAAACAACATATACTGGTACTTAAATTTAAGTACAATGACATCAAAACTGTACTTTTTTGAAAAAAAAAATACTGTACAATTTAGTAAATGTATTTAGGAAGGCTAAAGAACACCTCAAGTGTACCAAGCATAAGCTTATCCACTTCGGCCATATCCCAATTTGCTCTACCATTCATTAATATTAAATTACACTGCTTTTCATCTCTTCATTTCATGATGACACTGAATTACCTTGTATGTGTAACCTCTGCCACCCCAGTGTGCGAAAGTACTTCTATGTGATACTCAGTTCCTTCCAAAGAGAATGAGATCACTCTATTAGTCCTGTGATACTTCTGTTTAAACTTAAAGTGGGTTGACTACATTTAATAGAGTTTACAGTGCTCTTATTGTACCCTTTGGCATTTAAAAGTGTATGGCACCACTATGATATTCCTACTGGGACTATCATGTGTCTGTGCTACTTAGTGCTGAGTTTATAATATCTGATTGTACTTAGGTCTTTGCCATTAGTACAATTACCATCTTATTAATGTTTACAAGGAAATTAAAAGATGTTTTATTATGACTCATTGTTCAGCTAAACTAGTAAAGCTGTAACTGTAGCCTAATAAGATGCCTGCTGATTTTATCCACTCCAGTTAAGTGCGGTCTAGTTACAACGCAGTAGGTCATATTTCATGATCAAAATTTGGCAACAGTGGGCTGAATAAAGTTGACATTGTATGACATGTTTCTAATTCATTAGGAGTGATTCAACATCAGTTCACATTGATGACATATCATCGTGTGTTGGATATTTTTCATGAATGTGGCGTTCAAGGGTTCAAGATCCGAACCGGAAGAAGTTAATCAAACATAAGAAGAGGCGTCAATGTTCATGAATGAACAGGACAAAGAAAAAAGGCAAGTCATTCAGACCAAGCGGACTTCAGCTTTTCAAACAAAAAGAAGAAATGAAAATGAATACGCCATGACTTAATCATTAAGCCTACCTATTGCACTACATTGACATCACAAGACAATCCATGTTCTCTAGTTCTCGTCTGGGGTAACTGGGCCCGGCACAGAGTATGAGGCATATGATGTGTTGATCCTCAGAACAAAAGCTTATTGTTGCCCCTTGATCCATTTACAGCCTGAGGCCATACCAGTCTCAAGCATGTCTCAGTCAGGCCACCAGCCACTGTGTCGAAAGTTCATATCTAAAGATGGAGTCCTTGTAGTTTGCTGCCCTAGCTGATGATGAACATGGAAGTCTAAGCTGATGCATGCAGGTGCAGAATTCATAGCCTCAATTATACCAGGTTAAGTGTAAAAAGCTTTTTTTTTTTCAGTGCCTTGTGACCTAATCATTGTTCCTTTACTTAAGTAAAATTACTAATACTAAACTGTAACAATACTCTGTAACAAGTAAATTCCTGCATTGAAAATATTACTTAAGTAAAAGTATGTAAGTATAATCAGGAGTTAAGTTACTTAAAAGTATTAAAGTGAACGTTTTCAGTGGAGAAAAATGTCCCCTGTGACTGTTATTATTATAAATTACTCATGCATTCATATAGAATGAAGATTTTACAGTTGTCATTGGTTGAGATGAAGCTAATGTTTAGATTCTTTGTAAAGGACAGCAAGTAACTCATTTTCAATATAGATTATTCCCTCTTAATCACTTGTTTGATTTGTAAGTATTCAGAAAATAGTATAAAATGCGGTTACATTTCCAAAGTAACACCTTTGCACTAATCCAAACCTCGAAATTCTTAATAGGAAAAGCAGCAAATAGTTTAATCTGAATTATTACATTTTCATGTTTTGTTTGCAAAAATCTTTATTTATAAAGTACCTAAAGCTGTACTAAAGTGCCTCAAATTTGTACTTAACAGTACTTGAGTAAATGTACTTAGTTACATTCCATCACTGACCCTCATTAGTTCCTGTAAACATACTTCATGCCATGTGAAAATGAGGCTATATAAGGTGATTGGGACACAGCCATCTCCATTGTTATGCTTGGCAGTAACAGTGGGGTCTAGTTGTGGCTGGCGTTTGCGTGCTGGAGGAAGCTAAACAGAGAAGTCTGTCAGGGCAGCTTTCGACGGATGGAGCACTTGACCCAAAGACGTTCTCAATTTGAACTGTCACACACTCTTATGACACAGCCCGAGGCATGCCATCATGGGTGTTACACAATAAAGTCAACACATTCACTCGGGCAATGCAATTTAAATACATTTTTAAAGACAAGACAGTTCATCAACAGAAATTTTATTTAATAACTTTACAAAAGAAGTTGATGTTTATCACTTGCACAGTTTGTCTCCTATTCTGCCTCACAAAAAGCACATTACACACACTTTTGACAACTTGTTATTTGGTCACTTTATCCACCATAAGTTAGTGTATATCAGCTTCACCCCTGTCGTACATGTATGTTTACATGATTCTGTGTTTACACATGATATTAACTAAATAATCTCAACCTGGGAATCATGGTACACTTTTGCGTTTGGAGCCCAACTCGTGTTATTTTTGCACAAATGACTGCCTTGCATCACACAGCCATGATGCACATCAGTCATGAGTTAAGTTAGTTTTCCATGCAACACTGACATTCATGTTTTCCATTATTGAAAACAAATGAGTTTCTAGTCAAGATGCCCTTTAAAATTTGTGGAAACAGTTTACAAATGACATGAAAATAGAGATTTTGAGGCTGACTCATATTTAGACTGACCTCACGGACAATTTTGAATATTAAACAGCAACCAGGTTGTGTCTGAGTTATACAGGACCAACATTTTTAAGGACTGTACACACAGATGTTACAAAGATTCTTACTGGATTTGATCATATCTGAAACTAAACCAATTCGATTTAGAGTTGAAATCAAAGGGGTCTTTAGTCTAGAGCCGAGAGCGACACAGAGTGTGTTGTTGTGTCCCATAACAACAACACACGAGGCTGCAGTTACAGTGTGAAGCATCCAAATCATACACTACATTTCCCACCACCACTCACATCGCAGCTACATGTCCACAAACACCATGAAGCACCAACCGAGCCCCCCCACCAGAAACATGGTGATCTGCATGCTGTAGATGATCAGGTCATTAAGGACCCCAAAGTCCAGGCGCCTGTGCCCTAACAACAGCAGGATGACAGACAGCTTGTACTGCAGCCGCAGGAGTACGCGCACGCTGACGTACTGCAGGAAGAAGAGAGCGGAGAGCGCCACCCAGAGCAGAGAGGTCAGCAGACTGCAGCCAAAGTAGAGGAGAAACCGGAGGAAGCTGTACATGCAGCGTGAGCGCAGGTACAGGTCAAAGTTATTGTACTTGGTGTGCACTAGCTTGGAAGCGTGCGTCGACCCACAGGCCGAGTGCATGCAGGTGGTGTGGGGGCCATGGAAGCTGCGCACCCGCCGTGGGATGGGGATCACAGGCATGGGTGGGCTACTGGAGCCCAGCACAGTGCACAGGAGTCCCGGCTACAGGTAGAGTCCTCTGTGAGTGCTGCTTCTGTGGAGGCAGTTAACTTCATTTGGGTGTGAAGCAAAAAGTGGCTCTTACAGGAGCCCTGGAATGAGATAGTGTCCTGTCTGCTGTGATCTCCTGTCAACAAGGTTGTTCCCTTCCAATGCAAGAAGGTCCTGTGAAGAAATAACACCGTCATTGTGTGGTTGTTGTTTTTTCTGTGGATACATTTACCAGAATGCACATGCACACATTGTTGCAAACCTAATACAAGAAACGCAGGCCTGTGCGTACATCACAAGGTGAAAACAATGGGGATGGATACATTTTAAGAGAGGGGTTTAAGCCAATGTCTGAGCATAAAGCTATGTTTTATGTGTTAAGGACTAAATCATAGCTAGCACGTAGCATTTCCTGCCCAAAAAGGACCTTATTAATCCTCATTCTGGCTCTAAAAAGAAGTGATCGTGCAGAAGCAATGGTGGTCTTACATGCAACACTACGATGTCTCTCTCCTCACCAAAAAGAGCTGGTGTTTGGTTCTCGGACGACTGGAGCATTGTATCACACTATGAACAGTTGGCTGTGACATAAACACACGGGATCTGTTTTTCTTTCTCCCCAACCCCCACCCCCCCCCAAAAA
>NW_023339774.1:14402260-14419362 GCF_004916995.1 Morone saxatilis | reverse complement strand
GGGATTGTGTGTGTGTGTGTAGTTTTGCCACAGTACATTGGGAAATAAAAGTCAGATGATCTAGGTTTGCTTTTTAGGTTCAAAGTTCCATTGGAAACATGAGTGATTTTCTATTTCCCTTACAACAAAGGGAAGGGAAAGTCCATGGGTAACGCATATACTTAAGTAATGCTTAACTAAAGCATGAGCCATGCTGATTTGATGCATGGATTAATGCAGGGTATATCATGAATTCCTCTTGATCACCAGTAAGAAAGGATTACACTGCTATGTGATTAGTTCACACTTAATAGATCATCAGTTAAGGGACATTAAGTCACATTTAACTACTTCACAGCCTACATAAACTGATATGTGTGAAATGATTATGATATGACCGAATTAGCTGGATTCCAGTTGCATAAAGCTATTTCAGACCCGTGTATTTGCTCAGCCTCTCTGAAAGCAGAACAGTGCCCGTTTTCACAGGGATATGAAGTAAAAAAAATTGTTGTTAGGTGCAAACATATAACAAACATAAATATATAAAAACAATTAAATAAATACAACTACATGTAAAATCCCACGTAAGTAAAAGTGCAAAAGTATTGTACTTAAAGTATGAGCTCATTCTGAAGTAATTTCCCCTGTGACTGGCATATTATTATGCCAGTATTAGATTTTCCGCCTGATGCATCAACGTGTAAGCAGCATTTTCCTGTTGTAGATGCTTGAGGTGGAGCTAGTTTTAACAACTTTGTATACAGTTTGCTTGTTTAGCACAGTGGTTGGGCCCCTCCAAAGGGTCACAAGTTAAATCTGACGGGTCGCAAGCTGGTTAATGGGAGAGAAAAAGAAGAAAACTTTATGATCAATTCCAAATATGAGGATTTAAATCAATATTTCTGCCATCACCTGTCTACTTGCAACATGGCAGAAGAAGGGCTTGGTAACTTTTCCTTATTATTCCAAAAATATGTATGTCATACATGCCTAAGTAAATTGGAGTCTTATGACTGTGCCCGCAGCAGTTTTGGTTAAAAAAAACTTCACAAATGGCATGTGTGCATTTGTATTCATGTTTCTGTAAACCTCACACAAGGTTGCACAGTGCGCTCACATCCTCAGAAATGTGTGAGCCACATAAACACGTTCCAGCCTCTCACTGTGTATATCAAGTAACCTTCAATGGACCGATTTATGGGTCGGCCGAATGATTACATCTCAGCTATCTGTCAACAAGCCAGATGGCAGCAGGTAACCATAAATCATAATAAATACAGACTTTTTTAAAAGAAGAGTTTATTACAGTTGTTAATAGTGCACTGGATCACCTTACTGGGAATTTAAAGGTGTATTATGCAAAATTAGAAAAACAAACCTTATAATATTTAATCAAACATGCATAAAGCTGTCACTGAGGCTGAATATATTAATCTATGTACTTTGCTTTCACATTATGATTGAGTTTAGTAATGAAATCCATAGCATGAGAATTTGAATAGCAGCCAATGTCTGAAGTCAGCTCTCCGCCATTACAAATTACATTGGCTATATTTATTAAAATGGAAAGTATTTTCCTTGTTCACAGGAGAACGCTTTTTGCCACTATTAACTTAAAGTTAAGTTAAAAATGCCCAATATTATTTTACATATTACACCTCACACTATAGTAATCAATATATAATGATTTATATTGAATCCTGCTTCACAAATAATCTCTTTATCATATCTCATGTGTACAAGTTTGTGTTGCATTTAAAATCTACCTGGCAACGGCTATCTTCATTCAGCTTGTTATAGACAGCATTGTTACATGCTCTGTTTACACAGATGGCCTATTTTTCTGAAGTATTTCCATTGACAGATATCTAGGCCTTTAAAGATCAGGGTCGTGCATTTGAAGAGCTGCTTTCAGTGTTCTCTTTCTTTTGTCATGTAATCTTATTGCTCATGTATGAACTTGATCTTTGGCTTATCAATGCCATTATTGAGACAAAAGCGCCTTTAACCAAGGCACCAGACTCTTGCTTCAGAGGAAAGATAAGAATCTTTATTTTCAATATAAGTAGACACACGTTACATCAGGATATTTGCCACAGGAACATTAATTATGGCTGCTAACTGCTTGAAAAGCTTATTGCTGAAAATCCATCAGTGTATTATTCGGTCAAAGCATTTCCATGGACTACTAGTTATTCTCTGTACGGTAAATCATCGAGTTATCGCATCCATTAGTAACAGCAGTAACTTGGTTCAGACATTTTCTTTCAGCACAAATCTTTATCTGAATTGGATTTTTGGATCTTTAGATCACTTCAGAGCCGGAACCTGCTGTGCGAGTTGTTGCACTTCTTCTCCCAGCCAAGTTGATTCCATCGGGCAAGAAACTTTCCTGCCTATCTTCCTCTGTAACTCCCTTGAGAGGTGTTCTTATAATTGGTTTCACTATTTTCTGGTTAGAAGATTAATGGTGGTCATTTAGAAAGAAAAAAAAACCTTGAAGGTTATCCTTGCTTGTCAGGTTGTGAAGAACTAGATTCCTTTCTCAGGGATAAATTATGTTGGCACAGTAGGAGAGGACGAAAGTAGATCAAAGATAAAAGGACAAGGTGTCATAATGATCTCCATTTGAGTTCATATTTATGTTATGATACGTGCATTAAAAACAGGCAAATATGCATTTATTTTATCAATTAAGGATGAATATTAAAAAGCAGAAACTTGTAAGAAAAAGGTTCTAGGTCAGAAGAAACGTCGAAGGATAGGTTGCAGTTAATTTAGTTAGACTATGATTGTCGACGCATGTTTAAGCATATACCCAAAACTGACGAGGGCACTACTGTTGTCCAACGCAGATCAGCTGTTTCTTTTTAATGAGTCTTAATCACATGAGTTGGCCTATTTACAGGGCCCCCTATTTAAACAGAACAAAGCAACGTTTGAATGTAGCTGTGATGCCAAGTTCCAAATTGGTGTTTCACAATGGGAGATCTGAAATAATCTCCTCACAGAAACACAGGCCTACAATAGGAGAAGTTTTTCAAATGTATCTCTATATGTCAGTGTCAATCCTACAGTGCATATTATCTGCAGAGAACCACTGTTTTTCCCTTTTCCATATCTGTTTGCATTGCACTAAATCATTTCATTGTATCTTCATTTATTCATGAGAAACAGTTGGGTGGAACTTTTCTTGCTGGATGTTGGCCTGGAGATGAGCACACGAGAGAAGACATTTTGGTTTTCTGCCACTGGAGGGAGCTGTTTGTTCAGGTTTCACTGCAGGTTAGCTGTGCTTTCCAATCCAGTGCTTTGGAGGAACGTCAAGGGCATGACACCAAGCTATCTCTCCTCCTTTTTTTATATAGGCGCATTTGAACAAAATCCAGCTCCTACATTATCGCCGTCTTTGATAAATGAACACAGCGCCATTACAGCTGCAAATGCCACTAAACAGTGCCAAGTGTAGATGTAGCCTTTTCCCTTACATCTGGTTAATAACTGCATCCAGGCCGAGGAAGCTCCTCTGTCTGGTACCGTTATCAAGAAAAACGATGTCAATAAAGTGGATGCTAGTGATTTAGGCATCCAAGTGCCCTTGTAAAGGATGTATACTGGTTCTAATCATGCATTATGGCAATATTATTGACTCATTTTTTTCTCTTCCAAAACATGAAGACCTTAATGCTCAGGGAAAGTAGATTCTGTGTGGGTTTAAGTTCCTTTCCAAGTTCGAAAGTAACTGAAGAATGGTGCTTTTAAAGTGTCATTGCCAAGGCTACTTCTTCATTCACTGATAAACTGCAGAAGGCCAAATCTACTCTGCAGTTGTAGCCTTGTGGAGTGGCAATAGCACTCCAAAGCTATCTACCCTCCACCCCCTCAAACATTTGCCAATACATTGCCATCATGACCCAAAGAGTGTCTCGAGTAAGCAAGATTAAAGGGGCAACATGTCAAAATCCTCTTTGACTCCTCCAAATACACTTGGGCTAAATCAATTAATTCATTAACTAAGTAGAGGTCACAGCCAATAGTTGAGCTAAAACAAATTAAATCAATTAGTCGGGCTAATAAGATGAGGGAGACTTTAATTAGTGAAAGTTTAATCAAAGCCATGTTTGCGCTGTGCGGCGTTATGAAGCAGCTCAATAGATCTCCTAAAGAAAGATCCATTAGGCCTGTCAAAGGAAACTTTATATTTATATATTTCAAAGTATATGCAAGTCCCCCCTTTTATCTGCCTCTATGTTAGTTTTATTTTAGTAACAGGAGTTTCTGCTCACTTTTTATTTGTTTCTAAGGAATATTATGCATGTGGATGCCAGTCTGCCCCTCAGCATGAGCATGTTTTTCTGTTGAGGAATCAAATTATTCATGAAAAACTTTAAAATTAAAAGATGAGAAAAGGGCCTAACACTGATCTACTTCCAGGACATTTAGGTGTGCAGAGGATGCCAAACCTCGGCGAGCAAATTAAGTACCCAATTAAACTAATTAAAATAAAACATGATGCAGGCAGTTGGGTCAGACAGTTGCTTCCTAGTTTCTTTGCTATATAAAGTTGAATTATTAAGGAAATAGCCTGCCCCCACTTTCAATTTTCATCAGTGTTTTTTCTTATGGTTTCATCATCTCTTGTGCATGTGTGTCTGTTAAGTGCACACATCTGTGTGTGTTTCATAATCCTGTCAAGCCATCTGTTCTCATTAAAATCTGCTCCTGTTGCACCATAGAGCCCAAGTATTCATCTGTCCAGATGTTACTTTGAACTATCTCAAAGTTTTACTGGTTGTTTTGCTCAAACCTTACCTTTGTACAGCTCGGTCAAACATGTTAAGTTCACATGCAGTGTAGTGGTTTCTGTATTACTTTGAGAGGAATTACTAGAGGGATATACTAAGTTTGGAATTTAAGTGTTAATATTCCAACCTTTTTACTACAAGAATGCACTTTTTTATGCAAATTTTCCAATTGACTGTAAATTATTAAATAAAACAGACACAGACGTCATTAATGCAGATGTTTCCCTTTTGTTGTGTCTCGTTTATCTTTCTTGCCCCCCCTCTGTCTTCAGCCACATGTGGCTGGATTGGGTCTGGCTAGTGTTAATCCTTGGCATAAGGGGGCTAGGCTGGATTATCGACTGATGTGGAAACATCTGTGGATGAGATGGTTTGTGAAGCTTGGACCTAAAAAAGGAGGAGGGGGTGAGACACCAGGAGAGGTAAACCTGCTGTCAAAGGTACAGCAGGGCTAACTAAAATAAACGTTTTAATATACCAAAAGAAAAAGCTATATGCATCGTTCAACAATCAGGATATTTAAAGTTTACTTACTTTACTGCCAATTTGCCACAGCTATGGGAGCCCCAATAAGACCAAGGCCTGGGTTTTGTGTTTTGCATATAGACCATTTCTATCTGCATAGAGCCATTAATATGCAGGGATGATTTAGAGGGCAGGGGAGACTGGGGGATTAGGCCTGATTCAGTCTTCACTGGAGGGTGGGGGGCGAGTTTGAGGAAGGAGGAGGTTTACATCAACAAGCCCTGATTTACGTTGGTGAACAGATGGCGGAGAAATTGCTCTGTTTGGAAAAGATGTGCAATTTATTTCCGTTGATATTGTAGAGAGAGACGGAGGAGAGAGAGAGAGAGAGAAAGAGAGAATTGATGGTTGCAGAGAAAGAGGGCTGGGATGAGGTTCTACTCTAGAGATGGCAGAGTGAACTTTACAGTCTTTGTAAGGTGAAAAACTGGTGAGGTTTTTAGATTAACTTAAATCATGACATACCAGAGTGTGGTGAAAGCACATGGCAGTTTGTTTTGAAAGAATTCCTTATGAAAGAGCTATTAATGTAAAGTCACATGTAACAGACAGCTGTGCAGCTGCAGCTGTGTCAGAACCTTGCATCACCAATGCATTGCAGGCATTTGTCTGTGAATCTAGGGCATCAAGAGTTGACTTACTCACCAAGGTTTTTTGTTGGCAGAGCAGTTTTGAACATGATGAATACATGCTGCACTTTTCCCGATTTTACTGTGGCATTTTATTCGAATCATTACACGGTTGCTGTGCCCATGTAACAGGCTATAATCAAGTTTGATCATAGCTTGGCTAAGAGCAGATATCCACAACAAAAAGTCCACCCAGCGCTGCAAACCGGTCGCCTTTTGGCAAAATTACACATTTCAGGTTGATAAACATGACACCTGTATGAAACGTGGCTATTGTAAGCTACAATAATGTTACCCAGTGAGCTAACTTCGACTTTTTCCAGCCCAGGCAACGGCTGCAGCATTTGTGTTTGCCCCAATTGGTTTTCAAGCGATTGAAAAGGCAACACACCTGTGCCGATTAGACATTTCAACAGGCATAGTTACAATGAGCAGCACAAAATGTTGGCACAGGCGCCCTATGAGGTTTTGGTTTTCTAAACCTTTTTTCTGATCCCACTTGAGTTTGGCCTGTCCACCCCACCATGTCTGGAACGACACCCCTGATGTAAACCCTCTTGTCAATTAAGGATCCATACACTACCATTACATCAAATAAGTGGAAACATGATATAGTTACCACATACTGGATCTGATCAATACACTTCCCATCTGCACCCACACAGACACATATGCAGAAAGAGCATTTTACTCTATAATTGATTTATGGAGATCCAGTCTGCAGGAAACATATTGATCCACATGAGGCAGTTTTGATGCAATATGGTGATTCGGCATTTTTATGATTAATATGAGCAAGTGGTCCCAAATGTAGCATTTAGTTTATTTTACATATGAATGAGAAGTGTGGCAGCAGAAAGTTAGTTGTGATTCCAAAACAGGCTATAAGTCTAACTGTGTTATTGTTTCATAAAGTGAACTGATCAAAAGCCTGTTGATTTTAACAAGCAGGCAGAGAGAGAAAGGTCAATGCTAACGAGAGTCCCTCTGTGAAAAGGTTGCCAATACAGGCAGTTAAAATGGAGATGGGTTAGAAACCTTGGGTGTGAGATAGGACTGGGTGTCAGTCTGTGTTTGTGTGTGTGAGTGTATGTGGACACACAAATAAAGAGTACAAGTGAAAGGATACTAGTGAGGTAAAGCTTGAACCACTAGCCACCATTAGCCTGATTGGCCAGAGAGGTCAGCAGGGGTCAATTGATGGGTCAATCACATTGTCGATTTGATGACCCAACCACATTGGTTTGGTAAATAGAGGGCTGTACACACTCACACACGCTCTGCCTCTTTTCGTCTGAGTTATTGTGCATGCCAAAGCTACGTTACATTAACACAGAAAAATCTATCCGATCACTTATGCTGATTTACACTGGGACTGCACTGCCCTGTCAACCCTCTTGACCAGCTCAAGAGAACATTTTTAATGTGAGAAGATTTATGCTGCAAATTACTTCACAGTGGTAAAGTATGAGTGCATAAGGTTTGACATTTAAAAAGTGTGTTCGTGTTGGATTTTTTTCAAACCAGACTCAATAACTGAACGTAAAATAATGAAGATCTCTCTCAAAACAAATTACCTTGACTTTTTTTAACAACATGTATCGCTATTGTCACTCAACATCTTTTCAACATTGTGTCATGGCAGCCAGCAATTAAAAAGAAAAGCTAGACCTATATGTGATTTGAACCAAAACATGGCCTAGATAGAAAACACAAGATAAACGCATCAGTTTTCGAAGCCTGTCTCCTAATCTGTACCAAAGTGCCAGGAGGTCTGCGTATCTTTATCGGTGCTCCATTAATGATACAGCAAGTACAAAAGTACCCCAGCTCGGATACCACTCTTCCTTTAACCTGCCAAATCCAGATCCGCCTGAGCCACCAGAAAGAAATACCTCCACGAGCAGCTCCCGGTGACATGATGTCAGGGGTCGAAAGGTTAAGGGTCAGGAAAGCAGGTGACCTAACCTCATTGCATCAGTGCCACCAACACATCTCATTGCATCTTTGCCACCAACACAGTAATGTATAATGCAATAGTTAACTTGTTTACCTAATGTTTTTCCTTTTTTATTTGCTAGTCTGCCCCTTTTCTTATTATTGGACTACACAGAGTGCAAAAGTCAATATACCTTAGGGGTTCTGTAAAAAGAATCTCATTGAAAATCACATTGACATTTGTAATGATGGCAGTGACAAAAAATCAAGACATGACTGAACAGTATGTCGTTCAGTTACTGTAAGTCCATATGTCTAAATAAGGAAGGCAAATCTTTAATAAATGATGATTTAATATTTTGTTTTATGTGGCCTTTCAGTTTTCCCATAAGACCTACACTTTCACAGATTAAACATTACTATCTACTTCATGTTTGGCTATTTCAGACATGTCTGAAGAGACAGTAGACAAAATGTCTACAGGGCATGTGTGTCACAAAATATCTTGCTTTTTATTTTGGTGTACATTAGAGCAGCCACACTGCCTGTGCGAATGCATTTTTTCCTGCGGAAAGTCATAACCATATTGACATTATACCAGCAACATATATATACATACACTTTAACTACAGTTTCAGTTCGTATATCCTTTCTAGTGTTTCAATCCACTCATTTGTTAATTATGCTTTTATTGTATTGTATTTAGAAAGAGAGGGCTGGCAGCAGCACAGGAACAGAAACACTTGCAGCAGCAGTTCAGCCATCGCACATTGCTCAAGCGGGCAGTGTGTCCAAATCCCTAGACAGCAACGATTACAGCAAAATATTTTGAAAAAATACATTAGATGAGGGCTTAACAAACGAAGTAATAATGACCCAAGTATACGCACTGGTACACTGGTAAAGCTGGGAGTTGTAGTTCTTTTCAAAAATTTATTGTTTTTCAACTTTGTTAAATCTCCATTAAATAACAACAAGCTAACACAACAGTGACATATTGTCTTATAAAGTTAATATGGGAATCATGTTAGCAAACAGTTGGGTATTTTCCATTGACAGTATATATAATTGACAGAGCTTTCGGGTCTAAAGAGTGAAGGCAACGCACAAATGTCTTAATAATTGCATTCTATGTAAAGACCAGCAGGGGGCGCTCCATTGGCTGCAATAACTGTATGATACCATTCACTCTAATGAAGAATAAGCCGACTTCTCACTTTATTTATGAGCTCAGTAAATAGCTTCCTAATGAGTTTATGGTCTCAATCGCTTATTTCAAGTCGTCTTCCATACATTAAAATGTTCATTTAGTAAATTATGGTCCAATTAAAGTAAAATAGATGATGAAGCCGCGTATGCTTTTGGGTGTGGCTACCTTATGATAGAAACATCACTCAGTGAGTCTATCTAGCGCAGCGCACGAAACTCAGATCAAACTGTCAGTGCTGATCAAATATAACTGTTACTGCGTTACCTATTTCTTGTTTAAAATCGTTTCAGAAACATATTATATTACATATTTTAGTGTACTGTTTAGCTGTAATACAAGATTGTGTGTGACCAGGCCAGTGTGACATCACGATAGATTCACAATTAGTGTTTACGTATCCAGCAGATATGGAGCAACATTAGCATTCATTTGGAGTCGTGTTTGTGTCAGCCTGATTAATGCATGTCCAATATTCACTGCTGCTGCTTCTAGCTCTGGTCTGCTCTCCAACTCCTGAGGGAAATTTTAGGCTCTTTAGCAGCTAAATACTCCACTATGTTCACCAGCTAGATGCTTACTTTGTCTGTCTGCCACTCTGTGCTGGGTGGGGAGCGCACAGAGAGTTTGCCAAGGAACAGCTTCTTGTTGTGCTGATGAGCATAGTGAGAGTGAACCAACAGTTAAGTTGTGGGTGGTAAAACCAAAACAAAGAGCTGAAAGACACTGTAAAGCTATATAAAGTTGAGGGGAACTGTAGAGTTGCATCTGTGTAGTTTTAATATAAAAATATTGATTATGAGCTTTAAGATCACAGAAGTATTAAATCACATGCTGTAGTAGCTGCTCTTCAATTGTAGAATATGGACACAGTGCACCTGATGAGTGGTCAGTTAGAAATTGCATAGAATTACAAAAGCTATTTAGCAAACATGAGTTAGCCCAGAGGTCACATCAGGACTTAGGCTGCCTATACATATACATTACTTTTCTCCACTACCTGGCAACAACAGTTTGCTTTCTGTATAGCTGTCCACACCTTCCTGTTACATTACCCCTCTTACCCACTTTTGCTCTAGATATCTGGATGGGGCTTTAAATATCTGGTTTATTGCTCTTGCACCTCGTATTTTTGTCTTTACAATGTCTTATTACAGTATTTATTACCTTTTTTCTTTTCAGATTCAAATATTTCACATGAATAGGAAATCTTCTAAACCCCATCAATGAGGGGAGCAAATGAAACATAAATCAGGCAGTCCACCAGGCTATACTGTTTTTACAATAGCTGTGTGCAGCAGTGCTGCAGATCAGGTGTCCAGCTTCACACATGGTGACCCCAGGTTTGCAGGTTTGCGGTTACCTCAAACTCCTCCAATATTAAACACAGACGTCTATTGTCTGCAACTGGTCTCCCTTTACACGGGGACACACGCAGAGACACAAACGCATGCACATACACAAGCATTTGCGTGTGCACGCATGTTTTGTTTAGTTGTGTCTGCCTGTGTGCGTATGTGTGTGAGCTAAGAACAATGGATGGGCTTGCAAATAAAATATTTAAGAAAGAGCAGCACATAGCCTGTAAGGTGTTAGAGGTCACATCACTGGGAGAAAGAGGAAGAAACAGGTAACATCAAACTTTGAGGTTATGTGCTTAACACTGGAACAGGCAACATTCACTTCCTGTTCTTTCTTGAATTTGTTTGCTGCTCCTGTTAGTTTTAGTTTTTAGCACATGTGCTTTTGCTAAATATTTGTGACAATTATTCTCTCCTAATCTCTTTAATCTCTCTTTAAGTTATTAATAAGTAATAAGTGCTAGTGATGTTGATGAAATCAATTACTGTTTCATTTTTAAATGTTTCCTCATATGCTAATACACTCCTTCATAAAAAACAACAACCTAATAGCTATTTTCAAATTGTATTTTGTGTGTAAAAGCTGTATTCGAGCAATGGCCATTTTTTAAATTTTGGTAAACTCTCAAACTATCTCTACAAGGTTTGAACTAAACTTTTCCTTTACGTTCAAAATCAGCATTTCCTACCATGATAATTAGTTCCTCCACAATTCCCAGCATGTAACAACATTTCCATGCTACAAGAGCAGACTTGCTTCAAAGCTTGTTGCGGCTTATCCTGCCCAGGTGGGGTTTTGTCTCGGACTGCTCGCTACAAAGAGCGTTTAGCGTCTCCTGAATAATCCAATGAGAGCATCCGGTAGCCTAGATGGAGACCTGGGGTCCGAAACCTGAGAGCGACATTTGACACATGCACACAGAGGGGACCTGGGGACTGGGTGACGTCGGGTGGTTGGTGGTGGTGGTGTGGCTTCTGGACATGTCACCTAACACACAGCTCTCTCAGCCCCCCTTCCCCTGTGTCGATGCCTAAATGGGGCAGAGTGGGTAGTGGTTGGAATAAACACACACCTGGCCTTGAAGTGTCCAGTTTCCACCAGAGAGTCTCTGGTCTGGTTTGGATGTATTTTTGTGGTCTGGCTTGATACTTTTTTTCTACTGTGTGTGCATTTGTATTTGATTTTGCAGATGAAATAATATATGCTAAAGAAGAAATGCTATACAAGGCAGCGACTCCCAAAATATTCCCTCATGTAACAAACTGTGATGTCATTTAAAAAAAATCTACAAATAAATGCAAGCATTTGAAAATGCAATGTTGAACCTTTTTCATTTTCCTGCAAAGTACGTCATTGTGTGGTCCAGCCGTCACAGAATTTCATGTCCTAGCTGTCAAGCAATCACAATTACTGTATATTTGTTGGCCACCTCTACGACTCGCCCTGAAAGTGGTGCTCAGTAACTTATCGCCCCGTCCCTAACCTTTCTGGGCAGAGGGTGCATCCATCATCTTAAAGTGCGATCTATTCCGGTCCACCTTCAGTCAGGAGGGGAAAGGCCTGAGCCAGCGTGTGTGTGTATGTGTGTCGGCACAACTTATGAGCTGTCAGCACAAAGTGCAGAGCCTTGCCGGAAACTGACAACCACTGAATGACTGACAGGGACATTGCACCATTATGTTCCCTGTATGTGTGTGTCTGCATGTTTGCATGCTTGTGTGTATAATCATGCAGATTACACCTCCCTTCAGTTATATTTCTCTCTTTGCCCGAAAGGACCTTTCTGTGTTTTATGCCACTCTTTATGAAGTGAGGCGATGCACAGAATCGCCACTTATCATTATGATGGCTGTAACACTGTCACCTAAGAATGTGACTGTGGCAAATTAGACATGCCTGCTTTGCTCATTGCTACAGTAATGGCATTCTTCCTTTTCCAACACTCCTATAATTCTTTCTTTTTTCCATTTTAATGTACCTCTATACATTTTCATACTTAACGCTCCAAAACATATTAATTTCCCTCTCAGTGACAGGGAAATTAATATGTGCACCTCTGTCTCTTTGCGTCTCAGTGTAGCTCTTATTCTAAAATGTTCTCCTACATGACTCCTCCTCCTTCATTTCTCCTTTTTTTTGCTCAGTTTCTTTCACTTTCACATATTCTTGCCTCTTTTTCTGCTCCCTCTCTTTCCCACGTGATCCCTCGCTCCATCTCTCCCCCAGCCGACCCTCCTCTTTCCCATCAGCACCCAGGGGCTGATGAATGCGTGGCCTCCTATTGATCGCGATGGGTGATGGATGATGGCTGGGAGATGAGTGATGGGGTGCAGGCAAAGGTGCCAATAAGGGGGCAGCCGGAGGGTGGGGTCTCCCCTACTGGCGCTAATGGGAGAAGACTAGGGGAGACGGCCACTGTGGCAACCGCTCAGCCCCGCCTTCTCAACCCCAGCCACGCGCGGCTGCTGCGTTTCAGCTCTGCTTTGCATTTTCTTCCCACACATCTATGGGTCACACTTTTCTGTCCTGTTTGGGATAGGCATTGCATCCAGTGGGTGTTTGTGCTTGTACGTTTTGTGTAATTGCACAAGGTTGCAGAAATGTGTTCCTGTATGTATGGCCGTGTGTGGGAGGAAAACAAGAGGGCAAGGATGTGTAAGTGTGCATGTGTGTGGGTGGTGGAGAAGAGGGGGTTGGGTGGAGTGCCCAAGTGGTGGTTTAGTACGAAAAGATGATGGATGATGGGGCAGGAGGGGAAGACTGCTTCACAGCTCTAAATTGATATCCCAGCAAATGTTTTTGTCTGCTGTGAAAAATGGTGCCGCAACTCTCATCTCCACTGCTTCCCCCACCTTCCCCCCTGCCTCCCCCACTTTGGTCTCTCTTTGGGCTTCTCTCTCTGCAGTGAATCACGCCCTGCAATCCATTTCCAACACCCAGAGCTTTACTTCCCGCTCCCCAGTATCCTGACAGCACCTGATGACTGCACTGTCCTCCTGGCTTTCTGCTCACATTGTATACCTGGCTCTCATTTCCTTGTTGCCATAGAAACCTGCCTTGGATTATTGTTCATCGCCCCTCATTATTTATCCCTTTCTTTGCCTTGCCCTTCCTGGCGTAGCGTTTAGAGGAACCTACCTATCAGAGGGGACTATTAGTGTAGCTGTTGGGGGAGAAATGGAAGAAAAAGTAAAAGTCCTCCGGGGAGAGGGCGGCTGATTCTCTAATTGAATGGGATGATGTGGAAGTTTCTTAGAGCCATACAGCTCAGAAAGGCTATGCTGTTGTTCCCCTAGATTTTTCTAATGCACCCTTTTTTTTAAATATAGTATTGGGCAATTGTTTTACATGGACACATTTGTGAATATGTGTGTACAGTCTAATAATAATAATAATAGTCTAATAATATATTTGGTTAAATGAAAATGAATTTAATGTATTTATAGCCACATATGATTCTATCTATAATGGGGAGAATGGCGCATCTGTCACTATGTAAGTGGTGTCGGAGTCGAGAGAAGTGCGTCACGCTTTACGGTCACACAACACCAACTATGTCACTAATTTTGGTGAAACTTGATCATATTATATGGAGAAATTGTTTTTTGGGTTTTCCTTTCGGTGTCCTTGGGTAGCCTCTAAAGACATCATGGCAGAGGTGAAGAGACCGAAGAGGACGTTGACAAAGAAAAAGAAAAGGAGAGAGCAAAAGGCCAAGAATAGATCTCAGATTGTCCTTCTAGTTGTTGGCGAGAGCTTTGTGAAATAAAAGACAAATGTCGAGCTAGCCTGGAGTAGTAAGTAATATTAACTGGCTTTATGTTTGGCTGTGTGAACAAAGTTGCGGACTCGACTAGTTTTTCATGGTAAGTAATGTAATTAGAGCAAATACACTTTATATACACAGCTATCCATATTTACAACAGTGGTTTACAAGTGAATTGCCCTCTGAAACTGTAGGGGCGCCAAATTGCAATAAGCAAAACAACAAATTCCATATGCACTTCTGACCATTTTCGAGTGTGCATAGCATACTATGCACTTTTGGATTTTTAGATGTATTCTTCATCATTCCATGCAGCCAATGTTTCCCTTCCAATTTTTTTCTGTACAGTATGAAAATCAATTAGCAGACTCACAAAAACTTGTTGGGGTTGTGTAAACCATCAAGTCTGCATTAGCTCACCACAATAATGTGACTAATATTTCACTATGAACACAACTCAAGCCTGTTTTGAGATTCTGCTCATTCATTTTCATATCGTACAAAAATGAATGGATACCAATGGCTGGAAAGTAGAAAAACATACATGATTTTTAGTAAATTGGCTAAAACATGCAGAACTTCTGATATAGTGATATGATACTGAAGAAAGTACCCGGTACGAGGTGCTGTCCACAATGGAAAACCAAAAAAGAGCTATATAAAGAGTTACTGACCCTTCATTTTGTTGGACTGTAGTAATGTTGCAATGTACCCTGAACTCAGCCATTGCTTTGAGTATGTCATCCTATAGAAATGCTGATAAAATCTAGGAAAAATAAGACCCATGTTGTTATAAAGTAGATTTGTCTTTAACACTTTTTTTTAGGTTTTTATTTCACTATTCCCTTGCAGTCTGTGTGGGCTTTAAAGAAATGCACGAAGTAAGGCTGACACATTTGAAAGTGCTTTATGGTTCCTTGGAAAATCAAGTGTTCAGGAAGAGAAATGAGGCAGTAATGTCGAGAGAAAGGGATGAGAGAGTTGAGAGATAACAGGGGGATAACAGGAGAGATAGGGATGAGCTCACTTCTTTTGCGGTGCTTAAGGAGAGAACCATCTGCAGGAGAGATTGTGCCTCAGATTAGCAGTGAGGCGAGGCTCCAGTGGAGAGGATTATGCCTGCGAAACAGAAGCAACACTAATAGAGGACAATCCAGCTGCCTGGAACGAGCTCTGTCACCCACCCAGGAAGACATATTAGCAGAAGAAAACAAGAAAAGAAACACAGTGACAGAGAGATACACATAATTCAACACTCAAAAACACACATACTTACATTAAAAGTGGATTTTAGAATTATTGGTATCAGCATGAACAAGGCAACGGGCCAAGAGAAGTATTTAGAAGACGAGTGATAAATATTTGTCTTTGCAGACATTATACATCATACTTATTATTTCTCATCCAGACTGTTCTGTATCTGGAACACCTTGCTAATTCGTCTTTTACGTTGACATTGTTCTCATGCTATCACCAGTGAACAAAACATTATCAATGAATTAATGAAAAAGCTGCTAAAACGTCTAGGATGGAGCTAGCTGAGCTATCCAAAAAACACATCTATCTATAATTTCCTTTTTTATCAAACAAGCGAAAAACTAGAACAACAGCAGCAGTTTTTCTTACAGTTAGAATCTCTAAATCTGATAGAGTCCGGCTATGTTTGGCTCCAGGATATGTCGTAACTCTAAGCTTAGTTCACTAACTGGGCTGCCCAGTGAAGGGGCCAAGAAGCCTACTCCCATAAGATCAATCTAACTGACATCTGGGCCTCTGCCTTTCTCTGGGCTCCAGACAGATGTTGGATGATTGTTAAGCTCCCAGGGTTCTTAGGGAAGGAGAAGTGAGAGTTGCCCATGTTTGGACAGTGGTTATAAAACTGTGTCAATCACGCATGTGGATATGCCAAAAGGTTTGTAGATCCTGGGGATGGCTTGTCATCTATAAATTGAAGGCCCATTGAGAGATCATGGTAAACTTGGAATCTTGTAAATTGTGGGTTACAGCAAAGTGCATTTTTAGCTCTAAGGATAGCAATGACAGTCCACCACTTTTACCTAGACTGAATAATTTATAAAAAACTTTGGCATCTAAACAACATTTGGTGCATACATTTCCCTGGTGAAATATCTTACTGAGTGAAATGTGTTCACAACTATTAGATGAATTCACATTCAATTCGTGTACCTCGAGACGATGTTGTGGCCACCGTAATTTCTCCTTTGCGCTTTGATGAGGAGGGTGAAGTGAGGGAGTTGCAACTAGACTGCTAGATGCCACTAAATCGTACACACTGATTGTTTATCGCAAAACTGCTCAAACAACAGAAAAGCACAAGAGGTCAAGGACAATAAAAGCTTGCACTCATGACCTTTTTTTACAGGTGCAGCCAAGGCCCGAAAAAAAGCCAGAAAAAACCTAAACCCCCTAACCAATTCGTCATGATGGTCTTTATTGCACTGTACCTGTAGTAAAATATCAGTATATCATCAATTGATTTAATCAAGTCAGTGGACAAAAGTCACATTGAGCATCTTCGTGTTGGGACAGGCAAAGGTCACCACAGAGTTCACGTCAGAAAAACCTTCTCTGCTGCTTCATCAAATTCAACTTGACATCAGTCGGTTGTTTTCTAACCACAGAATGACCTACTTTGTAAGTCATTCAGTGAATGTAAACGTGCTAAAACTCCTATCAGGATCGTTTTCCTGCCTCCACTAACTTTAGCACTCTTCTCTAGATTTACAGTTGAGGGGGTCAGATCCCTTGTTATTCTCAGTCTTATGCAGATTTATGGACTTTGGGTGAGCCTCTCTGGTCAGCCAGTGCTGAAATAATTAACACATCAGTCAGAACACATGCACATGCAAACACACACACGCACACAC
>NW_023339774.1:14388772-14402210 GCF_004916995.1 Morone saxatilis | reverse complement strand
CACACACACACACACAATTATCTCTATAAATCGTGCTTGTATCTATGATAAGAACATTAACATAAATGCTTTGTTGAATATTTTTCTTCTTTTCACTGTTTTACTATTCTACTGTTCTAACACACTCGTGTCAAAGCCTGCATCCCTTTTGAATTGTGTTTCCAATATCGCCTCTGTGGTTGCAGTAAGGGCTTAGGTTAGAGATAACTTGATGGGGTTAGGGATAATTGGGTCAGGGTAAAGTTAGGCTAAGCAGAAAATCTATGGGGATATAATAATGTATCAAATGACAATGTGAAAACAATGTGATGAACTTTGAAAACAAATCTATAATGCCCATGAGCTTTACAAAGCTTTATAACAAGTTTCAGCTATCCGGCCCACAACTTTACTGTTTTGGTTAACTCTCGCCACATAAGGAGACTATTGCTCATAGCAATAGTTGTTTTCAGCCACAGCAGGCAGGTGTTTTCAGTAAAAAAAACTGCTATACACTACCAGCTCAGCACCAAACTGCAGACATCTACAGGTAGCGGCTAGCTGGTAAACAAAGTGGAGCATTTAGCGGATAAAGAGACAGATATTTCCTTCATGAGTTGGCAGAGACCAAAAACAGAGCTAAAAGATTGTGCATATTGGACTTACATTAACCAAGTGGGCATAGCTGGATGTTTAAATGAGCTACTATTTGCTAACAAGTTCAACATATCAACTTAAAGTTACTTATCAACAGTGGCCTAAAAAAATAAAAAATCAGTTATTGCAGGTTTAAGACAACACATAGCACTTAACTGAACGCAGAAGCCAAGCTGATGAGTACTGGAACATTTCAGACACTGTTGTTACTGAAAAGAATAATCACATTATTATAAAATGTGTTACTGGCCAACACTGGTTAGGAATTCAATTCACACGTTTGTTGATTAAACTGTGTGGTCCTCTCACTTCATATTTTACTTATTTCACTATATATTTTTAGTTTATCTCTGCAATTAACAAGCATTGTATCAAATACTGAAATGTGTACATTCCAGTGCTACATATCGTAGTAGACTAAAAATGGTGAAATGTGAACCCACCCTGTTAACCCACCCCATAATGTCCAGTTGTCTCTCTATAATGGCCATGATATAGTTTGATTGGTGGATTAAACACTTATCCCTCCCCTCAGTCCGCCTTATTGATTCTCCCCATCCCTCTCTCCCCCCACCTTTTTCAACCCCCCTCTTAAAGGTGAGGTGGACGCATGGCCTGATAAATGGCAGAGGATTGATTCGTATTTAATTAACAATTTGCAAGAGACTCTCTCTCCCTCCCCACTCGACTCCCCATCCCACCCCTCTTTTCTTTCTCTCTATAAGGTCTCAGATGACTTGTGAGACACGCAATGAGGAGAGGAGAGGTGATGCATGGGTAATTTATAGTCTGATCGATAAGTCCTGGCCTAACATCTACACTGCCTGGATATGAGGGCCGGAAGGAGTGTCAGGGTCCACAAGCTGGGAAGAAGGTGAACGTTGAAAAAGAAAAGAGTGACAGAAAGAGGAAGATTAATAGAGGCAGACACAGACAGAAATGGGGACAGAGGCACAGAGAGAGCATTATGGAAATCCTATTTTCACACATCGAAAGCATAATGAAAATGACAAGCTATGGCATGTTCGGATGCTCAAATAGAGGAGAGACGTGTTGCCGAACTGAACTGAGGAAGATGGAGAAGAGTGGAGGACATGGTCAAGAATATTAAACAAAAACAGAACTGTCTAATTAGGAACAACAAAATCATGAATAAGTGAGTGAAAAACAGACAGAGGTGAGGTTAGTTTAGCACTTATCTCTGTGCACTTATATAAGCCTGTCAGTCTACTAATCCAATTATTTTCTTACACCTTATATAAAATGATTTAAGTAGAAATATATCCTGATCAAAATGCCAAAAGGGAACTGTTGTGAAGCAGCTTTTTGGATATAAAACACTATACATTGCAACTGAACTGGTGCATCTAAAGGAAACTGCTATGTTGGGAAACAATGTCTATTTTTATTTTATTTTGTATTATTAATCAAAAAATTTTGGATAATTGTTTTATCATTTAAGTCATTTTTCAAGCGACATTTTTATCTAGTTCCAGCTTTTTTCTCAGTAAATTTAAGTTAAATACCTGCAACTTGGACAAAACAGATAATAAAGACATCTTCTTGGGGTTAGGGTAATTGTGATAGGCGTTTTAAACTATTTTCTGACAATTTATAGACTAAACACACATTTTAAACTAGAAAAGGATCAGGAAATTCGGGAATGATAAAAAATATTGTTAGTTTTAGTTATACAACACGTGTGATACCTCAGGTTAAGGTGGTGTTATTCACTGACACATCCATCAGGGGGCAATGCTGAGTCCATATTCTCTCAGCTCCCCTATCAGCCCACACAGAGAGCAGAAAAGAAAAACATGAAAAACACCTCTTCAAGCCAACTTGAGAAACCCATATATGTATCATCTGCCTGTGCAGACAGCACAATGAAGCCCTCATTATGATAAAATGCCTCAAGAGAAAACAGATACTCATAAAAGTAATGATGCTCAGCTGTCACCCACCAGCAAGGAAAGTAGGTTACAAGTGTTTGCATGACTTGAGAGGGGGAACAAATTAATTTACCCAGATCAAACCTGGACCAAGGTGAGCACAAAGACAATTAGTGCTGCTGCCACCCCCCCTCCCCAATTCAGGATCACTGGATCTGGACACCAGACACCAACCCCTCCCACACACACACACACACACACACACACACACACAGACAAAATGGGCCGCTGAGTGGGCACAGTGTGGGATGAGACCGGAGCATTTACAGCCCTCCCCATAAAAGTGTTTTATCACATATCTTGTAATGCAACACATTAAGGGTTGCTGTTGTTATTTCCGGCAAGGTCATTTTTACCCCCTTTCCTTGCATCTTACAGTCTACGACACTGTCTCTCTCCCACTCGCTCTCTCTCTCGGCTTCCCTCTCTTTGCTGTTCTTAGCACGCCGTGACACCGAGGCATGATAGTGTTATTATGCTCATAAAGGTGTGAACATTGGGAAAATATACACATGTAGGAATAGCAGAGGGCAGCATCGTGACAAGGTTATCTGTAGCATCGTAGCATCTGCCCCATATTCACAAGCAATGGTTTATCTGTGTGTCTGTTTGTGTATTGTCTATATGTACATTTGTTTTCTTTGGTTCAGCCGATATGCACATTTCTTTGTTGGGGAGCTTATGTGAGACTTTTGTGCGCACTAAGTTTCTGCTCACTGTGTGTAATCAAGTGTATTTGTCTTCTCTGTCATCGTTGAACTGCTTTTGAGCTTATCTTGGGATTATTATTCTGTGTCAGACCTACTTTTACCATTTTTTAGTATTTTTAGCCCTTTTTTTAATTCAGGTTTTTCATTCAGTCATCATCTTAATGAACACATATATGTATTTTTTGTATTATTCCTCCCTTCATATTTAAGTCCACAGGCTTTTCTGGTAATCCTATCAGTTGGGCCTTACCCCCTAACCCCACAACTCTCCTCCAGATCCAACAGTAATAAAAGAAAAGCATAATCCAGTGTTTAGAAATATGAGATTTGCTTGTTGGAATCCAACGAGCCATGTTGGATTAAGGATGGCCTAGGCTGGCCCAGAGGAGGTGGCTCTGTGCCCCCTGGTGATCATGGCTCTCTGGAGAGAGACAGGGACTAAAGTGTGAAAAACACAAGTTTTGATACTGTTATAGTTCCAGTTGGTGACATCAAAATAACGAAAAAATTCTTTATCTTTAACACTGATTAAATTCTGGCAAAAATCAATGCAGAATTAAAAGAAAATTTAATTTTCTTTTGCAAATATTTGGGTTCAGAAATACACAAATGAAAAAAAGTATGAGAAAATTACCCTGTGCACAGATGTGTCTTTTATTTATTTTTTCTTTGCAAGTGTGTGTGTGTGTGTAAGGGTGAGTGAGAGAAAGTGGGTGTGTGTTCATGTTATTTATGGCTGCCAGGATTTGAGATGATAGAAAAGGAAATTGGGCCGCTTTTTTATTTTTTTCCCCCTTCCTATTTTACTGCACCCTGCTCATTTCTTTAATACCCTCTAAAATGTAAATCCGTATGCACACATGCATCCTGGACAATGCGCCCGATGTGAATTTTATGTAAAATGTACCCATAACTCTAGTGGACGATGTAACATATGACTCCATGTAATTTCATTACGTAAAAGGGTTTTGTGTTTGTTGGAGAGCGTGAGGTATATGCATGGTGTGTGTGTGTGTGTGTGTGTGTGTGTGGGCACGTGTTTGTGGTATGGGGGTTAAGAAGATAGAAGAAGTGATTATTAGTAAAGCCTTATGTTTGTGTCATGCCTGTGCGTACTGTGTAGGGTCGAGGGTGAATGTGTGTCAGCATCAAGATCACAGAAATGCAAAGTGGGCAAAGGCATTAAATAAAGGGGAGAGCCTTTCATTGACATTAGAATTATCCGAGCAGGTTTTTGTTTGGAGATTTTACCATGCACTTATGTAGGTAGGCAATCTACATATGGGACTGAATTGAAAAGGTCCGATCCCAATCATTTTTAATATTCTAAGTAATGTAAAACAGAGGCTGATCTCAACTTCGATAAACCTTATGAGAAACATAAATGAAGATTAGAAATGTGCTTTGTTTTGTTAAGCATGTTTGCTCAGTATTATTTGTTATGGTATTTAAAAACACTACTTTCATATACCAGGAATCACATTACATAAATTGTAAAATATACCATTTTAAGTTTTGTGTAAAAAGATGTTTTTTTGTGGTGCTCAACATTCTCAAAAAGATTTCATAGGTCATGTACTATGTCTTTAATATGATTTTTTGATAATTATCCTTTTTTTAATCACATGTATGTCATAGCTAAACAAACATGCTGCATGGTACTAAAATACGAAATAGAAAGTAGAGTGTGCTGTAAAAAATGGTAATGAGGAAAAAATAATGGCCATAATTCTGTCAGACAAAATAAAAGAAAAAAAAACAATTTTAAATTAATGTAATCCATTTAATCATCTTCATTGACCATTTTCCTCAATTCAGCTCAAAACCAAACATGAAAAATGTGTTATTTATTATTTTATTATCCTTGATACATAATCTATCTTGATCAATTCCTCTACTGTCTTTATGAATACGCCTTTTTCTAATAAATAAACATTAGGCATTCTCATGATCAACACCTAAAAATATAATATACTGTGCATATATGCATACAATTTACAAATGTGTGTATGAATCTCTCAAAAATCATCCAGTGTGGTTTTATCACACTGCATGTCCTTGTGAGTGCATGATAATATCTCTTCATGCTGGTCTGCTTATGCCATAATTCTCATATATACTGTATGTCCTTGTGTGGATTGCATTCAATTAGTGTAATTAGAGGCGGAGTTGGACTGAGTATTCTATCTTTTCTGCATTATTTTTACCCATTAACCCTTTACCCTGTTACCTTTATCTTTCAATCTATGTGTGTGAGACACAGCCCACAGTTCAAGAGGTGATACACTGAGCTCTTTCTGTGCTTTTGTATACTGATAAATACAGAGAAATGTCTCCTTGGAGGGTTAAAAAAAACCCTTGTAGCTTCTGAAACCTGCTGCAACTGGAAATATAATTCCATCCTTCCTTTTAATATCTTTTTTATCCTTCCTCTGTCTACATAAACAAGGATACAGTGTGCACACACGTGTAAACATCGATGCTCATACACAGAGGTACACCTTTTCTTTTATTAAGGAACTGCCGATCTATAATGTGGAAATCATGCTCTGCTGATATTGATCCAGGTTGCTTGGGGGTGGTGTGGCTGTTTAGCAGCAATGGCAGCGAGTGTATTTCTACATATATATTTGTGTGGTGTGTGTGTGTTTTTATGCAGCTCCCTCTGTGTATAAGCTGTACCAGATACTCCAGTCTATTGGATTGAGATTCATTCGCTATTTAAGGGTCAGGGTTCGGGCCACGTGTGAGCTGTATGCCTCACTGATCAATACCACTGCCACACACCCTGCCTGACCCCGGCATTTTGTCACCGTAAATCCCCTAGCTCCCTTTTCTCCTGTTCGCCACCCCCTCCTCTTTATCCTCCTTTTTTTTGCTTCTTAAGTCACTGAAAGAAGTGATGGATTCAAGGGGGAGCACTTTGTAAGATCTAAATACATTTAATGTAGCTGGGGATTGCCCTTTGATGACTAATGCTCAGAGATTCAAGTGATGGTCTTGTCTCAGGAGGGATGTGCCGAGGAAGGAATTTTGAGTTCCTCGTCTGATGTTCAGTTGGTGTGGGGAGAAAGTTGGAAAAGGGTTTTGATGATGTGGGACGATGTACGGTAAGAGCCTGATCTCAGTGGAAAGATTTGTGGAAGAATAAGTCTATTTTTTACACGAAAATGTCAGCTTTTACACTGAACCATGATCAAAACTATACTGTAAGTTATGTTGATTAAGGTAAGTGTGATAAACCTTATTCTTAACCAATAAAATGCACCCAAATCTTGACCAAAATAATTGAACCTAATGTTGAGCACTTCAAAATGAACTAAAGTACTGTAAGAGCAACACTGTTGTTGTTTTGGTTATTTAATCAAATCGGGATGTGAATTTTCAAATACTAACACTAGTAGGTTCTTTATATATGTCTGAAATACATTCAGTGTGACACACACATTCACAGGTACACGAATACACACACAAAAATAAAACACACAGCACATTTGCCCTTCCTTAGTGTCCTTCACACATCCTTCAGTCCACTCCTCATTCCGTACAAAATGCAAACATGGTGCCCCTTCACCTCGCATCACTTCTGCTCTACATACCTCCCTCCACCTCTCCTTCCTTCCTTCCCTCCATCTCTGGGCCAAGTGTGGCAGCCGTCACACCATGCAGACATGTCTGCCTGTCTGCTTTGATATAGTGGCATAAGGTTTGCCTGATCACCAAGGTCAGGGACGAACAATCTATTCAATCCACTCATTATTATTAGGGGTATAAATAAATTTAGGATGGGAGGCTGCACCTTGAACCCTGAACCTTTACCCTGAGCTGAAATTTATCTTTTTGCCATTTTTTTCCCTGTTGCTTGGTGACAAAAGGTGTCTCTTGCTCAACGTCTCTAGCGCTCCCTCTCTTGTGGTCTTTGGTCCGAGTGTGCACCGAATCCATTAACTGAATGAGATGGATGCTGCCACTCTACATATGCAATATTAAGAGATACACTTTCCATATGGACACATATCTTGTCCACTATAAAGAAACAGATGTAACAGTTTACCATGGCACTTGTATGGCACAAATACTGGATAAATATAATTTACATTTTAAGTAACATTTTTTAATTCTTAGTCATGGCCAAATTCGAACATTAGTACACTGCTAAGAAACAATCTATACCCCAACAGCTTTTAGATAAAAATAACAGCAAGGAAGTGCAACACCTCAAACACTGAAAGAAGGCGAGAGCAAATAATGCTCTCCTACATTATTAAGATTTAGTTACAACATGAGAAGTTTTTGTCCTTGTAGTTTGTATTAAAACATGTATGATAGGTGTGGCACCCGGTAGCTCACCTGATGCGTACCCCACATGAGTCCAGAACCACAGCGGTCTGGGTTCGATTCCTGCATGGGCCCTTCCCGGTATGTCATCCCTCTCTTTCTCTTGAATTTTCTGTGTCGCTCTACTGTAACTATGTCAAATAATAAATCAAAATGAAACATGTATACACATAATGAAGATATAAAAACATGCATGGTGGGTAATGTATTTTAAAAAGACTATGCCAGGAGGAGAAGAGATCAGCTCTGTATGAATGTGTATTGTCTGTATATATGTGTTACCCTCCAAGTTGACCCTTTAAAGCACAGAAACCTTTTTCAGGTATCTAAACTTAAAATCACAACATGAAAGTTGCACCCTGTACTGTATTCTGCTCCTGTGTTAACAGTAGTTCAGTGCCTGCATATTAAAAAGCGTATGAACCTTGATATCATACTTCATCATGTACATCTTGAAAAGATGCACCTGAGGACCGCTCACTGAATACTACACCTGGACTATGTTTTCATATCATCCAATGTCTGTCACCATCTGTCTCATTCAAAGTAGCTCCCACCTGTGTGTGAGACATCAAGACATTTCATAGCTTTAATGACAACTTTTGTTGTGCTTTTGCACAATGCAAGAGAAAGAGAGAGAAAGGGAGAGAGTTTATGTGAGGATCTGAGGGGAAGAGAGTTAGCCTTAGTCATAACACACCCCAGATGTGCTTAAGCCCAAAATAAGCAATAGATAAAGCCCGTTTTACTGTGTTGAGTCCTATTTACACTGATGTAAAGACAAGCCTTCACTTGCACTCTGCAGAAAACTGTGCATCTTCAGAATCAAACAATGGAGGTGAAATACAAGACAGCTGACCAGATACACTATACAAAAATTTAAACAACTGGAAACCATAATACACTGAATTTACACAGAGGTGCATATGCTTCAACTTTAAATGCAACTGTGTTTTGACTGAGGTATTTATAATATAAACAAACTCTGTAACAAGCAAGGATATAAAAGTAACACATGAGCCACTTGGAGCTCAGAAATGAGTTACACAGTCCCAAAGACCTCCACGTCAAATACCTTTGTAATGGAGCTGTTTTTCTAAAAAGGACAGTGTGCACACGTACACACACATGTATTTGTATGTGTGTGCACAACAAAGTGGACCTTGGGGTTCTTTACAGGGAGACTGTGTGAGAGAGCTGTGTGCCAGTCTGCTGGAGGTGCTGCAAGATCAAGAACAGTCCACCCCCAGGTGGTAAAGCTAAGCTTTCAGGAGTGAGAGGTCACAGACATCGGAGTGGTCACACACGTGTCAGAACACTATTTACAACTGGAGAGGCCCACCTCAGACCACCTACAACTGCTCTTCCACTACAATATTGTACATCTGCAGGTGCTGTGCTTTACGGTCCACTAGGTGGTAGTAAAGCTCCATATACAGCATATCCTCATCATGACATCCTGACATGAGTGATTCTTATCATCCATCAAGAGATAGTATATCTGTAATATGTCTGAACTCTGATCCTGGACTATATAATAAGAAAACCACAAAGAGATGAGAGGACTACATATTTGCTGTTGAAATGAAACCATACACGTGTGGTCGGATACAGCTTCAAATGCATAAGTAGCCATGCATGCATGTGCATAACTATGTCCTTAATTTGAAGTGCGTATGCGAGAGTCCATAACCTTTGGGCTCTTGTTCAAGGACGCAAAGGAGTTCAGCGTGGCTAATGGTATTGGAATGCGAACTAGTTGTCTCGAGCAATGAGGTACACTTACTAAATTTATTATTCAAATATTTAAAATAGTACAAAACTCTATACGCAATATGAGAGCATCATCTCTCATTGCGGCTCCATGAATATCTTTCGATCCCTGATCTGTATCCGGTGATCATACACAATTACACTCATCCAAGTCCTTCAATTCCAAGTTTGGTGAAAAGATATGCTGTGAATAGATGCAAGCTACAGCCACATGCAGACTAGATGACATAAAACTTATTTATATACCAACAATGACAGAATGGCCTTACAAACAATTTACGTTCAACAAATGAAACTGATCAAATGTATAGACTGTAGTGTCAAATTGTACAGAGGATACACTGAAATTTACTGAAGCGATTAAACAGATATAAAAGATGTATGACTTAAATATGAACAATGAATAAAAATGCAATAAAAATGGGGAAGGCATTTACTATTTAAGTTATTAAATAAAGTTATTTAAGTTTGCAGCTAAAAAACAAGGTATCACTGCAGCGTTATGGAACAAGGAGAATTGATTTATAGCTTGATACATGTAGAATGATAGCTAGAAAACATATTCCACATCTAAGATCCACTTGATAATAGTACCCTATATAGTTCATGCTTAACTTTTTTATATGATAACTCATGTCAGTGGTTAAATATCCAACTCCAAGGCCACTTGAAGCTAAACAATAAGTGCCCCGGTGGGACCACAGGATGTGGAGGTTCTGTACCATCAGTTAATTTCTTGTCCATTCATTTTTAAACATAAAAAAATTCCCCAAAACAACACACACTACACGGTACATGGGGTGTGTAGTAGAGGTAATTTGTTCTGCTGTATCAGTCAGTCGCTTTACCTTGCAAAGCCGCATACAGCATCTGAATATTCTCTGCCGGATACACCATGGTTGGAAAAGCAATTGTGCGGATACATTTCAAAAGGAAATGTTACATCAGAAGGCTACATAACCTCACCTACCAATTTAACCTGAAATAAACTACTCCAAATGTATGTGGTCCACATTCCAGACGGGGACTAACTACATGATGAGAGGCTTGCACAATATCAGTAAGTAAGGAAGTACTCCTCTGCTGCTCAGGAGGTGGGGTTGGGGGGGTATATGTACAGTATGAGCATTTTGCTCGTCTGTTACAAGCATGGGAATTTATCATGTTGCCCTCTGGTGGTTGCAAGCAAACATCAGGGTAAAGTGTGCTTGACCAAATGAAACATGACAGTACATGCATACAGTAATGGACGTTAGAGTATAGTGTATTTTACATCTTTTTATTTTCATTCAGATTTCTAAAATTTGAAGTTGAATTCTTATGAGAAAAACTAAATGAAATTCTACACAGGAACCCTGGCTATTTTTTTCTCAGTAAGGTTTCAGGGAAGTTTTTGTTAATGTTGAGATGAAAAATAATAATAATTGATTGTTTTAAGGTTGCCTGTGTGTGATACTGCCTAATGTAACAGTGGAAATCTAAATGACAAAAGTATAGCAGTTGTGCAATGACAGTTTCTAATAAATCACTTTAGTCTCTCACACACACACACACACACTCGCTAACTCACTCTAACCCTAATCCAAACACATCCACCACCAAAAACCCAAACATAAACACATGTACAACACTTACTTGATGATGATGTAAGAGTAGAATGAGAAAAGAGTAAGACATGAGTTTCATAATATAGTATGTTCTCACTACTGTTGAAGCAATAACTGACAATAATAGGGTCATGCCTCTTCTAAATCATATACTGGTTTATGGATTCATATTGTCCAGGGCCATTGAGTTTAAACATCAAGGAGCCCTGGCACTGATGGCTGTGGAGGTCATCAACATGGACACGGGAAGTACACTGTACATTGTTTGACATGTGACCACTGCCAGACTCGGATATTGCAGAGCAAGTGCAGCAGGATCGTTGGTCTTGGTACAAACAAATCTGCATGAAACAATACCACAGCGATATGGAACAGGAAGAGGAAGAGGATAAGGAGCAAATACATCACCAAGAGGAAGCACTAAGATGTGTCAAAACACTTTCAAGATTATAAAAGAAAACTGCATGAACTGCAAAAGTGTTGGGTGAAAGAAGCCTAGTGTTTGGTGTCTTGATTCATTAGTGGAGCAACGTCTGATGTGCTGTCATCACCTCACATTTTCAGCACACATATCCTCTGGGTTTGACAACTACAAGTCTTCAGCATATTGCCAACAGCTGATATAGATACAAGATACAGTATTCAAAATGTTTTCCCACAGGATCATTTTTATTCTTACACCTGACTAAGTTTCAGATTTCTTCTTTTCAATCCACTACCTATTCTTGTTTTTAAGTTAAACAAGGGTAAATAAATAAAATGGGAGATTTTGTATGGTATTTTAGAAAGTGGAGTAGAGTGGTACCTTACTATATAAAACAGTCCAACACCACCCTTGAGCTGAAACTCCCTTCAGACAGACTTCCACAAAGCTGGACATTTGTAAGCTTCACTAAGGCAGTACTAATTGCAGGACTGTTATATTGGCTTGCATCATATTGTACAGATTGTGTTCGCACATATGGCCATTGTCAACGATACTTTATGTATTTAGAAAAACAGAAAGTTCGCTGTCATAATGACAGAAATTTAGAAGTAGGTGAGACATATAAAATGACTATAACATAGAGATCAATTGCACATACAAAATAAATAATTCTCAGTGAAAGATTTAGATAGACGCAATAAAATGTCTAAAAACGCTAGACCTATGTTAAATATTATGTTGAGTTGTGTACTAACATAATCCCAAATGTTTCTGACAGTGTTCAAACCCAGAGAAATCTGTAATTCTATTGACGTAACAGCGCGTTTCCTACTTGTCTCTAGTTGCTATAACTTCAGGGTAAACACGGGATATGTCGGCTATATCAGAGAGTGAGGAAGGAAGTTGGTGAACGTGAAAAATGTAATACATTACCTCATTTGTGGCTGCTAAACAATTAAAACAACTCCCATAATCCCACTCTATTTCACAACCTAATCTAACTATCTTGTTATTGATTTGATGTGAGACCCCCGAAGAAATCACATACTCGTATGTTTATTACTGATGTGATGTCCTTATTATATTAGAGTGTATAAAAAAAATCGGAAAATTGAGTATTGGCCAATTTTGTACTTTAGTACAAAACATACTTTTACAGAGCTCTGACCAAGAGTGTACTAGTCGGGACATTTGGTGGACGAACTACATAATGGGCTCACTGTTTCTAAACTACCTCAACCATATCTTTAGCATTCCTCTGTGACAATTCCTGGTTACTTATCAGCCAACATATATGTCAATTGGTATAAACAGTAGGATATCTCACATAAATCAGTATTGATGATTAAGGGTGATTAATTAAGTAATCGATTATTGTATTGATTATTCCATCAATTAATCGAGTAATCTGATAAGAAATACTTTAGCTTTATTAAAGCAATAGTATTTATAAATAAACAATAAAGAAAAAAATACAGTTCTTTTAAATTGGTTTCAGAGTCTCCTCAAGGATTCTTTTCAGACTTCTGTACTCCACTTCTGTACTCCACAATACTCTGTGGAGTATTTATAAAAGTGGGATATTAGTACTTTTACTAAAGTAAATGTTCTGATGCTTCCTCCACCTATGGAAAACACACCCACAGCCTAACTGTTCCTGTGTTACCAGCCGGGCCTTCCCCTGTAAGAAAGGTGTGCTTGTGGGTAACCTGTGCTGATTTTTTGTGGGAAATTAGTCTTTTACCGGTGTGTGGGGGTGAGGACTAATGACGTAAGGTTGCAGTATAAGGTAGTTAATAAAAGGCTGTGTGTTTTGTTTTCTGCCACAGAAAATATATAAAAAGTCCCTGTTTATGTAACGTCAACATTACTACAATGTCCCCTTGTACTGTCCACAGCTAGTTAGCTATCTTGCAGATACGAATCAGGTTAAAGACAATTAAAATAGTCTAAATTGGAGGTAGAAAGGAACCAATTGGCAAATGTCATTCAGGG
>NW_023339774.1:14386286-14388747 GCF_004916995.1 Morone saxatilis | reverse complement strand
AATCCATAACTGAATGAGATGGATGCTGCCACTCTACATATGCAATATTAAGAGATACACTTTCCATATGGACACATTTTCTTGTCCATATTAAAGAAAACAGATGTAACAGTTTACCCATTGCACTTGTAGGCACAAAATACTGGATAAATATAATTTTACATTTTAAGTAACATTTTTTTAATTCTTAGTCATGGCAAATTCGAAATTAGTACACTGCTAAGAAACAATCTATACCCCAACAGCTTTTAGATAAAAATAACAGCAAGGAAGTGCAACACCTCAAACACTGAAAGAAGGCGAGAGCAAATAATGCTCTCCTACACTTTATTAAGATTTAGTTACAACATGTGAGAAGTTTTGTCCCTTGTGTTTGTATTAAAACATTTATGATAGGTGTGGCACCCGGTAGCTCACCTGATGCGTACCCCACATGAGTCCAGAAACACAGGCGGTCTGGGGTTCGATTCCTGCATTGGGCCCTTCCCGGTATGCATCCCTCTCTTTCTCCTTGAATTTTCTGTGGTCGCATCTTCCTGTAATTATGTAAATAATAAATTCAAAATGAAACCCATTGTATACACATAATGAAGATATAAAAACATTGCATGGTGGGTAACCTGCCTATTTTTAAAAGACTATGCCAGCGAGGAGAAGAGATCAGCTCTGTATCGATGTGTATTGTCTGTATATCCCTATGGTTACCCTCCCACAGTTGCACCCTTTAAGCCACAGAACCCTTCCTCACGGTTATCTAAACTCTAAAATCACACATGAAAGTTGCACCCTGTCTACTGTATTCTGCTCCTTCTTTAACAGTAGTTCTAGTGCCCTCATCTATTACAAAGCCGTATGAACCCTGATATCCATACTTCATCATGTACATCTATATATCAGGCCATGCACCTGAGGACCGCTCACTGAATTACTTACTACCTGTGACTATGCCTCCTTCATTATCTTATCCCAATGTCTTCCACCCCTATCTGTTCTCATTCAAATACGCTCCCCACCTGTGTGTGAGCCATCAAGACATTTCCATACGCCTTAATGACCACTTTCCTGTGCTCTGCACAATGCACGACGAAAAGAGCTTAGGAAAGAGAGCACGAGTTTATGTGAGGATCTCAGGGGACAGACGAGCAGCCTTAGTCATAACACCACCCACCCAGCTATGTGCTTAGCCCAACAACTAAGCAATAGCACTACCAAGCCCTTTTTTACCTGTGTTCGAGTCCTCATTTACACCCTGATGTAAAGACAAGCCTTTCACTGCTACTCTTGCAGCAAAACTGTTGCATCTTCCAGAATCCAACAACTTCGGAGGCTCGGAACTATCTCAGACATCTGACCAATACACTTTATCACACAAAATTTAAACTACACACTGGAATCCATCAATACACTCGAATTTACCACATGAGTGTCTCCACTTTGCTTCCAACTTTAAATGCAACTCGTGTTTCCTTGTACTGAGGTTTATTTACTAACTCCATACCAACACACTCTCGGTACACATACGCAGATATAATAAATACTCACATGAGCCCACTTGGAGCCAAAATGTTACACACGTCCCCAAAGACCTCCACCGTCCAAACTCCCTCCTTGTACTTTGGAGCTTTTTCCTAAAAAATCAGTGTTTCGCACCACCACGTACACACACATGTCTATTTGTCAATTCGTGTTGCACCCAAAGTGGACCTTGGGGTTCCCTTCTACAGGAGACTCGCTGTGAAGAGCTGTGTGCCAGTCCTGCTGCCGAGGTGCCCCTTGCTTTTGTCCCTGATCTCTCCCCACCCTCCCTTACCCCCAGACACCAAATTATAACAATCCATCGAGAGCATGATGAGATTGCTGCTTGGTCTATTAATTCCTTCACATAAATCCATCTTTGACCCCAGCGGCATTAAGTGTATGCCCTCTCCACCCCCTTGTCCTCTCCACCCACTGCCCCCCCCCACCCACCCCAACACACCACCCTCACTCATCTCTCTGGAGATCCTTTGACATGAATTATGAAAAAAAGGAAAGAAAACAACAGCCAGGGGTTGAGGGAGAGAGGGGAACAAATGTTCCAACCTGGATTGAGCGTTGGCGACTGATGGCGGCGACCTTGGGGGGCGCTTGGGCTGAAGCGGAATTACTTCTTCTCTCTGGGAAAGACAAATAGCATGGCTGGAAACACAGTGAGATAGAAACCCGGGCACTCGTGTTCGGGATGGGTACAATGAATGAATTTACGGAGATTCTATTTTTCAGATGGTTACACAATGCTCATATCTCTTTTGAAAAATAACTTCAGTGATACCATCAGAACATATAATTATACCAGCATCTTCTTTAAAAATAATACTGTACTCTATGTACAACTATGTCATAATTAATCAAACTCAAAGTGGAAAGTTAAACAAAATACCACTTCTATTAAAAAAAAAAACAGTTCAAACCATCTCAAAAC
>NW_023339774.1:14383129-14386264 GCF_004916995.1 Morone saxatilis | reverse complement strand
GATGTTTGGATATAAAATCCATAAACCTTGACCTGTATAATGACACTGGTAAACTGTGGTCCTGTTCTTGCTTTATCATGTGACAAATGTCTTCCTGTTTTGTTTGGCCTAATAGGAGAAGACCTGGCTCCTGCCACAAGTTTCTGGCCTCATTGATTACCTGTTGACCCCCAGACACAGCACCCAACAGGGATAAGCACAGGGGGAATAAGGCGAGGTCTAAATTGTGGAGACAACTAGAAAATATATTAAAAATAATTTATTTTAATTTGGAAAACATTTTTATAAAGGCAGGTATGTCAGCAGGGAGGGGTGAAAAGGTGAGCAGGTGGATGTTGGAGTCAGGTGACCAGGATTGGTGGGGAAAGTCTGAGGGCATCTGGTGGACAGGTGAGGAATGGCACGTCTGGAAAGTGTGCCACAGAGAAGTGAAGAACAGCTGGACATGATAGGGGGGGACTAAGAAAAATAAAAACAAATAAGGCACTTGATTTACTCTCTAGCTGTAAATTGTAATAACATTAAAGAAATGATGCACAATATGGGGTGATAAACTGTGTTGTATGGGAACTGGAGCTTTAACAAATAATACTGAGCAAACATGGAGGTTTGAGTGCCAAAACACCACCTGGAATGGATTATTGATTATTTAATATAGCTTTGTTTTTAACACTTTTGAGTAGTGTCTGAGACAGTAATGACATAAAAGGATTAAAGGAATACTTTGCTTTTGAATATTTTTTTTATCAAAATATGCTTATTTGCTTTCTTGCAGACAGTTAGATGAGATGAATATAACAAAATATGACTGAATGAGCAGATATTTATATTTTTGTCTGAAAACAGCCCCCCCCCCATTTCATGCGGGCAACAAAAGTAAGCTGTGAGTGCTTCAGCTCCTGCTTCAGCTCCTGCTTCTCCTTCCTTTGCCACTTCAACTGCTGGCTTCAAAAACAACAATTATACTAAGTGATTTATCGCCTCCTTTAACCAGAGATCAGAGCAGACTCTCTACCAGAAAGACCGTCTTTGATGGTCACAGCAGATGTGTTATAGCTGCTTTGCTGTCTTGCAGTGTATTACTCCGAACGTCGGAGTCTGTTCTTTTGGTTTTTCCAAGTTTTGGATGCAGGAATTCTCTGCCTCCCATCCCTCTCTTGCTCCTCCTCTATCCCCTGTGTCACAAAGCACTGACAGCTGAGCAATGGCCTCTCCCAGGCGTGGCGATAATTGAAAAGCGTGATGGCTGGCTGCTGGTGTAGCGACCATCTGTGAGTCTGAGTGGTTTGGTGAGTGTTGCGTTCGTGGGCGGGGAGGTCGAGGGTTATGTGAGAGCCAGACAGCCTCCCGTGGGGAGCTGTTAACACCTCATAGATGCCAAAAGGCCCCGAGATGGCCCTTTGCAGAGCCAAGTCTCCTAATGAGAAAAAGGGTGATTATCCCACTGTAAGGCAAATATAAACACATGCTGTTATGAATCCTGACAACAGTAATAAGATGACAAAATCTAGCAGAAATATGGTTAAAGCATAAATATTTAAAAATGTTCTTAAATGCCTCTTATTGCCTGTACAAACACAGCAACTGGCTAAATCAATGCTGTTATATTCAACCAGGGAATATATTTGTGAACATAATTGTAGATGGAAAATTTATTACCTATGAAAAAACAAGTAATGCTGAAATGATTGCTCAATTATTCACCTGATACATAGAAAATTAATTAAATCCAGATTCAATAATCATTTGTTTTCAATAATTTGTCAACAGCTTCACAATGGAAAAGAGCTGGTTACTTCTCCTTGTTTTCTGTCATTGAAAATTGAATGTTTTTTTTTAAATGTTAGGGAGAATAAGTTAACAATCTCATCTTTAGCAATCATTTACGCTCTAATAACATGTACAATTTCATCCACTTCATACTTTAATAACTTTTTTTATCCAGTCTATCTTTGATAAAGATATAAAAAAGTAGTAATTGTTTGGACTGTGTAAACTTTTCATACCACTTGGTAAATATAACTGGGTTCACATACAGCTCAAATGAACCTGTAAAGCAGTTGTTAATGATGATACTTGAACAAACACGCTGTGCTAAAATCAGTATGCTTCTCATGTACACACTCCTGTGTTAATGCCTGTATGAAGTGCTTTGAAGATTGCATAAAGAATGACAAACCTACCTAAATGCCAGCAGTGAGAAGAAGCGCTGAGTGATGCATTAGCCGATACATTTCTAATATGAATGTTCCTGAATCCATTTTAGTCATCCATTGCAGACAGATTACCAGATATTGCATTCCCGTCTAAGAATGAAATGAAGAGATAATTATGCAGCCGGCGGGTAATGGCGAGGCGGGGCTGTGATAGATTTGATTAAAGTTGTCAGTAAAAACACACGCTAATGACCATGTTGATTAGTTAGATTGCTTTAATGCTGCTGCTGCCATTAATCTACGGCATAAACAAAAGTATCCTGTTGGTCATTGCTGTGTTTGCAGTTTGTTTGCCTCTGTGTGTGCACCATCATGGAAACATTTTCTTCTTTTAAACCAAATTTTAAAGCAGTTTTTTGTGTTGTTATTTCAAAATGTGGATATTTAAATAAAACCCATTCAATTTTCTATATCAAATATGCTTGAGGAATGGACATTTTTGATAATTTCATGAAAAGAAAAATCATATTTTCAAATCATATTTTCTATTGATGACTAATCTTCCTCTTAGCTTTCCACATCCCATCACCTTTTCCTTTCCCATCTCTGCCTATTTGCAACCACAAAGCCCTAACCACTGCAGGATTATATTCATTAACATGTTTCTTTAATTGATTGATATCTGTACCACAGATAATCCGCTGTGCTCCTCCTCCTCTCTCCCCTGCAGCCCTTCATCCCTCCCCTCCTCCAGAGGTCCCAAAATGAGAGAGAGCACGCCGCTGCTTCCATGCGTCCATGCATACATTTGCACACACACACACATGCATGCACCAAGCGGCCTCCCCTCCGTTGCTGCTCCATTAGGTCTGAATTGTAGCTGTGATGTGTGGGACCCAAGGGAGTTGTTATTGTCCGACCTGATTTACTCAGCACCATCTGACACGGGGCTGGGGGGCTTGTGTATGTGTGTGTGTGT
>NW_023339774.1:14382917-14383111 GCF_004916995.1 Morone saxatilis | reverse complement strand
TGTGTGTGTGAGAGAGAGAGACAACAGGCGTACTGCCAGGCTTAGAGTCCTTTACAGAAAGGACAGTCAAAAGCAACAGTTTAACAGTTGCTGCAAAGCAATAGGCAACCTTAACAGTCATTGGAATATAAATGTACAGTATATTTCATGATTTACAACTTGTAGTTTACATTTCACAATTGTTATACTGCTGG
>NW_023339774.1:14371369-14382871 GCF_004916995.1 Morone saxatilis | reverse complement strand
TTAAAAATGATATAAAATAAGTTTCAACTGAAAATATACACAGTATGTGTCTTATATGCATCCTATATACTGCACATTTAAACAAATGTCCTTTTTGCTAAATTAAGTTTATGGTTATAAAATGAATATTGAATTATCCACATATTCTAAAAGCATTTAGAGATTAAATGTTTTAAATAAAGAGCTCTATCTCTGAAATTGCATCATAGATTTTTTTGCCAATCCAATCATAATCTTGTCTCAGTAAGGAATCATGTCGTCAAGTATGGCTAATGTTGTCTAAAAGAGGAGTAATAATGGTGTGCAGACCTGAAAGTGGTGTATTATGGGACTCAAAATTATGAGTATGAATGAATATCTAATATTATTTTGGTGCCACATTCAGCTGAAATGTACAATATCTACTCAAGTACAAATTATTACATTACCCTATGTTATTATTTTTTGTGCAGATTAAAGACACTAACATTTCAGCAAATAGTGAGGACACATTGAGTCAAATAAATGGTGAGTAAATGATCCATGGGAAAAATGATGTACCATCAAAGAAGTAGTGATACAGCTACAATAATTTAGTCAAAAACAAACAAAAAGACGTTAATATTTGGAGTTGAAAAAAAAAATACTTCCCAAAATACTTGCCAACATCAGTGAACCAGGAGTCTTATAAAAAATATACAGAACATAAGTAAAAGCACCCCAGCCTAAATGAAAAACTTCTTAGTGTAAACATGAATTTGTAAATGTTGCAGTGTAAATTGTTTTAGCTTAGGTTTGGATTTTTTGGTTTTGTTGTGATATTAATAAATGTTCACAATTGCATTCACAGATACGTTTATCACCCTTTTTCTCACTGACACTGAGGTTATGTCATAACACCTTAGAGGATCACAGGTAGATGAATTTATATGAATATTTTTATCTGTATGGACTGCCTCTGTCTATCTCAGCATACAGAGTACAATGGATTTTAATGTTGGTTGTATCTCGAAAACTGCTGCTCTTCATAGAAACCATATCATACTTGAAGTCAGGAAGCATTTGTCCTTCAAATGGCTCCTAATGCTAACATGAATCATGTCAATAACCAAGCACAATTCCTGTTAACAGCTTTTTTTATTAATTTCTCAGTTTTTCCCTGCATATGTAATAACTTTTGATTACCTTTGTACGTGTCATTGTATTAGATGCAAGATAACTGACACCGTTGTATGTTGTATCTCTCAGCATCTTCAGCAGCTTTGCACCTGTCAACAGGAAGGAGGAGGGTTAATACAGCCAGCCTTTGTCTGCCAAAGAACAAGTCTCAATTGACTGTCATGCTTTCACTTATGTGCACACAAGCCCTTAACCTCTATGTCTTTTTTTCCCGTATTTTTCCCACCATTTACTTAATTACTGTGAAGCTACCTACATCACCGCCTCACCTCACTGACAATTCCTTTTCTCACCTTCTGCCAGTCTTTTCCAAGCCATCTGACAAATTGCATACCCAACTTAATCTCATTCTTTACTCAGAAAGTGGATTTCCAACTCAATCTGAAAGAGTGGGGTGGGATAATCCCAGTTATTTGTTTAAAGGAGTTCATCCCATGGTCATCAAAGTCTCACGCCTGCTGTGTGACAGAGCTATTAAAGGTAAAGGGAAGTTTGATCATTCAATAAGAAATAATTTGTCCTGTGTGTAGATTTTTTACATTTCTGTGCATGTAGCTTGATCATAGGTGTAGTTCTATAAACTGCCATCTTCATTCAGCTAAACAGAACCAAAACCAACAGATTAGGGTTTTTAACAAAGTATTTCCTGTTTGCCCTGCAACAAATCAGCATGTCTATACCCCAAATACAAACAGCCTCGTAAACTGACCAAGCCGGCATCTAGGAGATTAACACAGCCCTTCACACTTCACTCTCACCGCCTTTCTGTCTTTGCCAAACACTCTTTGGGTCAAGTTACACACCTGTCGCTTTTGAGAGGCAACAGTGATACCTGCCACTCAGCTGGAAGGATTCAACTGAATATCCTGTCTGGTGTTCCTTTTCTTGTTCTGGGAACCTGAGGAGCAGAGCAGGCAGCCATTAATGGCGGAGGAAGTTGGAGGTTGCACTCAAAACAAAAGGTTGGAGGACAGCTGGATATTACCTGCCTGCATGTCATACTTTACAGATCTGCACACACACACACACACACAAAGGTGCACAATCAGACATTCATGCATACAGAAACACAATAAGCATGCAACAGTAATTGCTTTAAATGATTTGTGCTCACAGTTATCTAATTTTGCATGAATGAAGTGTTGCATGATTATGACACCGTGACAATTGTTATTTTAAGTAGTGGAAAAAGTACTCAAGTAGCAATGCCACAGTGTAGAAATACTATAATTCTTACTTATAGTATAGAAGAACTATCAGCAGATATAATATCAAACAGTATCACTGATGTATAAGCAGCATTCTGGTGTAACTGAACTAAACGGAGCAAATTTTAACTACGTTATATTCTGATTTACATATTTAGAATGATTCAGTTGTAATTGAAATGTGAGTCCCACGAATCTTCTTTGGTCTTGGGTCAACTGTGGGCTTAGAAAAACTCAACAAACAAACAAATGAATGTTAAAGAAAGCAGAAGGTTTAAAATGTGACAAACAACGTAAAAGACAGCTGAAAAGTTTCCATATCACGTGATAGTCACCTGCGCAAGGGTGTTATGTGCACACACACATCACCAGGCATTATAGAAGCAAATACATAAACATGCAACTGCACACACACACACACTCACACTCACTGCACCCACCTACACATATACTGTTTAATCTACTTAATTGAACCTGACTTTGAATAACTAAACAAATGAGGAAATTCACAAGGGGCACTTGATCCCTTCTCGGCTAATGGATTGGAGATTCCTTTCCCATAGGAGCATTTGGGCAAACAAGACCCAGTAATCTCCGAATTGATGAGTTGACTCTCTGTCTGCATCAAATTTCTCCACTAAAGAGCTGTTGAACCCCTGATACAGTGTTGGTAGTTAGCCAGATACTCAATTTGCAGACACAGGCAGAACTGTGGGCTCGCTCTGGTTTCACTATCAGCACTGTGATGTAACATAGATTTGTGAGATATAGATGCTGTGTGTAAGATATAAGATAAATGTAAAGGATGACTCCACTTTGTTGGCTCATGTTTCTTGGCTACTTCAATAACTTAACCGTATCCAAAACCGTATTATCATATTTTTTTTAGTTAGTTAGTATTATTTTTAAGTCCAGTTATTACTCTTTTTGTCTCATACGATGCACAAAGTCCAGCCAAAAAGGATAGAACTCCATCTTGATTTTGGTGACAAATTTATTAAAGTCCTGTCATTTAATCAGGAATCATTATCATCATCATCATTACCAGAAGGAATAAATAAGACATAAAACATTTTCCACATAAACAAACATATACATCAGACCCCTGGGTGCTACAGAAGTTCTTCCTTTGGGGTTGTTTTCGGTAGAACAAAACGAACGAGATACATCTGAGAACACACAAATGCATAGAAGTAATTGGACCCCTAGGTACCATTTAAGACAACATCTACATTTTTGCCTATATCCCTGTTTAAGAATGTACAAAGTCCTCATTTTTGGGTTCTTATTCATGTCCAAGAAGGGGTTTGTATAAAAATAAAGTCTCCACAATGATAAACCGTTATGTATATATATATATATATATATGTATATATATTTGAGAGAGAGAGAGAGACATTTGGCAACAACCAGACGTTTAAAGACTGAACGTTGAACTGAGTTCTGCACCTGAACACAGAGCTGATGAGAATAAAGGGGGAGTTGGTGAAAATCCAGATGGTCAATGTATAAACTTTCTGTAGTCTGTATCTGTGGTCTCCACATTGTTGTGAAAAAGGCTTATTGGTATCTGAAAACTGAACCTTTTTGACTGTTTTCTTGCTTTACATACAGTTTTACCAGTGAGGGACAATGTTAGGTCAAGTGCTTCTAATGAAGGACATTTTCCTCCTTCCTCCCATCGAGATCACATAACTGAGTGGACCTGTTAATCAAATATTGGTGAGATCCGAGGACAGCAGTCTAGTCCTTTACACAATCACTGTCCTGTGTGACTATTTTCCAGTTCCTAAAATCCAACAGAAGACACAAAAAAAAACAAAAGTCAAATTTCTTGGTAGACCAATCAAAACTGTCCGTGGTCCACTTCATCTAACCAGGAGGCAGGGCTGGCAGGAAAGTCTGGGTATCCTCCGCTGCTGCCGGTGGAGAGGTCTGAGCTTGGACCATTGGCGGCACCCATGGAGACCCTCACCGCGGGGTTGATCCCGGGCCCGCTGCCCTGGGTCATGATAGAAAGGCCAGAGTCGGGGTAGACCAAGCTGGAGATGAGAGGTTGGTGTCTGGGTAACGCCTGAAGTGGCCCTGGCGACTGAGGAAGGCCATAGGGGCTGTTGGAGCGGATGTCATGGAACTGGTCTTGAGAGGGGATGACGCTGTGCTCCAGGGGGAAGGAGCTGTGGTTGTTGCTCCCTTGGCGGCCCCCCATGGCTGGAGAGGACTCGCTCAGACTGCTGTAGATGCCGTTAGTGAGGCCAAGTTCTGACATGGGTGGTTCATCTGTACAACAAGGAGAAGACGGTGATATTTGTTATTCTTACTGGATTTACGAAAACTGTAATTTTCCACAATGGAAAACATTTACTTATTGTATATTTCTCTTGAACCAGCCCATATCTGTACCAGTCGATGGTACAAATCCCTTAAAATAAACTGTGTGAACTTATTGTCCTATTATCGGCTGAGCTAACATGCTTGCTCTGCCATTTCGGATAGCTTTTCCCCCTCTTCAGTAACTCTTTTATTGGACAAAATGATGTATAAACCCATGACCACAATACCAGGGCAGGGTAAATTGCACAGTACATGGAAAATAGAAAAGGAGTTTGCTGAGCTTTTGTGACTGCATAGAGACAGCATGTTCCCAGCCAGCTAGTGTGTGCTTTCTAGGTAGAATAGTTCACTAGATGTATCACTTTCTGGTGTGACCAGGCCTTTAGACACTTTCATAACTGAATATCATCACAACAATAAGCTCAACAAATAATTATATCACAATTTAAAGTGATTTAAACGTTAAACAGGTATAGATAATAAATTGATGCAAATTAAAAAATGGCATAACATTTACAAATACAGAATATTTTAAACTTCTATGAGATATGATCAACCAATTCAGCTAATTATTAATTAATCACCTGGAACAATGCTAAATATGTCTTTGCATTAGAAAGTAAAACACCTAAAAGCCTGTATTTAAAAGCACTGGGTAAACATTTAGTAACAGGTTTGTAACACACTGCATTTCTCATTGTAAGCAGATATAAGGTCTTGAACAGAACTGAGCCATTGTCCGTTTTGTGTGCTTGAGTCTACCTGTAAAGGACACCTCGGCGTCACTGTCCATGCCCTCCTCCTGGATGCTGTCCTTGTCGGATTTGGAGCTTCCTCGTGACCTCTTCATGTTGCGGAAGTACTGCCCCCACCTCTGCCGACCAGCGTCTTTCTTCAGCCTTTTCTCTTTGGCTCGCCTGTTCTGAAACCAAACCTGACAGGAAAAAAGACAAGATGTCTTATTTTTTTGCAAGGCTTGGGTGACTTTTAGAAACACATCTGATTGTTAAGTACAGAGTCTGAAATTTTGTTTCATTTTGTAAATTACGGATAAATGTGCCTTTGATTAAATGTAATGCTTTTAAATTCAATTTACATTTATTTGCATAATTTACGTAATCCTCTTCGGCTTGAGGACCATAAATAGCCCACATTGTTTTTTAGTCATCATGCCTCTCATACACAAGTCAAAGTCCTCTAAATCCAAACTCTCTGCTCTTTTCTTGATGCACATATTAAGCTTAAAAGCATTAAAATTGAATTAATGTTCAAGGACTGTCTGGACACTGCTTTACGCCTTGCTGAGTCCAAGTGGAGACTTAAACGGTGACACTGACCAGTAATCCTGGGGTCCAGCATCCCTTACACCAGATTTATCACGCATTTAATTAACTTCATGACAGCTACAAGTTGTCCTCACCCCAAGGAGCAGACAGGTTAGCGTACCACTGATTTAGATTATTCAAATTTTCTATATCCACTTTTGATCTGATCTATAAATTTTAGCTCTACTCCTTAGAAAACACATACACAACAAAGTCATAAACTGCCTATAACCTCACAGCTTGCAAATGTTTACGAAATCTGATCCAAAATGAATAAATGCCTCATTTTTTATTAATTTTTATCTTACACACAAAATGAATTCATTTCCGCCAGAAGCACAAAAAGCAGTTTTACATTTTCCTTAATGATATTCCGCCCTCGGTGAACCCACTTCACCTCTTCTCTTTCACTGAATAATGAGGAGCATTTTAGTGGCTTCCGTCTCTACTTTTGTCCTTGCAAATAAAACAATATATATGACCACCACCTAGCAACCAGCGTGAGGCTCCTCAGCAGTAGACAATATGCGAGGGGCCCTCTTAGCATTGTTAACGAGCTTGCACTTAAACCATGCTGACTTTCATGTGGACTTCATTTTACTCCATCTAGCCGTAAATTCCACCCCAACACGCACACACACACACACACACTTATCCGTACAGTAGTAGGCTTGTGCCAGTTCGGCCACAATTGTCCCAAGATAATGCAGTCAGGACACTAATGGAATAGCCCTTAATGGATAATAATATACTTTACCTGCACAACCCGCATATCCAGGCCCGTCTCTGATGATAGCTGCTCCCGGACGTGGCGGGCAGGTTTGGGAGAGTTATTGTAAGCATTCTTCAGCGTTTCCAGCTGTTTAGCAGTGATGGTTGTTCGTGGCCTTTTTGCAGTTGAGTCTGCTTCTGAAAAATGAATGGACAACACATAATGTTAAGCAAGTGCTGGACAGATGTGGTCTTTAAAGTATCAGGCCTGAGGGCTAATTTTGCAATAATTAAACTGACAAGTAATAAGAAAAATAAGAGAATGAACTCGAAATATACACAGTCTTATAGTGATTTTCTCTCTGGCAGCTATACTTCCATGCAAAGCATTTCAATTCACTGCTGTCTCTAAAAGTATAATACAAAAATTATTCATGGCAATAAAAATATTACGACCAACAAGAGAGATCATGGACAAATTCCTTAGGTATTCTGTTCAGTAAAATGAATATTTCTAATTAAAACACATATTCATAGCAACTGATGACATAAAACAGCTTATATGATATACAACTTTATAATTTAAGATAAATAGATAAATTCCCTGCTGCCTATAAACCAAAATCTGGCATCCTGTGCGTAATTGCATCATGTCTGCACATCTGTTGGCCAGCACAGCAAAATACAAAACCATCATCCAAATGGATGCTGCCCAAGTAATTGCACCCTCTCATTAGTAAAATAAACGTGTGTGTTTTTAGTGAAAACTTGCGTTTACTCGCTGCATAAATCAACACTTGGTGTGGGGCAGTAAATTCAAACAAACAGATGGGGAGATAAAACTTGACCATGCCCAGTCTGCCCTCTCAGGAACACAGCCTGCTGGGATTTTCAGTGAAGTTAATGCGGCCTCAGTTGATATTATCAGGGTATCTAATGAAAATGGTTTTGGCCGTATAAACAGTGCTAGAGGAAACTCTGAAATGATTTCCTGGCAACACGTGTTAAAGTATATTTTAATACTATAAATGAACTATTTCAAAGCAATACACATGCTTAATCTGGTAACTTGTGTATTAGTCTAGCTGGAAAAGCTCATATTTCCTGTCATTGAGCAACAAATATGACCAAATATTACTACACTGTAGGTAGGTAGGTCTATTAAATAGATCTTTTTGGTAATAATATGTTTTACAAAATTTGGCTTAACTTACTTGTTTGTTACCAATTTGCTAAAATATTTCCCTAAACAAATCTCCACATTCTGCACACTTTGATAAGCAATTAGCCCTATGAAAAATCATTACAGATAGCAACACATGTTCTTTTTTGGGCAGATAAAATATTTAGCAACCTGGAAGCACAACTAATTACTATTATTATTGTTCTGGTGCATTTTTTATGGTGACTTATTTGGTTTTCATTTTTCTTGAAGCACAGCCCTTTTTTAATTGTAATTTTTGTAAGGACAACTGTTTTTAAGTCACACATGAAAACTCTCTGCACATAATGACAGACAGATCATTTTAACGTGTGCATCCATCCTTCTTTCTGCGTCTCTGCTCAGGCACACAGGGCACACACGATCTCCGGCACAATAACAAGAGTTATTGAAAGCTGATTCCTTGAAGCGCCAGCAGAGTGCAAGTGTGAGAGCCTCCAGGCCTCCACTTTACGCAGCTTGCGATCGATTGGGTTGCGGGCAACGATGCAATTAGCACAGGTGGGTCAAAGTTTATGGGTGACCTCATTGTCGCGTCACACCACAGACAATGTATCATATCATTTACAGAATAAGGTCTGAGAATTACGCAGTCATTTGGAAAATAGCGCACCGTGCTGCACATATGAAGCCAGTAACAGAAATGCTGAGACAGTTATTTGAACTGGCCGTTAATGGCGCCTCACCTCTCTGTTTGGCGGTCTCGTAGTCGGCCTTACAGACCAGCCTGCTGTCCTCCATTAGATAGTACTCGTCACCTGTGGCCAGCTGCCTCTTGCACACGATGCAGGCGAAACAGTGCAGGTGATAGACGAAGTCCTGCGCTCTTCTCACCACCTGTGTGGGCGGTATCCCCTGCTGACAGGCCGCACATTTGGTCCCGAATCTCCTTTTGGGAAATTAGATATTTTTCCATCAATTTATAATAACTTTTTTTAAAAACATCATTATTATATGGTTTTAAGCAATCTAGATATTTTTCATTTACGAAAAACAAAATATTTGAAAGCTACTCACTTGAAGAAATCCTCCTTGCAGTAGACGCTGTCGCCCCTGCTGAAGCACTTCTCCGCCAGTTGCGCCTGGCAGTCGCTGCATTTCAGGCACTTGCTGTGCCAGTGGCGATCAAGCACTTTGAGGATAAAGCGGTCCACGATGTGTTGATTGCAGCCTGCACACACTGGGATTTCTGCAAGGAGACATGGTGGAATCACTTTAGTCAATTCGGTGTACATTAGATATGCTAAATGGCACTCAGAGTGACAACTGTACACGCTTATTGTGCTTAATACGCGCAAACAATTATACTTTAAAGTAATTATCTGTTGATGGACAAGCTTTAAATTATGCAAGACTCTGAGGAAAGATGCATCACACTTTAGAGCTGAAATAAAGATCGGAAGCAATATGTGCAATGTTTTATTGTATGTTCGTTTTTGCTTTTCTCTTCGGTATTTTAAATAGTTTACTATTTCATTGTTCTACTTTTTATGATTTTAAAAAGCAGTTAGTAAAATGTGAAGAATAATACACCGTTTTCAATAGGAGAACAAATTATATATATATTTAATAAAACTGTCTGTAAGTCCTTTGTCATTACATCATCATCATCATCATCATCATCATCATCATCATAATTCTTTATCCGAATGATGACGATGATGAAGGTTTTTAACTCACAATTATATCCAAAATAAAACAATGCAAAGGCTGTAACACAGATTTTACTAATTGCCAAATCAACAAATCTTTGATGGAAAAGAGACCCAAATCAAAGAAAATAAAGCACATACAAGCCCACAAGATAATTGTATTGCACAGTATAAACACACAAGCAAATAAACAAACAAATAAAATGAAATATAAAGAAACTAATAAAGCAGTGGTGTATGAAAGCCTGTACCTGCTATGAGTGATTTGATCGTGTGTTTTCCATCATTATATATAAACCCATATTAAAATGAGAGGGGGATGTTCCCGCCTCCAAGCACGAGTCTTGTATGTATGTCTGATAGTTTATAACAGTAACTTTCCACATGATTAACTGTCATAAGTGACAAAAGTATCTGATTTTCTCAAGCCTCTTAAATTTGTCCTTATTTCATGTGATCGAGGAAAAACATATACTCACCACACGTCTGAATATATGGATACATATTAAAAGCATTAATTATTTTATTTTATATTTCGGAAGGAGTCCTTGCCCTCGGCTTGGAAAGGAGGGTTTCATGCTCGAATTCAGAACCCAAGGGGAGCTTTACGTTTAATGCCTGCATTAAAGTAACACTTCACTTCACCATAGAGTATTTAGGCATATATCTCATGTGAGGAATAGATAATGAAAAAACCCACATTTCAAAATTTAAGTGATGAATTTACTTGTTAGTGAATTATTAGAAATAAATATGGATATTGATAGCAATAAATAGACAACTAAACTACTTTTTAAATATGTATGATATACATGGACATTCACACACTGATCTCTATATTATACTGAAAAAAACCCAACAAAAAACAAAGAAAAAAACTCGAGAATGCTTTGCCCAAATGAAAACCAATGGAGGCCATTCTGAGCAAAAATCCAATGCAAAATATTGCAAAACAAAGCTTTCAGCATTCTTAAATAAACGTAAAATCCCTATATGAGGTCTAAGCTACACCATGATCCTGGGAATGAATAGCTCATCAATTGAATAATGGTCGGCTTGTTAATATTTTGTCACGTGTAATTTTCTTTAACAAGCAGCACTTTTACGCAAGGTCTATTTCAGATACAGTAGCTACGATAGATCACAAAACCCTCTAACCATTTGTTCCCTCAAAGAAACAAGAAAATATTAAGACAACAGCTTTCTGATACACTTTTATAGGGACAAAAAAACAAATAAAGACAAAGCAGCTAAAGTAAAAACAAGGACAACTAAATGCCAGGTAAGACGTTATCAGGCCTCTTTATTACTAATTAAAAGAGGCTCAACCACTTCATATTCCATCCGTGCAAGGAATCGCATTCCTATTGTTCTGTTGTGGACAATTCATGAAACATTAATGAACCATTTCTTCTGGCATCACCAACGAAGCCCTGCACAAGTGTGGTGGGGAGCCACGTCAAGAACAGGTGTATCCAGGTCATCATTAATTCAACGCGCTCTGTAAAACTAGAAAGCTGCGGCCTATAGTCTCACGGTACAAACCAATAAGGTGTCCAAGCAATCTGCTCACCTTGTGGGGTCCACACTCGGAATACTGAAAATATAGACGCTTGCAAATCTCATTTGAAATCTCTTACGCAAATTCACAATATCTAACTTCGATGCATCAGCCCTCATAATTGTTCAGCATGGAACATAAAGTGAATAATAAACATACAACAATTTGAAAAAAAGTTTATAGAGACAAAACTTTTAATATATAGTCTGTATTCTGTTCAGCCTTCTGAATCTTTATGACAAAGGTTGATCTCAGATTAAAAAAATGCGTAAAACTAATGCCCAGTTCCCTCTGATTTACCCTTCAAAGCAGCACAAAATGCAAAAAAAAA
>NW_023339774.1:14348186-14371269 GCF_004916995.1 Morone saxatilis | reverse complement strand
ATATATATATACACATATATCAAAATTTGAACGACCATCCAGATAAATCAAAGGTTAAAGCCTGGTGCGTAAAAGTTGCATTGCGGAGATCGGGAGCAACGAAAATGGCACAAGTCGTCCGTCTCAACAGCTGTCAAACTGACTGACAGAAAAATTTGCCCAAATTGTGCTCCAGCATCCATCATTCATACAGCAGTTATGATAGCCTACAAATATTACGCAGTGGAAACATTAACAGACAGCAATCCGCCCTACAGCCACACTTAAAGGCCTATTTGAAGACCAGTATGTATGACCACACATACACTGCACACACATGTACAATATAAACAGTGTAAAAAACGAATGAACTGATTATTATTTGGTTTGCTGGTTACCTTTCCGTAGCTCCTCACTGTGCGACAGCAAAGCGAGGAGCATCTCCGTGTTATTCGGTGCCTCTTTTGGAGAGTTGCGCTCACCATGTCCATCCATTGCTCATGATTCACGCTCACATTAATGCAATGTCCTGTTTGTGGTCTATCCACACTCATGCACAAAGCCAGGTGTTTTCAAATTTGCGTAGCACGAGCCCCGATGCGAACACAGGCGCGCGGGTCTGCTGGTGGAGTTCGCTTTTTACGCATCACTGTGTTGAAGGCTGTGCAGGATTACGCTGCGCCGTTTCCTGGGCGACGGGGAGATAGATTAACATCACCTACCGAGTACCTTTACCCGGAAGAAGAATAAACGGCCGAGGAGAGGAAAAGCCAATAGAGTTTCAGGTGGTAACGTTACTCAGACCCACGTTACAATATTGTAGCCGATTACTCTCCACATAACATGGAAATGATATCGAAAATGATTTATTTTCTTCACGTCTGTCTTACACTTGTTACCAAACACAAATCGAATTATATTAAATGACTTTTCTCCAACTATGAAATGACTTCGCCACATTATAGCCAGTTTATTCCCACTATTGGACGTACACTGAGCGATATTATGGCAATATATTGCTCATATATAAAAGGGAAAAAAAAAAAACAGTTCTGTTGCTTTTGAAAAACAAGGAAATATTCTACAGTTAATTCTGATAACAGTTTCAATATTGTTTCACAGAGGTCAATACTCTCTCATTCTCTTTCTCTGTTTTGAGTTAGAAGCCAAACAATGTGTTTAGGCACAACATCATGACATGAAATGTTAATGATATCCTAGTGGAAATCGGACTGATGCTGTTGAGAGTGCTGCGAGAACAACAACAACAACAACAAAAACAGAAATACTGTCTCAAATAAATAAATAAATAAATAAATAAATAAATAAATAAATAAATAAATAATAATCCTGAATTGGACACCGTTATGTTGCTTTGTTATGTAGTTCGACCATAGTGGTTTCTCGCGAGGACTCGCCATGGCAATCCATTTTTAATTCAGATTCCAGTACTGCCATGCGTTAAGGGAAGATTTGGCCCTCTGGGGACACTGCAATCTTGTGTAGACCCTCGCCATGGGCTGGCTTTTTAATTAATTCATTAATTTTTTTCAGGTGAGCAAAGAACATCGCTTATATGTAAAAATAAAAATAACATTGGTCCAGCTGTTATTTGTATTAAATAATTAAATAATCGCTTTATTTTCAAGTATCTCCACACTCGAAAGAAGATAAAAAATAGCACTGTTTTGTTTGTTAATAAAAATCATTATTATTAATGTACAGCGATACATTTTTAAACGAATTTTATATACTTGCTTTTGGAGTAATGTGAACAATAAGATTTTTATCCGATTTTAAACAAGTGATTTTACACACAAACACACGTGTGTACACACACACACACACGCGCGCGCACACAATCTTCATCTCGTGTGTTGAGTGCTCAAAGACAAGTGTTTATTTAGGGGAGAGATTGGCTGTTCAATAACATGTTGATCGGGGCAACACCCCAATGAATTTTATTGACACTGATCTTTGGCACAAAAGAGCGCCTGGGGAAATCACGGGTAGTGCCACAGCCGCCCCCGGGGCCGCTGATGAATCTAAAATCAATGTCCTATTTGCCTGTATTTCAGAAGTATATGAAATACATTTTGGAGAAAGGTGCGGGGTTCATGGGTGCTCCTCTTACTTTTCAGCTTTGTAATAATTTTTATGTCATATTGATCGCTCACTTTTGAGGGGGTGAGACCGACAGTAATGCGACAACAAAGCGATAAAATGACCATCAGAGTGATGGTCAGTCAGTTTGGAGAAAGTCGCAAGGAAGATAGAATAATTTCACGTTTTTAGTTTGAGGTTTCTTTTTGCGTCAATCGGAATTTGTAGATTTGGTTAAACTAATATTCAAAACAGTAGATCCGCCACAATTACACACACAAACACACACACGACACGGCCCACCACAACACACAGCACACAACACACACACATACACACACACACAAATTATATTTAAAATATAATGAAAATGTAGTGTCAATTACGACTTTACCACAGTAACACAAAAGCTTACTCCAGAAACAGGCCAAACTACCAAAACCATGCCTTTTCTTCTTCTTTGAATGCCACTAAATATTTGTATGAGCCACTAACAATGTCTCTGTTATCGGGACGCTTTGAATCCGACCACTACTAACAGGCTCCATCGCCTCCTTCCACTGGCAACCTCAGGTGTCCCACCTGTCGGGGCAGCAATGTGACACCTGTTGAGCATTTTGTGTCGGTGGGATGCGGGCGGCAGCGGCTCAGCGCCTGCTGGCAGTCTGTCTCACGGCCCGCAGAGAGGCTGCTGTTGCCACAGTGGGTCCCGTGGTCTCTCTCTCTCTGTGTATCCGCTCCCTGCGCTCCCGTTACAACCGCAGGCGGCGGGTGTGCGGTGACAGCACGCGCATAACATCTGCTAGTGCCATTCTCCAACAATGAAGGCTCATTACGCATTCATAACGTCTCCCACACGCAACGCAAAAAGAAGCGCCTCTAAACAGTCAGTACACATCACAACACGAGTCGGTGAATAAGGGGGTTTCCTGCAACTGTCACATCACTTTTAAAAAAAAATAATATCTTGGGGACATCTAAACCGGAAAAGGATCAAACTTAATATTTAAAAGTCTGAATCATTTTTTTTTATTTATAGAAGTGTGGTTTTCACAATAAAATTAAAACACTTTACAAGCTCCATTTCACGCCTTGGCAGAGTTCACTCAGCAAAACAAGAGCCGCCCTCAGTCCCGCTGTGCTCATTTGCTTGCTGTATTATCCTCTATTTCACGCCTAATTGTGACTCATTAACGGACCCCAGGACGTCAGATAGAGCTCAATAATGCCTGTATCCTTCCCCAAAAACCCAGACTGCAACGCATATGCACAGAGGAATTCATTTCAATTAGGATCTTACCTTGGCCCGAGCTGTACCGGGAGAAATTTCCGGTGTTTTGACAACTTGACCCCGGGTGTTCAAGCAACATTTTGAAGATGTTCCGATGTTCCAAACGGAAGAAAGCAGCGCCAGAAGACGCACGCCTGTTTGGTTCAGTTTTTATTTAAAAAAAGAAAACGCCTCACAAGCTACTGAGAATACAGGCTGGATTTAAACCCCGCACTTTCCTGGAGACTTATCCTCTCGAGATGGAGTTGTGCTCTGTTCGATGGCAGCTGGATTTCTGAAAAGTGTTAAAAAGGACGCCCGTCGACCTTTCTCCTTTCGTCTGCCGCCGAGAGCGGAAACTTTGAATATTCATCAAGTTGGCTCTTTGATTCCGCGTTGATAAGCTCGAGGTGAGATGGAGACGAGGGGTGGGTGGTGGCAGTGGGAAAGTGTGTGACCATTAGCGTCGTCAGCTGACCTGACTGTGAGCCCTGCCGGCGGTCTGAGACTTTACTTCAACTAAAGCGAGCGGCGGTCAGCGCTGCCTCTGTCCAGGGTGCTGAAAGGGGAGTTTCTCTGAACAGGCTGGAGGCGTGTGTGCTGCTCCTATATCTCCCAGTGAACAACCAACACCACAACCAATACATACATATATACACCTACACACACACACACACACACACACACACACACACATTTGCCCTCCCATCTCCTTATCTAGTTGTGGTGCACGTGTCTGTCTTTCAAGGCGCACAATGGGGCAATTGGGCATCGCTCGGGACATTGTTTTCGTGCGTTTACATCGCTGCATCTCTCTTTTGTTAGGTTTAAAATAGACCGCATCGCATTAATGATACAAGTGGAGGGAGCCAACATACCGTTATGTTCACTTATAGCTACTGTAGGGTGTCAAAATTAGGATTTAAGTGATTTATTTCTCTCGTCTTTTTCCCCGTATTGTTTTCCATGAATTTGTTTTTATTGGATTGTTCTGTGCTTCCTGTAGTTGTCGTTTATGTTTTTGTCCCATTTTCAAAAATTGAGATTAGGGTTAGGGTTGAGCTTAGTTTTTATTTATTGTTATTGTTTGTTTTTTCTCCTTAAGGTAGGGGAACCTGTGGCTTCTTGACCTGTCCTAATAAACGTTTATATTTTAATTATCTGGATTTTAAACAGTCTTATGTATGTGCAAATAAAAACCTAAAATAAAGTAAAAGGCTTGCCCATATAACTGCTGGGATTAGCTGACAGTAGTTTATGTGTAAGTTTTAAACGCTGTTTTAAAGGAAAACTGTGATAAAGTCTTTACATCAGCTGATTTTAGATTGAAAAACATGACCACTAACACACAGTAGAGAAAATGAACACTTATGGTTAATTGGTAAAATAGCTAAAAAGTACTGTATCTAAATTATGCTGTCCTGTAAAATGGCAAGCCAAGCATGCGCTTGCGCAGAACTGATGTGCTATTTGGCTGTGTGCCATGCGTCATGCCTTTGACACTGTGCCAATTACCACCACAACGCGCAAAACTACTCTGACATGGTCCTACAGCTTTGATTCAATTTTACTCGCCCAGCAGGCCAGCCCACAAGTGGTGTAAGCCAATTAGACCTATGCTGTTCATTAGTCCACTAAGGGCAATTAGCCCAAACTTTGAAAGAAATCAACCATCCAGTGATTTCACTACATTCACATGATTTTAAAAAACAATATCCCGGTGGATATTTGTTTTCATGGATGAGAAGCAAATAACATTTTTGTGTTTTCAGGGGGCAGTAATCTCTGGTCAACAGTTGAGTGTGGATCTTTATGCAGATTAAGGGAGAACTGTTTGTAAATCTGGAAGGAGCTGTACACAGTAACCTAAAGCCAATGCAGCATCAAAGGAGCTTAGACTACAAGCACAACAACAAGACTGCTTTCCTATTCCTTTCATCCACTGTGAGAAGAGAGTCTTTGCTGTTTCCACACTGTGCATGGTGAAGATGTGTGACATATGCATGTTTAAGATCTGTCGAATATCGGCTCTCAAATCTATGAACCATTACTAAATCATTTTCTTCTAATTTATTATTTTGATATACTACAAAAACAAAATTATTGCTTATATCACCAAGTCACTGCATGTTTTATGAGAAATCTGGGGGATACACTGAACAAAAAAAACAAATAAAAATGACTGTTGTTTTTTTTCTTCCATAAGCATTTTGCTTTCTGGTATTCTTGACTCCTTTGCATGAATATTATAATGAGCGAACCCCCTGAAACACACTAAGGCTTTTATCCTGTTTTGTTTGTCCTCTGTGAAACCTAGAGCATCATCACAGAAAATTGGTAAAGTGTTAATACACCTGGGTCCTACTTGAGAAAGCAGCTGCAATCAACCACTAATGGCCCTCCATAAAGACTCTGCATTTTGCACCTATTAGAAGTTGATTTTTGACCTTGAATATGAGCAGGTTCAATAGGCTCACAAGTGCTCGTGGATTAGACAAGCCTCTGCCCTTAAGGACTACTTCAAAAGAACAAACAGTATACTGCATATAAAAACCTCTGTTTTCCTTCAAGTGAGGGCACTTACCGGAAAAGAGAATGGAATAGTTTTATGAATACAAATCTTTACTCAGATCTGTTGTGTTTCATGTATAATATAAGTGCTTGCATTTATGTTTTTGCACTAAAAAGGATTTCAATTGGAGCAAAGACATACCCTTTTTTATCTCCCTTTTTTTTGCAGGTGTCAAAGTGATACAATCTGATCCAAGCAATATTTTAAGAAAAAGGAGAGACAAAATCACTGGTAGGACTGGTAATACTACTAATAGTACTAAAACAATATCTAACTGAATGTTAGATTTTTGTTTATAATATTATTTAAAATATGTTCAGCCACCCTTCTTTAGACAGTTGTGTATAATATAGTCATTTCGACATTTGCAAAATAGATAATGTTCAAATTAACTGAAGAAATGTCAAATGCTGCATTTTTGGTAAATAAACAGTACCTGAACCATGATCTCTTTGCTAGAAGAGAACATTATCACCATTAAAGGCCTTAACTTAATGAAAAAATACAGGAAGAAGAATGAAACATTTTGAGAGTAAGGTCCTATAGTCGACTGCTGATCTTTTAAGGAAGATTTCTCAGATTGTATAAGAATTCTCTTGAAATTTTGAAGTTTGACTAACTCGTCATTGTGTTTTACATACACATATTGGAGCACATGGTCCTACTTTGTTTGTATGTCATTTTACATGTTTGCGTATGTCGACAATTATCTCTGTGTGCTGTGCCGTCCTGAATTGTGTACATATATGTACATGCATGTCGTGTGTTTTTGTGTGTTTAACTGCTTATGCACAGCTGAGTTGGAGTTGAGTGTTACCACGGGGGGTCCGTGTGCACCCATACCACCCCTCTGACACCGGGCTGCCATTGTGCTCCTGTCATGATCAATCATGTCCTCCAAAGACTGGCCTTGTTCAGTAGGGAGGGGACCAATCACACGCCTCATTACCCAAGCTTGGTTACTCCTAAGCGGAATAGTCCCAGGACACCTCAGCCTGTTGCTGTCTGGAGAAAAAAGAGGAAGACAGCAAGTGTGTGTGAAAGAGAGAGAAAGAGAGAGAGAGACAGAGAGAGAGAGACAGACAGAGCTAAATAGTTAGCAAGATGATGTCAAAGATGGCAAGAGAGTGGCATCTGAATCTGAAAACAATTTTCAGATAGGTCTGAATCAGTCACATGCTAGAGAGACAAGTCAATAAAGGTATAAGACTACAAGTGGAAAACCTTAAGGAAACCAAAATTTGCGGTACCAAATAATATTCCTAGATAATTCAAACCCAACCACACGTAATTTACTTTAGATAAAAACCCACCCTCTGCATCCCCTGAGCAACCAGCCTCTAGTTTTCAACCATGGCAAAGCACCTCTCATTGTTTTGAAAATGGCTCCATCTGGCAAGGTTTCACTGACCAGGCCAGCCGAGGCTCGCTCCCCCAGCAGCTGGCTAAACTGCCCAACCGCTTTTCCGCTTGGCCCTAGGAGTAACCGACACTATCTGGTGGCTCTGCCCCTTACACACACACACAATAAGACACAAGGCTAACTGTCCCCCGGCCTGCCAGTCCTGGGGTCAGCTGGCCTGAGTGAGGGAAGGGGAGGGAGGTATACTGGAGGGGTGGTGTGGGGTAGAATGCGTGACACCATTTAGCCCTTTGTTATCCACCCAAGAGAACTAGAGAAAAGACTGAAAAGTGTTTCAGGTGTACTGTAAGACATTTGGAGTTATCTTTGCAAAATTTAAAGAAAAGGACAAATTGGACGATTGCCCTAAGATTCAAAGTCAGCTTCACTTTTACACTGGTTATGATTCATCACACTTCTTATCTTCATGGGTTTAACTCAACAGCTGGCCCTTAAGAGTTGAATGCAGGTTGCATTATTTGAGCATGAGGGTCTACTCTAGGCTAAAAAGGCTGCCACCTCTGCCCGGCATCAGCCCCTTTGAATATTGATATGCTAATGATGAACAACATAGGGAACAAAGACTGACTGCTACCACTAGAAACCAATACAATGGCCCTTCAGTCAGGCCTTGACACTTTTACCACCCAACATGTGTCCCTCGTTTCATGCTCAGACAATAAAGGCCAACAACTGTCCATCCATTTATAGGGGGAATGCTGTTACTCAGTTCCGACGCACCGTCTGGGGACCCGACTGGTTACGTTGTGTTTTACCAGCCATTGTCCAGGGTGGGAAATATCAGCTTTTTTAGAGCAATGATAAGCCACCCCAGAGCTATAATGCCGGGGAGGTCAGAGTTCAAACCTTTCAGGCAGAGCTGCGGCCTGACCTAGCTTGTCATTACAGATGTTGGCCTGCTGTGGGGTCTGTCTGGTTTGCAGGTGGTATATTTTGGTAGAAATACTTACTCGAGAAAATTATAAGGAGCTTACAAGCGATATGAGCTTTATACCTACAGACTGGTTTAAAGTATGTTATCTAGACCTAATCTAATTTGGCATGCTTGATAGGATATTTTTTATTATGTTGCACAGTGACTTGTTTAGATCAAAAAGAGTAATCCATGTAGCCAAGGGTTTGTGGTTGACCATTTAATAGAATCAAATGAAAATTGCTGCATTATTCTTTTTATTTATACATGTATGTGCTAACTAAATTTTGTTGCATTCTAGAAAATGTAAGTTTTGATCTTGTTTGATTCTTCTTTTATTAAGAAGGTTAGTTAACACACAGTCATATTTCCACATACATACCTAGTTGTCTAAAAGCTAGTTGATGTTGCCATAGCTACCATCGAGGACACTGAGTTTATGTACTCTGTATATAAATTTGACCATGTTTAGGGCAATGAATAAAAATGTAAGTATTCTGAATTTCCCCTCGAGATTTGTATTGCTGTCCAGTGTGGAGAAGTCTTTGAAAACAGGCTGTGGATAAAAAAATAAAATAATCAAATATAACAATAAACTAAATTAATAAAATATGACTAATTGACATAACATTTTCTAGATTTCTAAAATCCTAGTAAAATGTCTAACCAGATTTGTATTTTTTTTCTGGAAGAATTGTCCACTCTTGCTATGCTTTTGATCATAATATTAATATTTGAAGTGTTCATAATATGTTCTAACAGCAACTTGATTGATCAAATTAGTCCACTGCTTAGACCTCACTCATGGTGGACATTTTGACTTAGGGTTAGGGTTAGACCAGGGCTCTGGCGCAGCAACACCTATATGGAATGTGGCCATTATTAATGTTATTAATGTCTTTCACAACTCAAAATGCAAACTTGAATACATTGCTCACAAAACTAACAAAATAATATTACTGTCTCATAACTTAACTAACTGTATTGTACCATGTCATAATATAATTTTGTAGACTCTAGTATTTCTATACATTTATGAGATCTAACAAAAACTGCTTGTATGGGAAAAAAACGCATCCGATGAATGAGACACCATGGCTCAATTTAATGCTGTGTTTGGATTTTTAAGGAGGTCATGTGTGGCAGTGAGTGCTTATAATGGAACTCTAATTGAAATCTTTGTTCCACTCCTCTTCTTCTCTAATGAACCCTGCCGGACACAGAGTGAGCTAGACCCCGAGTCTGGACCAAAACAATGAGATGAGCAGATGAATTATAGTTCTCTCTTTGCAGCATGAAATAGCCCGACTTCCAAAACACAACTATTTTCTTTTTACTTTATTTAACACCCTCTCTTACACCTACAAATATCCCTACCCCATCTTTCTTGTCCCAACTCTTACTTTGTATCCACCTTTCAAAGTCCCTCATTTATGTATCCCTTTCTTTCGCCATCAGTAGGTAGAAAGTAGAGAGACGGACACTGATTAGCGACTGTACAAGGCAACAGTGACCTCAAATGATGGATGTAATCATTCTGCTGCAAAATGAATGTATTTATTATTAGTAATTTATTTCCTAATTAATCATACTCCATGTCAGAGCATACCAGACAACCAGCCTGCCATTAGTATCATGGGGTCAGCTGTTTAAAAGCTAGCATTTATCATGGTGTCGCTAATAGATGTCATTATTGCTGTGCTGGTTGGAATTTGCTAAATTATAAAACCGTTTATTGTACAAATCATACATCCTGGGGTGACATGCCAACAGTTTTTTCAAATAGTTTAATTTTCTAGTAATGTAGTAATTGTTCTGTGACTTTTAACAGGCTGTGCGGTTGCAGCATGATGAGCTTTTCCCTCAATCACTCCATCAGAGATGACAATTGGGAGTCAGTTCTGAATTGTCTTAGACTAACAGGCTTATGGATGTTTGTGTACCCGCGGGTGGTGGACAGCATGTGTGTTTTTTTTGGCTTTCTTTTCCACTGAACAGAGGGGTGGGGTGGGGGTGGGGGGGTCTAAACATTACGGATAAGAGGCGGCCCGGCACACGCCTGCCTGACGGTCGGTAATCCCACAGTCTCAGACTCATGACCCACTTTCCTGGAGGAGCGTGATGGAGCGGCGACCTCTTACCGAGGAGGAGCCTCCAGACACAGGGTGTAGGGGTGGAGGAAGCCCCCCTTCTCTGTCAAGACAAAGGAAAAGACAGACTCTTATGAAGCCAAATAAGAGGTTCAGGAACACTAATACCTCAACCTGATGCTCTTATCATCCCACAAATAAATAATTCAGAGGACATGCCACTTTGTTCTTGATGCAAAATATCTGTTAATTGGGGGCTTTGTGTATTCTTGGCTGTACCTGTTGTCGTGCTTGAGGTTCTTTATAGATACTTATACTATACTTTAGAAAACCCTTGACTTACAAAAATGTTATATTATGCAGATGATGTTTATGTTTATTTATATTTTACTGGAAGTTTCAAAATTGAGTCATTAGAACAAAGTGGCAAATATGCCTACTTTGTAATCTTGGCCTTCAGATGTCAGACGAACTATGATTCTTCTTGGTATTAGTCGTAACACTGGATACTCTTTAGCAATGCAAAGATTTTTTTTCCTAAATTAGGAAACTGTGATGCTAAAAATATGGAGCTAAGATCCAAACCATTTTCTAATTAAACCACTGAATCAAGCAGAGATCATCCACTAATACAAAGGAAATGAAAAGAACAGCTTCTCCATTATTATGTCTTCCCTTAAAACATACTGACCGACATCATGGCACGAGCCACAGCCAAATAGGTCAACAAATGCTGCATTGATGTATTAGATCATATAACCACCATACATCTTATTTTTTTTATTAACCATCACCCACCCCTCCTCGTCCTTTTTTTGTTGTTGAAAACATCTCCCCACGCACACCACAATACATGCCGCTCTTACTTCTCTCTTTATCTTAATCCCTGGCAGACTTTAAGTGTCTGGCATTGGGGCAAAATCCCAAACTGGAGAGGAGCATGTTTGGAGACCTAATCCCCTTACCCATAGACTCGAGTTGCCCTCAATTCACCTCTCCCAAAGTAGGCCAAGAACAAGGAGCCACAACAAGAGATGCAAGCGGCTTCACGAGGACTCAGCATTATCATGCTGTCAGACAGAGAGACAAGAGTGACACACACATACACACAGACAGACACATGGACAGATGACGTATAAGCTGATATACAGTACAGTAGCATATAGACGCACACACGCGTCAAGCTGACAAACCCAGATGCTAAGCTGAAAATCATTAACACACTTGCTTCCATAGTTTCTCTCTTGCAGTCCTTACGCAATGCTATGTAACCTCCATACAAACATACAGACACTGCCTTGTGCAGTATTTAGCCCTAGCATCCTTTCCTGTTCTTCAGTAGTCATTTTTTAATATTTGACTTGACCACTGATGGTAAAATGGATCAGTCTGTATATTCTCTTTTTCTCCTGATTAGATAATAACTTTCTTTGATTGTGCACTGGCTTAATGGGAGATAACACCCTGTTTTCAGCAGGAGGGGTTGAGTATAAGCTGTGAACACAAATCAATAATTTCTAAATCACTTCCTCATATGCTGCTTTCTCCAAAAATCTGTGGAAGAACACGTGAAATATCAACTTTGAAAGGCTTGGTGAAGATGAGGAGTGTTTTCACACATTTAGTGACAACGGCCATCTACATGGAAACTCATGTTGACAGTGGTTGCCATAATTACAGGTGTAACTAAAGACGTAACAGCCTTGAACAACATGAAAATGAAGTAATTCTTGATTTAAACATGTGCACATTGATCCCCCTCAATGAATATCTCTGCTGAAAGGAATCCCTCCTTTTAAAAGAGTGTGGTTGAAATCAAATGGAAAATAGAACAGAAATAGTGACAACTTTATTAACATGTTAAACATTCTTAGATTATTTATCAATCAATCTATCAGACACAACGACTTGTGTATTATTGTGTGTGTTAACATTAAATCTTCACAATATGCTGCTTAGGATAGGTTTGCATTTTTTCAAGTGTGTCACAATATAAAAATAAAATAAAACAATACTCAAAAAGCCCACTGACACTGTTTTGGTTACTATAGTAGTTCCTCCTGTACTGGCTATGGAATTATCTTTACCAAATGTGATTCCAAAGCCATGGGGGTGAGGTTTTAGCACTGAGTTAGACAAATAAAGTATGGTAAGGTATCATGCAAAGTTAAAGCCTTTTTAGTACAACGTTGTCTATCATTCCTTCATCACAGCACTGTCTAGGAAAACACAAAGAGGAAATTTCACAGAACAGATATTGTGGATCACTTAAATTATAATCACATTGGTAAAATATTATCACATTTTTCAGGAAAAACAATTATAATTTTATGATTAATGATTAAATTTTATGCCACAATTTCCTGACTGTCTGCATGCTGTTATTGTACTTTCCAATCTTCACCTTAACAACTGTCCATCTTGACTAAACTCATGCCAGGGAGGAATAAACAACACTGCCACCCTTTGGTCACCAGAAATCTACCTGCACATGTTGAGTAACAATATACTAACACACTGTATACTGCCCTACAGATAATATGACAAATTTATGTTTAATTTAGAGCACTTAAAAAGGAAAATTTGAATGCTGTACGCAATCTGTCAACTGCAATCCTGATCCTGATGATTGCTGGAAATCATACTTTACATGACACATTGCATTACACTGCATAATATTATAGAAAACTGAGGCCAACTTGGGTCAACAGAACTACCAATATACTTCTATTCTATGGGGATTGTTGGAGGCCTAAGCATTGTCTTGGGGATTGCTGCAAGATAACCAGCATTCAAAGAGGTTTAAATATAGAGCTGAGAGACTTCAGCTCCAGTTGGATTCTCAGATTTAAAGGCTCATCCGTTGCTTTTCCCCTTCCCTCCCTCTCTTCATCTTTTCTCCAAGCTCCCAGGCTGAGGTTCTGGAGAAGATTAGGTCTGATTTTTCCATTATGCAAATTGTTTTGTCCTGCAGTTTTGTTGAAAGATTGCTTTATCATTAGTTTCAAGCTGCACATAAAATAGCCAGGTTTTAATGTAGTGTAGTATAACGAGCTACATAGGCTTGGCTTCCTGCTTTCGGGAATTAGAAAGCCCAGATGTTTGATAGGACAAACAACACTGTAAAAGAAAAGACGGATTTCTGTTGCATATCAGTATGTTTTGACCACTAAAATGAAGCATAAGTTCCAATTAGTTTTACTTTTATCTATTAATTTATTGTCATTAAGTGATCTCATATATCAATCGTCACTGATGTCATTGGATGCCAAAATATCATATTATTTCTGTTAACAATGCTCTTAAGTATGGTCTAGACCTGCTCTATATTATAGTCTTATCAATTGGTGCAATACAAATAAATTTAATTGAAATGAACTGTTTAAAAAATTACCATAATTAAGATGGTAATACTAGAATAAACTTTAACCCAAGCACGCAGTACATTTACAGTAACCCAAATTCACTAGTTTACTACATGGGTTCACTGTTTTCATTATATGGGATGCAGACAATTAAATAATAATAACCAAAAAGTTAAAAATTAATATAAAGTTAGTATATGCACATATATTTAGAAAACTAGAAATCCCAATGATTAAATCAGTTGGATAACTTAGCATTCTGCACATTTTGCACTTTACACCTACAGTAAGTAAAACACAATTAATAATTTTCTGTCATTTTGTGCTGTATTGGGAACTTACATACCGGTCTGGAGGGGACAAATGATGTAGGTGTTGTTTTAACAGCATGCAGCATTAAATGTCTTACTCTCTGTTTACAATCAAATTTTATCTTTTATCTCTGTCTGTTTTCACTTGCCACAAAGACGTGGTACAATTATTTTTGCCTTCATACAAACTTAATAATATAAACATTGTAAATAGGCAAGGTATATTTCCCCCAAAATTGGTGCACCTGTTTCTTGTAAAAATCTTGAATATCTTTTTCATTGCCAGGGAAAATAAAAGCTGGCACATACAAAAGCTTTATAGAGTACTGAAGCTCCAGTCTTGAGTGATGCTGGTGCAGGGTGGCATTCAAAGGGTATTCAGGACAAGGTCAACAACAGCAGCATCAAAAACACCATAGTTTGTCCTCCTGGTCGTGTGGGTGCTGTGCTAACTAATCCCCAGATGCTGAAGACCACCTATGGGTCCTTATGTTAACAATCACTATAACCCTGTGAAACATAATACAACATATCCGAGACTACCTAGATACAGGCAGATTGTTTTGTTATTGTAAAATGGGCTGCCTCATAAAAGAGAAACAAGTTTGAGTTGCTCAGTTTAAATCTGAAATCAGCTTACTTCAATCTCATTTTGCGTTTGTTGCTCCTTGTTGTCTGTAATGAGCTGTTGCCAGTGATGCCATGCATAAGATCCAACAGATATACGACTGGAGGATTAAAGCAAAAAAAACCCCCAAAAAAACCACAACAAAACGTAAAGCAAGAGACACGGGAAAAGAGAGAAAACATGAGAAATGAGAGTATGAGGTGGCTGCTTTGAGGAGCTTATTATTTCAAATGTACAAGTGGAGTTTCATCAAAATAAGTGGTTTCCATTGCAATAATATAATGGCAGAGAAAAACAAATACAGTATAAACATATAGTACTCTGAAGATTAGTGGCTGGTCCTTTGTCCTCTAGGAAAATTTAATATAATAAAGAAATCTGACATTACATTAAGTCAAGTTAAGTTGACATCACTTTATAGTTGATATACAGAACAAAATTATACTATAAAAAGTGTACCATATTATCAATATTTTCTAAATGTAATCATATAGGTATGTAAGTGAAATGATTAGTAAACTGAAAATAAAACAGTAAATTCATTTAGAACAATCTGATATACAGTGTACGGAGACTTTTGGCTCTATGCCAGCTGTTTTCTATATTTCTTGCATCATATTATAAAAATCACAGAAGACCTGCATTTTCTAGATGATTATCCTTTAAGCCTATTAGACATATTTATTCTGTCTTATCCTCTGTTAAGTGGGGAATGCTATTCTGGTGTATGATGGAGGATTGGAAGTGTATGGATGTGTGGCTCTATGTGCATTAATAGCATTTTCACATATCTGAATTTCATTATACATTGTTATGTTGCTGTCAGCACATTAATGCCATTGAAGCTGAGCATTAAGGAGTACTGAAAGGCCACAAGATCTGATACACAGCAACCAAAACAAGAGGATTGTCAGCATGGCAGCACAACAGCTTGGAGACTTAGGGAAGAAAATCCCTTGATAATAAATCTAAGCAAAGAACACAATATCATTTTACAGAACATGTACATAACATACAAACTTGTTTACATACATATACACAATTAATTCATTAACTACATATAGAATTAGTTACTAAATGCAGACATGTTTATGTGTGCCAGCACTAGCTCATGTAGTGAGAAGAAGAAGTGTGAAGTGAAACAGGGTGACAAAATAATACTGAAATATGTCCACTCACCAAAATAAAAGGGAACAATTACCGCTGGTATCAATCAAACTACACAAAACCCAATGAGAATCAGTCTAAAATAATAATAAGAGCCACATATCAATAAAAGTATTATTTAAGAACTGAAAAAATATTATTTCTTCATGTTGTTCCAAAGTTATAGAGCCATGACTACACAAATAGCATACAATTATTTGGGTCTTGGAATCTTTTGTGACTTGTGTAGCAGACAAACAAGCTTAATTTAATGCTGATATTATATCTTATTAAAAGCAGTTGGAAAAACAATTAGCCAAGAAAACATTACAAGAAAACATTATACCATTATACAAACATTATAAGAAAGTTGTGTCCACCCGGTGTATTGCATTTCCTGTATTCTGGTGTCTCTGAGATGCTCCAGCACAAGAAACATATATTGATTCTTTAAGCTTAGTACAATGCTGCTCTCTTATGGTGAACCTCAAGTACTACAGTACTCGTAATTGGTTGAAACTCAGAGTGATATATGACTACTAACTAACAGTAACAGATAATATTTTATGGGAATGAGATAAACAGTTTCAAGAAGAAATGCATGAATGGATAATCTTCCAATTAATATTCAAGTAACTAGGTAATGAAATTTATTAAGAAAATTAAAATATTAACAAAAGCCTTGTATGCATTTGGTGCATCTCTAAAAAACATATGCAAATGTGCAGGACCATGCCAATGATTTTATTGTCCTAAGCCACTGATACACTACACATATAACTTGTGTTACTTCTGGCCATTTTACAAAGCATAATTAGCGTGAGCATTCATTGTTCCAGCTGTATGTCTGCCTCCTGAGCAACTTACCCACACTGCTCTAAGTGGCATATACAGTCTAACATAACAGAAAAGCATCACAGGAATAATGAGACAGACCGATGGACCTGAATACAGTCTGATGTTGTAGTTTTTTCCATTATATATTGTATATATGATATTTTTTACTTTGTTAACATCCCTCATAACCAAATCTTGATTTCATTAGAGTTTCAAGATGAACCTAGAGAAATGGTTCCTAACAGAATACATCAAAATTGCTACATAACAATTAAATTTTAAATTTATCCATTCAGACGTTCCTCTAATTTATTTATTTTTTCTTGTAAATGCTGTATAATACTTCTCTCACCTTCAGACCTCTAAAATTTTCTCAGATTAATTACTTCTGGTACTTTTTGGTTGACTTGTTCATAACCAAGAGACACATGCAACTGTCTACTTACCATAACCTGAAAGTAGCGATGTTTAATTTTAAGGGGTCAAAAAAGGTTGGGGATCACTGACCTAAAGAATATTTTTCAAATATATTTAGATGTTGTGTGAGTGCTTGCTGACCTTAGCTGTCACTGTGACAGTGGAAGCATGCAATTTTCAAACCAGGTAGTGGCGTGAAGGAGCAACAAGATGGACTGCATCTTCACATAATTGGGTATAACAGCTTCTAAACAAACTGAATGACAATCTATACTAGGATAGGCTTAAACTAAGAGTATTTTTATTGTTAAAGGAAAGGTTGTTCCAAGACTCTGCAGCTAATGACGCACCCAACAGTTCCAGAGAAATGCCTGTCATAGATCTAGTAAGGTGGTGAGAATGAAAAGGAGCAAGTTCAGGATTGTCAGGCAAGTTGAAAATTTTTGGGACTGTTGGCTAATGACATTAGATGTATAGCTCTGTACTGACAATATACTGTATACAAAAAACTAGATCCTGTCAAAAATGAAGAAGGAGTATTCTTTTGCTTGTTACATAACCAGGTGGGATCTCAGGAGGATCACCAGTAACCCACTGACATTTTGTATGAAGGCCCTAAAACCTATTTTCTATATAAGACTTTCATTATGAGCAGAGGTGTCTGATGTAACACAATTTCCTGCCAAAGTTAGAATACTTTTGGTTGTTTCAAAAGATCTGAAAGGGTTTTCTTATTTCACCATCGTCAATCAGATATGATCAAGCCTCACCCACACCACCGTGATAGGGCAGTTTAGCTGACTTTTGGAGTATTACTGTAAATTCTTCATAAATATTCACCTTTTTCTGAACTTTAACATTCATTGTTACTTATTTAGTCAGAAATATTAATTGCCAGAGAAATGCTTAAGATTTGAAATCAAGTTTCTCTAATAAGAACAACACAATCATGAGTCATATCCCTGGTGTTATTATTTCATGGGCTGATTTAAATACTTTTAAGATTTATTATTTTTAATTTTTGACTGCTCTTATTACTTTAGGCCCTGATGCCAGATTGCTATGTAAAATTATTAAACTTCAACACAGTAGTAAGTAAAAGCAAAAGTAGGCTGGGAGTATTTTAATATTTTAATGGTAGTATTGTGTGACTGGCTATAAGTAGCTATAACTTTGCACATTGCAGCAGTGATGCTCATGTGTACACCAGGGCCCTGCGACACTGCTGAAAGGGGGATGGGGTCCAGTGAATAAAAGACTATGCAGTGTGACATAGGCTACATGCAAGAAAACGTGTAGCATTTTATAGTTACATTTTAAATCTTGAATTTTTTGTTTAATTCAAATCTAAAAAAAATGTATGCAATAGCGACACAAAACAAAAAAGCATCACAACTCATGCAGTAGTGCCCCACTGCTTGCAGCTGGAGTCTGCCACCTGCTGGGTGTGTGTACAGGTGAAACAAAGCACACCTATGACCACACCCATCTGTGGTGTAGCTAGAGGTGAAACAGGCTCAAAAAGTTTAACCAAAGGAGACAGTAAAACACTGTTTTTCAGCTCTTTGTATAACTCTTTAAAGAGAGAGAAAATCACATTTTGGAGACAAGAACATAATAAAATAATAACAAAAAACAACAATAAAACGTAGGGAAAGTAAAAATACATTGTCTGAGTATGCATAAAATGTGTTTTCACATGTGATACACACACACACTTTGCTCTTCCTCACAGTGACACTCATGCATAAGCAACACCCAGCCTGTGACGTGTTTTCGGGGGAGGGGCCGTGTGTTTTTATGGTGTATTTGTACAATACCTCACTTCCTCAGCAGCTGCTGCCATTGCTGTGCTGTATGAGGAAAGAAGGGAGGGAGAGGCAAAGAGACAGTGGCAAAGAACGAGAGAATAAGGGGGAGGGAGTGACAGAGGAGCGGAACGGCTCAAAAAGAAGAAGAAAGGGTTAGCTGCCCCTGGAGGAAATCACTGTGAAGGGGCCTCATAGCGGGGAGGAAGCTAGCTAGGAAGGCAGGCAGATCAGCAGCGGTTCTATGGCTCAGTCGGCTGCTAACGGGGTGGACCGGGATCTGGCTAGCAAGAGGCTGCACTCAAGGTAGGACCTCAGGGGCTAACTGGGGGGCTGGAGGGGGGTTAGCCTGTCCTTGAATGACTGTCAGGGAAAAGAGACACGGGAGGGAGCGGCTTCAGGAGCAGAAAGGAGTGAGAATAATAGTAGAGAACAATAAATAGGGGCTGCCAGCTCAGGGCTTTCGCTTACTGAGGAGGAGCCAGGCAGGCGGAACTTGACCAGCCAGCTTTCACTGATTTAAAGCTCAAGACCCAGCCACAGTTGCAGCCAGAGCCCGGTTCCAAGCCTCATTCCTGGCTCGGGTCATTGAGCTGCTGTGGCTGGAATGTACAGACTGAGAGGAGCCTCATAAGATGTGGGGGGGGGGGGGGGGGGGGGACTATACTGTGAGCAAGGAGTGTGTTTGTGTTATCCAGGTTGGTCACTTTGACAGCACACATGGCTTTGGGGTTTAAAGGTGCCAGGTGGGTGCAGAATCACACCGTATGTAGGCTACAGGGGGCAGCTGATCACATGGGTGAAACATGCACACACACGTATTGTGTTAGGGTAGATTTGTGTAGCAGTGTCTGTTAAAAATGTTACCAGTTTAACCTCCTTATTTGCATACTTGGGGTATATGCGATAACCATGTTTCCACTCATTTGCAAGTTTTCTGTCTTTTCTTGCTTGGCTGTCTTAATGGGTTATTTGCATCTCAACACAACAGTTTTAACTTTGAACTATCTTTCCGTGCCAGTCGAGAACTTATAGGCAATAAGTAAAAACATAACCAACATGATGATGAACATTAGCGCTGTATTTTTATACTGCTTATTACTAGAGCTCTAAGTATTGTTGTTTCTTCATCAGTTATTTTCTCAATGAATCGATCACTTGTGCGCCTATAAAAGTTGAAGAAAATATTGAAAAATGCCCATTAAGACGTATTCAAAATAACTTATCCAGAGTCCAGATCATATTTAACAAAGAAAAGCATTATAGATTCACTTCTAAGAAGTTTAAATGTCTTATTGATTGATTGACTAATATTTTCAGCTTTACTTATTAAGTAAACAGTTAGACTGATTGGTCTGGTTTTATCTGTAGTTTGCCCTTTTCTCATGTCATATCTTAGACCTCTGCATCATATTTTGGTTAAAAGAATGACACATCTCTGTTTTCTATTTTGACATTTTGAAAATTCTGAATAATTATAACTGAGTATACTAGGATGCCTCCACATCTTTGGTAATCAGTCAAGTAAAATTAATCAGATATACCACCCACGGATTATGCAAACACTGTATCTAGTAACTGCATGGTAACATTTCCCAAAGAAATGCTTTGAGAGCAGTGGTGCAAGTCAAATCAAGGTGATATAACACAAGTTAATGCTTCGCTTGCTGTTTTGTTTATGGGGGACATATAGAAGTTCTAACTGTGTAATATTTGAAGCCCAGTGTCGGTGACACATAGCAGACTGCTGGAAATGTTAAGAACTGATGCGTTGTGAAGTGACATTCATAAGCCCTGCAAGGTTATCATGTCCCTGACACACACACACACAGTCACACAAAGATAAATACATACAGTGACTCAGTGTTGGTTATGATCATATGCATGGTTGATCTACCCTCTGATTGCTTTCCCTCTATTTTACAAACAGATAAAGTCAATACATGACCTTTCTACAATGGGGGTTGTAGATGTGTGTGTGTGTGTGTGTGTGTGTGTATATGCTTTTGTAGCTTGTAAGGAAACACATGAGCTACAAACGGATATTATCCGTAGGGCTTTGTCAATAAACAGTTTGTGTAAAAGGCTTTTGGGCATTATTTGTATTAACTGGATGTTGCCAAAATGTAAACAATGGATCGAAAGAACTCTGAAATAAGTATTTCAGAGCTTAAACTTCTACTGCTTCTACATTGCATCAGTTATTTATTCTGCTCTTTATTGACACATCCAGTGTAATCAGTCAACTACAGAATTGGCTACAGAACATAATGTGTCCTCAAACATAACCTCATTGTGTGGTAGAATAAATATCAAGGAAGGATATTAGGATGTACTGCTTGTGAAAAGAATGCAGAAATCATTTCTCAGTACTGACACATGCACACATTAGGGGAAATGCTGCAGCAAACCTCCACTTGGTCAACTTTGGAAATCACAAAACTCCAGGAATATTGCGATTAGTCGTCCCTAGGCTGTGCTATTTTCTCTCCATGTTTCCTGGGGTCATACAGGATGATCATTTTGCCACAGACAACAAGATTAAGAGAAACTGAATCACGGAGAAAGAAAAAAAAAAAAGCAGTTTTAAGAGAATCCGACGAAAGAAGGATGAAGGAGACAGCTCTGCTATAACGGAAAGAGACATGCACTGCAAGAGGAAAAAACATTCCTAGAGAGTTTCTCTTTGGTTTCCCTGACAACTAGCCGTGGCACTCTGTAATTATGGCTGGATTACTACTCTGAGCACAGAGTTTGTTAGCTAGGCCAAGAATAATGGGGGCAGTAGTATAGAACCCTGAATATGGAATAAGGATCCATGAATAAAGGAAGGGCTCCAAGAATATTTTGTTTAGTTTTATGAAGAGATGAACTTTGATCATCAGTATTGATATGGGTGAATGGGGAAATGTCATATTAAGGTTTTTACTAATTACTATTCAAAATCTACTATTTATTATGATTTATATACCTGCAATAATCTTGGGTATTTCGTTTTTGTATACAGTATAGTGTGTACTGAGTGAAGTGAATACATTTGAAATAATAATACAGTACAATACATTATTAAATATTAGTAAAGGGCCTACACAGTCACGTTGAGATGTGTGCCATTCCAACAATTTAGACTTCATCTTGTTTCAGGCTTTCAAATGTGAGTGGAGTTTTCAAAGATGGTGGACAATGATGACTTGGTTTTTGTTTAAATAAAATACAATTGAAGGGGTGATGTACAGTATGTAACAGGTGCATAATGCAGCATTTGTTTGCCAGTATAGGTTGTAAAAGTTGTATCTATGGCTGCAATTAATGATTGTTTTTATTATCGATTAATCCGCTGTTTACTTTATCAGTTTGTTTGTTGAGAACGCTTATATTCCACTAGACTTAAGTTGATTCATTTTTCACAGAGGTTTTATTTCACTAGACATTCTGAAAAGCTGAATCATGTTATTGGAGTTTTCAGTTCATATCCTCGGCTAAATGGGTATCTGCTACTATGCTACATCAGAAACGTAATAACTAAACTTTTAAATGCCCAAACCCAACCCTAGCCTTAAGTTCTTTTAAATTTCAGATATCTTTTGCAGTATAAACTTTTTGTGGCGGAAGAACATGATCTTATGCATATCAACAATGAATAAATTGTGATTCATGATTCGACAAAGGTTCGTTGTTCAAATGATGTGGTTTTCCAATGAAAGAACAAACATGGCATAGTTCAGCTTACACACAACAGCTTAACTTACTCCCTGAAACCTGTCCAATATCTTACATGTGCTCTGTGCTGCCATGGTAACAGCACTGGGAGACTGTCTCTCTTAGACCACAGGCAGGCTATTATGGGATGAGTGTCTCCCAAACAGACCAATTAGAGTGGTAATCAGAGGAGAGAATGGCAGACTGTACTGCACAGATCCATTCTTACGCCAACCACAAAGATGGCAAGAATCAAAAAAACTCTTATGGAGAATAATCCTTTTGTCTTTACCTTGTTGTCTATTTGTCCACATTTTTTTTTCTCACTCTTGGTCTCTTTTTTTTCTTTTATCCTTGTTTCTGTCTGAGTTAGCCCTCAAGCCAGCTCTCATGCCGTACTTAAAGTTCACTGACTTTGATCAAGACAAGTGATGATACATTGTGGCCTCTAACTTTACAACTGCACAGCTCAAGAACGCCTGGCGACATGGTTGAATAACCAACGTTCGTGTTTAATTACAT
>NW_023339774.1:14347447-14348161 GCF_004916995.1 Morone saxatilis | reverse complement strand
ACATTGTATACATTTGATACGTTTTTTCGGTTTCACATAGTAATTTGTAGCGCCATAAAAACTTTCCATGACATACCTACGGCGTGGTCGCACCGACATACGTGTGTTGTTGCCTTTGATTGTGAGTAGACGGGCGTGCGTCTGACGTTGGCGTGTTGTATTTTGTCGGGTAGTCTTTTCCGTAGAATGAAAGATGAACAAGATGGAATGAGCAAATCCGATTTTTGTTTTATGGTATTACTACAGCGCAAACAACGTACACAACTGCAAGCAAATACTCGCGAGAAATGTACGTTCTCGTAGTGGAAAAAGGTATATCGTCGCCGACAGGAAAGGGGAGAGTTTAAAATTGAATGAATGATTTTAAAAATGAATTAAACAGTAAATCTCTTCTTCCCCGTATTCACGACTCAGTTTTTGGCTTTGTTTCTTGGCGGGGGTTTTTTCCGTTTTTTTCTTCTTTCTATAGTAATTCGTGTAATAGGTCGCCGAAAGTCCGAACCATCAAAAAGTGTTTTCATATGTAAACGAACCAATGTCAGAACACACAGTGCATCGCTTTGTTTTGTTAGTATTAGTTTATTAGTAGCCGCATTTCATTTAGTTATTTCAGTGGAAGGACCTGGGTATTGGATTGATTATGACCAGAGCCATCATTGGTCTGCTCGTGTCTAAGAGTAAAAGTTAGTCTTTTTTTGCCACAGTGCTTGCTCA
>NW_023339774.1:14302630-14347232 GCF_004916995.1 Morone saxatilis | reverse complement strand
TATTTGAAAAGTGTCCTGCGATAACCTCTGTTATGATGTGGTACTAAAAATGCATTTAAACATTGTTATCAAGAAAAACTGACAATATAAATGAACATAAATAGTGTTAGTGTTCTCACCCATACATTTATTCATTTTTTGTAAAATAATTGAAAGTGTATGCACTCACATGACATTTGTAGGTCCCTTACCTCCTCTTTACTCAGTCTTATTTGTCTTGGCTGGTGACCTAATAATGTTTCTGCCAGTGTCAGCAGGTAGTTGGATTAGTCTGGGCCAATCAGTGCACTGTGTGGTCTCTACCAAGGAGATGCAGGTCCCTGGATTAGCAGTTGTATCCCTCTCTCATCCTTTCTTTATGTTTCTCATTGGGGCAGTGGTCACTCTAAGAAGAACTGCGCTCGCGTTCTCGTCACTGTCCCCCTGCTCTCACCCAGAATGTTCCCTACATAACATCCTCTCTCTTTTAAAACGTGACTTGTAATGGCAAGGCAGAACAGTGGATCTCACTGTCACAGCTGAGGACAGATTGAAGAGGATCAAAAGAGAGGACACATTTTTGTTGGGGATCGTAGGAATTGAACAGCAACAGACATCTCAACTTCTTGGTTAAATTCAGTTGGATCAGTGAAACATTCCCTCTGTAGACTTTTAAATCCACATTTTTTTTTTGTTGAGAAATACAATTGTAACTGGAATCGCTTTTTCTTGGAATTTTCTACAATTCCCTCCAGATTGGCTTTGCTATGGGAGAGTTCACCATTCAGTTTTTGGAACGTTCTCGAGGACTTGAAAAGCAGATGTGATTCTTGGCAGGTCTGCGACTCTGGATTGTGTCCAGGTTTGCTGCATTCTTATGGAGTAATTCAATGGACAGTATGGACTTGGAAACTGGAAATTTCATCTCAGCTGGCTATATCAGCTAGCTGAAATCGCTAAAGGTCTCACCATTGCGTCATCAGTGATAGAGTAAAACAGTTGCTTATTCCTCGACTTTTTCAACACAGCCAGTCTTGTTAAACTTTGACCTCATGGCATCTGAGCCTTGCCCTTTGACTGGAGCTGAGAGAGCGATGTGTAGACTGGTCCACCATGGACCCCGACCTCAAGCTATGCTAAGGCCTTTACACTTGGAGCTACAGGTGTATGTGGACAAAACACGAACCAAGCAAAAACACAGGTACTGCTAAAATCACTGAAAAGGGTTGATTTTGTGGTCATTTTGTTGCTTGGCAGGCAAGGCTTTACATTCATCAGGGAAAGTTGAGAAAATTTTGACCAGAAGATCACATTGGTAATAAAAATTGCAGTTAATTGCCAGTCACAATAAATCCTTTTGGCATTTTCACCATGACTACAAAAGGGCTATCAATTAACCTCGTAAAGTGCCTAATTAAATTTGAGAAGACCAACATTACAAGGAATTAAAGTAGTGGTTGTAGCGCAAGTGAAATGATGGAAACGTGGGTCCCTAACATGGCAATATGAAGAAAAGGGGAACAGGTAAATTAAATAAATAAATAAATAAATAAATAAATAAATAAGCTGGGGCTTTGACCAGAAATAGAGAATAAATAACCCAGATATACTTTAAGGGAGAGAAAGAATGTGAAGACGTGGAGGATGTGAAGTATTTCTTCAATGCGCTCCTGAAACACTCTTCTAATCCTGCAGGTGAAACTAAATATGGTACAACTCTTTGCTATACATTTGGATATTGCCATTTGTAAAACAGATTAAATGCAAAGATTATCCTTGCTTAACTCTACATTCTAGTACCTTATCTGGAATTTAGAGCTGCAACCAAATCGGCTAGTCTTTAGTTTATCCTGGATTATACAATGAATCTGGGATGTATGCAGTACTTTCTGGAAAGACCTCACTGATGAGGCCTTTTTGTGCCTCTTATGGTCGGTCATAAGACACACGCTTCTGGCTTGATACATCAATATTTTGATCATTATTTTGTCTATTGATAGTCCTCCAGACATAACACATGGTTTCTGATTTATTTTGAACAAAGATCTCAGAAAAAGTATATGTAAGAGTTCTGTACACAGCAGCGTATAACAGTAAAATTATTACTTTTCAAATTGTTAAAATGGGTTCTGCCAAATACCTTCGTATTGAAATGTCCCCTTAAAGACAAAGAAGATGTCAGTAGGCACAAAGATAATATTTCTTCTACAATTCCTGAGTCAGCGTCATTGATGGAGTAGTTGCCATGGTAACCATTGCATTGTAGAAGGGATAGGAAGACTTCTCTTGACTTAGCTTTTGTTATTTATGGAACATGTTGCTTCTATTATATTTCAGCTTAGCAATGCACGGCAACAGAAAAACACTTGGATCATCCCTTGCTGACACAGGAATGACCAGCATCATTGATTTGCAGATTTCCCCATGTTCCCATAGACTATGAAAAATATCAGTTACTGAATTACTCATACTCGTTTTTTCATATAAATCATGACTATACGCAAAATATAAAGTTGAAAGGCAGGCAGCTTTATCCGCTTGATTATAGCAACCGGTAATGCAAGAGAACTATATGACTATAAATCAGACAAAACAGGCTGATATGTGCAGTAATAAGCGAGAAGTGCAACACCTTTTCAAGGTGCTCATCTTAGAGGCTTGGACTCAGTTGCTAAGGCAACAGTGCACAGATATGGCTACAGATCTTGTTGTCATGGTGATACTGGCAATTCATTCCCCACCATGAGAAGATGTTGCACTGCCACTCTAATAAGTATCCATGTTACTGTAGATCGTTGCTATGTAGTGCTCATATGTTAATACTGTTTTCTGTCTTTCCCTTTGTGTATGTGTAAACCTGTGTGTGCACCATTTAGGATGGAGGCCTCTTGCTTGGAGTTAGCCTTGGAAGGAGAGCGGCTGTGCAAGGCGGGGGACTTTAAAGGGGGAACAGCATTTTTTGAGGCAGCCGTGCAAGTCGGCACAGAAGACCTGAAGACCCTCAGTGCCATCTACAGCCAGCTGGGAAATGCCTACTTTTACCTCAAGGAGTACGGCAAAGCCCTGGAATACCACAAACATGATCTTACTTTGGCCAGGTATGCATTGTACCTTTTTTAATAGCTGCAACCAACTGCATAGTAAAAGTTGGTTTGAAGTTGCCACTAGGTATTTTGGAACTGTTTTAGGAACTTAGGTACTGAAATAAATGATTAAAGACCACCAGGGATTTCATTATATTAACAATGCGTCAGACAATGAAAATCCCAAGAAAAAGTGAGGGGACTTTCATATAGTAGCAGTCGACTACCGCCAGCAGGATATTTAGCTTATATGAGTAATCTGGTCCCCTGCAGTGAGTGCAGCTGGTGCTTCAGAAGGGAAGTGATCAAAGACCCCAGGGAGATTTACCTTGTTACATTACAGTCTCACCAGGGCCACTGGGACCTGGTCCCAGGAAGTAAGCATCCAATTAAAAATGTACTATACAGCATCTCCCAATTAAATCTTGTTATAGTACTAAAAAAGTGATTGCTCAACTAACATTGACATAGAAAAACTAGTCTTTGCTCCCACCACTGAACACCAGAAATGTGTTTCTTTGCTTTCTCAGAACAATAGGTGACAGAATTGGAGAAGGAAAAGCCAGTGGCAACCTTGGTAACACATTAAAAGTGTTGGGGCGCTTTGATGAAGCTGTTGTGTGCTGTCAAAGACATCTGGATATTTCTCAAGAGCAGGGCGACAAGGTAACAAGCATGTTTTTTATTTATAGCATCTCCCTAAAAGACCTCAAAAACTACAATATATTGTATTGTTTATTTTCTCCTTTGACCACATGAAACCTTTCCTACAAAATCTTTTTAAATGTAAAATTTGAAACATCTTAGATGTATACATTGTATTTTTATACCTCCAGTTTTTTTCTGAGCATCATGAGATGTTGCACAAATTAAATGCTTGAGCACATTACTGAAGGCATATGTGGATGTCCAGATGCACACATGCACACAATCTTCTGGCGAGAAAAAAAATAAATCAACCGAATAAAAATACACAGATATCTTGATATCTCCAGAGAGATCTTTTTGCATCATTTTTCACTCTTTTCTTAACCTCTCTTTTCTGTGTCTCTTTATTGTATTGTTAGGTTGGAGAGGCCAGAGCACTGTATAACGTAGGAAATGTGTTTCATGCGAAGGGCAAACAGCAGTTATGGGGCTGCACCCAGGAACCAGGGGACCTACCCCCTGATGTTAGAGACACACTGCAAAGGGCCACTGGCTTTTATGAGTATGTATTCTTGAACATGAACGCACACAACAGATGGATGTTTACAACAGAAAACCAAAATCACTGTCAAGAAAAGTCAAGAAAAAAAACAGCATTTTGTGGTGTCACAATGGATTTAATGCTCCACAAACTCCACAATATTGATACAGTTAAAATATTTTGCTTTTCCAAAATTGCATACAGAAATTTTTGAGACAAGTTTGAGACAACTCTGGCAGTTATTACCCCTTCGGCTATTCATGAATACGTCTGTGTCTTCGTGGCACATCTGGATTGCTGTTATTTTTACCTGCAGATTTGGAGAGCATCTGTGGAGAGAGAAAAAGCTAACTTTAAAACAGTACACATATTTTCCACTGATATTTCAATCTTGGCTTTAGCTGCATTGTTTGTTCATTTCACCATTCTTGTCAAGAAGCAGTCCAGACTTGATTTGGCTGTGTGTTTGATCAAAACTAACTGCCCTAAGATCTTTCCTACACTTAAACAGAAGTCCATTTACTCAAATTTGCCACTATTAATTTATTCTCACAACCCCCCTCATTGCTTAATTCTTAAAAACACCCCCACAGAATCCTACCACTGTCTTACTTTACAACTGGGATGCTGCCAGAATTGCTGATAAGTGGTGTCAGTTTTCAGCAGAATCTTACTTTGCACTGCTGCTGATGATTTCTATTTATTTTCACCAGACCAAAAAATGTGGATTTAATCAACTTGCGGCTCTCAGTGTTTAATATACCCAGCTTTGTGAAATGCCACACTGACTGCTTTTCTTTTGACAAGATCTTGTCTTAACTTAAGAGCTCTGCAGTTTTGTCAGATTTGTCCTTGGGTTGCTTGTTTTGACTGGACTGAACAGCTTTTTGAAATAGATATGTTCAGTCAAGTCCAATTTTTTTTATATAACCCAAAACCACAGATTACAATAAGCCTCAAGGGGCTTTACAATATGTACAGCATACAATATCCTTAGATCATTAATTCAGATAAGGGAAAACTCTCTAAAAAAAACCCTTTCCCAGGACAGACAGATACAGTAGATACAGATAGTCTGCTTTCAGACACAGTAATGTGTTTATGATATGTTTTTTTCTATATATATACATATATATACTAAGAATGGATCTTAATGTATTTTACCAACTGCTACTAAACTGGTGTGTACTTATCTCTGTAGGATGAACTTGTGCTTGGTCAAAGAACTTGGAGACCGAGCTGCTCAGGGGAGGGCCTATGGCAACCTTGGCAACACCCACTATCTGCTGGGAAACTTTGTTGAAGCTATCAAGTTCCACCGTCAGGTGAGAAATTTAAGATGATTACCAGTATACTATTAATGCAACTAGGGCATAGATAAGAGTTATCAGGCTTGATGTTGTGCCAAAGCAGAACAGTGACCTTGCCTCTCCAGAGCAATGGCCAAACTTTGCTTCTGACATATAAGGTCGTTCACACTAACTTTATGGCTCACCGTGATATCGCACTGGAATGCACTTGATGAGAGTGGAAATACAAATCAAGAGACATTTTGCAGTTTCTTTATCAAAAAATAAATCCAATTCTTTTTAGATCAGGTCTCACAAATACTGTGACCATACACCTGAACATAACTTCCTGTTTTATGTACAGTATGTTTGGTTTGCCTTACCCATCCATTAACATACACATTAAAAAGTTTGGGGGTGTTTTAGTGGCTTGTGCACATGCTGTATGGCCATGACTTCCTAGCCAGGAATCTTTGAGTGTCCTTCCTGAAGCCACAGTGCCACATCATAAATTTGCAAGTTTTCGTCATCCATGCATTTGCTTCTTGCCGGAAAAAGATCCTTCCCAGTTTGCCTTGCACAAACTTTAGTCTAACCAACATGCAAAATAGCAGGACTCACCAATGCTCAGCCAGTTTGAGAGTGAAGGGGGGACTGACTTCTCATTCAGAAATGTTTTACTTTGGTCATTACATTGTGCCTGTTTTTATATAATTACAGTCTGATAAAATACAACTACAGAGTACAAGAGATGGCATACGTGGCATTGCATGCAAGGACAGGGATAGGTGTTGTACCAGCACACAGTGTGCAGAGATTGATGGCCTCTCTTAGAACGAAAAATGAAGGAAATTGGTTTCTTGGTGAATCACAGGCAAGCATGGCTTCAGGCTCTCTCTCCCCATGTTTCCTGTCACTCTATATTGTAAACTGCTTGTTTTCTCATGGGAGAAGCCGATCTCTTCTCTTTTCCATCACAAATCTATCAGTGCGCCATGTAGGGTAGCCTGCTGCTTTTAAAGGGAATCAGAAGGGCTGATTTGATGCACCACTGGTGCAGCAGCACATCTTTTCATGGAGTCATGTGTCCAACAGAGCTTGCAACTTGAACCAGCTGTTATTTCCTGTGCTCTAGTCCCTGAGTCAAAAAAAATAAAAACAAAGAGTAGGGCAAAGTAAGGTAAAATGACACGAAAAGTTAATATGATTGAAAATATTTTGTTAATTTGGTTTAATTTGACCTTGTCTTTCACAGCGATTATCAATAGCCAAAGAATTTGGAGACAAAGCGGCAGAACGGCGAGCCTACAGTAACCTAGGCAATGCCCTGATATTCCTGGGCCAATTCAACACAGCCACGGAGTACTACAGGTGAGGAAAGAGGGGAGTCTGACATCTAGTGGAGAGAAGGTGAAGTGAACCAATTCCTGCAAAAATGAAGATGTCACTGAAGTAAAAATTGAATATGAAAATATTGATGCAGGATCTGATGCATGACACAAGAAAATGCTGCAAGACTATTTTTCCTTTTCTCTTTTACCTCCAGTCTCGTTTATTCATCTGTTTATTCATCTGTAAACTCACTCACCTCTCTCTTTCTTCCTTTGTTATCTACATATTCAATGTTTTTTTCACTCACTTCGTCCCCCGTTTCTTTTCCTACAGGAAAACTTTGCAACTATCCAGGCAGCTGAGGGACCAGGTGATGGAGGCTCAGGCCTGTTACAGCCTTGGAAACACCTACACTCTTTTGCAGCAGTATGAGCGGGCCATAGACTACCACCTGAAACACCTGTACATAGCCCAGGAGCTCACTGATAGGTAGAATGGGCATGAGCAACATCTAATGCAAACAGCCAAACATGCGGGAGTACAGGGACAGTTTTTAACCTTTGTCTGTATGTTCATGTCTCATTAGAGTTGGTGAGGGCCGTGCCTGCTGGAGTCTGGGAAATGCATACGTGTCTTTAGGGAACCACAAACAAGCTCTCCACTATGCTAGAAAGCACCTGGACATCTCAAAAGAAGTGAGACAGTAATTCTGAAAGAAACGCACCTTTGGTTAAGTCGAGGCTTCTTGCATTCGACCTATTTTGACCCGCTCTGTCCCTGCCGCTTCATTCTCATCCTCAGATTGGAGACAGAAATGGGGAACTGACAGCGAGAATGAATGTGGAGCAGCTGATGGAGGTTCTGGGGGTCAGTGAGAGCGACCTTTCACCCTCCAGTTCAGAGTTTGAGATGCAAGGTGAGAGTAAAAGTTATTTTCAGTTTTTTATATAATAATATGATATAATATGATATAACATGTCAATTGTGTGTGAACTTTAGAGCTCTAATTTACTTTATGTGTGTCATAACTTGTTATAGTTGAGATAATGTGACAAGCAGACAATGTTGGCATTCATTTAGGCAATTACACATGTCAGTGAAAATGTAAGATACATAAAAGCTTTTACTGCATATTGTGAAGAGGTTTTTTAACTGTAAAATTACTTTTTACTAAATCTCAGATATATTTGTTATCATTTGAAAGAAATGTGAGCAGGAGCTTAGAATTACACCTGGAAAACATGCAGTATGCTTAATCAGTGTATAAGTACATATACAGTAATATTTTAGTTTGTATGTAACACTTTAAGCTGGTGTCAAAGGTCCGCTTTTACTTTAAATTGAATTCTGTAATGACATTCATGTTTGCATCTCTTTTTATGATTCATTCTGCTGTAGATTTTGCATAATAGCGAATGTTTTAAGCCATATACAGTCATTGGTGTTACAAACAAACAAACAAACAAACAAAGAGAAGAATTTTATGGCGCCTTCGCTGACTGTGGAATGAAATAGCGACTCAATGAACTAAAGACTTTAGTTGACTTTGGTCCATTGTTGTCTTCTCCACCACTTATGTAACCTAATTTCTTTAACGTTGTGTAAGCAAGTTACTCCGTTTCCTTAGTCATGGCAAGGGAAAGGGTGCGGCAGATGTGTGTGTGCTTGCATTTGTGTGTGTGTTTTGAATGTGAATTTAAACCAGAGACCTGACTGTTTGCACAAGCTGTGGTTAGGAGAAGCTGTCTTGGAGCTGTACTTGCTCTCTCATCTCACAAAAATGAGTACAGAAAATAACAGCCATAGAGCTTTGGGGAACTGCTTACTATATGTCAGTGGTTTTAAATGTAGAAACCTATCTGAGGTGTTTTGCAGATGTGTCGCCTTAAAACTACAGATAACTGACTTTGAAATATTTTTTAATCGTTTGTAGATTCTGCTATTTTAACTTCAATGTTTGACAAAAATAATGTGTGTGGGCTTGATCAAGCTAACTGAAATACTGTATGTGTACACAAGGTGGCCATTTAAATGTAAAACTAACTTAAGATGAGACAGACGTATCAGACTGTCTGTGTTATGTCTGAACTGAGGCTAAATGTGAGAGAAAGCAAAAAAAAGGGTGTGTATATTTTTGGGGTAAGATGGGGATTCTTGTCTTTAACCCCAGTCTGAGGAAAATAGTTTGTTTCTAAAGCACATTCTGTTTTCCTCAAATAATACAATTGATTACTATTATAGAGTATTGGGAGCATTTAGCACATATAAAATGAACCATGGAGAAAGTACAATTTCTATCAGTACAGTCAGTCTGGCTTTAGTGTGATGTTTGCGTTCATGAACCCTCCTCTGGGCAGAAACTCACACCCATGTCCTACATTTCCCTCTCTGGTGCAGAGCTGGCAAACAGACTCTTATTCAGTTTGTTTGCTCGGTTGTCTGCCTGAACCACAAATCCGCACCAAACATCATGGGACCAATGCTGACAAGACGGGCTGCTGCAGGGACAAGACAAAGATCGCCTTGCATGCTTGATTTTAATTTTAGACTAAACTGTTTGAGAGTTTCTACAGTTGTCAGATATTTAATGTTATGAAGTAACATTTATTTACTTATGTGTTTTTTTTTTCCGTAGGAGCAAGACCCAAATTCACCAAAAGAAACAGCATGGACAGTGTAGAACTGTGGAAGTACTCAGATAAGGTGATTTCTCCTTCTCGCATTTCAGTACAATGCTCCAGAGAGAAAGGTGCCTGTAAATGTGAGCTACACACCTCTGCCCAAAGAGTTATCAATCCCACTCTAACAGTGTGTTCTTTAACTGCAGAATGGTGAGAACCAAGACTTGGAAAGTATACCCAGGAGATCCAAGAGTCAGCTGTCACAGCCAGGTAAAAGAAAAGGCTATCCTGACAGTCAGTCATCGGATGAAAGGCCATGGTTGGACTCTCCTGTAGACACCGATGACATCACTGTGCAAGTTCCGCCTCCAGTACCAGTGAGTAGCTGTAGCTTTATTTTCTTGTTAGGTCCTCCGACCCAGTCATGTTCCTTATGTGGTGCTTAGCAAAAACTTTCCCCTGGAGAGAGGCAGGCTAACTATTTCCCCTTGTTTTGCAGTCTTTATGGTAAGCTAAGCTACCTGGTTGGTGGAAGTTCCTTCATATTTACCATACAGATATGAGAGTGGTATCAATCTTCTCATCTAACTTACGACAGCAAAGCATATTTCCCAAAATGTTGAACTATCCCTTTAATTCAAATTTTCCTCAGTTTCCAGACTTAGTAATTGCAGCTTTAGTTGATAAAAAGCCTAAGGATAAAGAATTAAATCTAGGTATTATCCTCTTTGCTGACAACAGATGAAACTCAGAGTATTAAGCAGCCCACCAAAATGCATAATATCAGCCCTTAGTTCACATTCCTGCAAAGTAAGATATGCCCAGCTTTTAATTCAATCACTAAGAGCCCACCTGAGAAAAGATGGGTATAATTTTTCTCATAGAAAGCATCAAGAGGACCCGAAATGCTGACTGCTGTATTCACTTAACTACTTTTTCCATTTTAGTCTGTTCACCCCGTCCAAAATGTCTTCAGGGCTTTTGCTTTAAAGAGAAAATGAAAGGAATTGGAGATTAAATTGGGAACATTTCTCTTAATTTCCCATGAGGTTATACAGTGTGATGTAAAAAGTCAGATACAGTGTAAAGGTGTCTTCTCATTAAATACCAACAGTGCTCCATTTGCCGTGAACTAGATTCTTAATGAATATGCTGTTTTGCAGCTGTTGTATCCCTAGAATCCTGTCTCCCCACAGCAGCTAATCATGCTGTGTTTCTGTGACAATGCTAATTGTTGTAATCAGCAAGCTGACATGTTCAAAAAACGTGAAAATTACTGGGCTGCATGATGATACTTCATCACAAGGGCCTAGAAATAGCATCTAGAGTTAAATGCTGGTAATCCTGATGACATTGAAGCATACGCTTTCTCAAGTCTGCCAAGACAGTTGTGTGGCTGAACTTGCCACTTTTTCCTAAAGCTAGAAATCACAGAGAAAGCCACCATGTGATATCAGCAGGGGCAGTTTTAGTTAGTTATCAGAATAAAGATTCCATTCTAGCATTGTTATTTCTTATGAAACAGTTGAATAAACAACCTACAAACTTGTTATTGGTCAACATCTACTTCAACACAATCTTAAGAAATTCTATTTTCTGATTTTATAGATTTATAGATTGAGTATTGATTGAACTATCCTGGGGCTGTATATCGTTGACAAACTGTTTTTAACTCTAGGTCCACTGACTCACTTGTTTCGTAGCTTTTGATCACATGGTCTTCATCAACAGACGGAGATAGCTTTGGTGTAATGGAAATGTAGCTCTCCAAACTTTCCAGTGACTTCTCGTCTATGTTGGCTTAAAATTTTAACTTGACAGTTCATTCTTGATCTTGGAAACAGCACTGGATAAAACCACTTGCAGCCTGTTTTTTCTGGAGCTTTCGACCATATCACACGGTTTTCCTCAGAAGAATAAACAGTACATACATTTTGCAATTTTAGTTATTTTATTATAAATGCGTGTACTGTTATCTGACACACTTGTAGTCATGCTTGTTGATAAGACGCATTTTACAGAGGTGATAGAATTGAATTCCTGTGTTTGAAAATTCTGTCCGGTGATGGGTTGGTGATTGTTTTTATGCTTTTGTGACAGCCGTGGCCGGAAGCATTGGGTTTATAGGTTGTCCGCATGTACATGTATCCGTACCTCAGTGATGCATACTCAAAAATTCTTTAACTAGTTCTAAAGAAATTCCACATAAATGTACACAGTACATACAGTACTTTTACTGTTACATTTGTGTACAGTGTACACAAATGTAACAGTAAAAAACGGAATGTTCTGCAAAAATACTTTTTCTGGCCATTATTCAGTGCCATAACTCAGGAACAGAATGGGACATTGTGACCATATTTCACATTTGTCAGATACTGAATTGGTAACACTAATCTTGGGTGCCCCTCGTTGAAACTGGTGGTTGTTGGTACTTGGAAGTCTTCTGTGCTGCCAGGTTGATGGTGTGTGTGTGTGTGTGTGTGTGTGGTTGTGTGTGTGTGTGATTGTTGTGTGTTGTGTGTGTGTGTGTGGTGTGGTGGTGTGTGTGTGTGGAGTGAGAGGCACCGCGTTTGTGTAGATTTGTGCTCTCTTTAGCCAGTAGCATCCATACATTTGAAGCATTGTCTACTGTCATGGCTACAACTTTGAGTTCTATCAGAATCTGCTTTATTGGCCAATTTTATTTTTATATCCCTGTATCACAAATCAAAAATTTGCCTCAAGGGGCTTCACAGTCTGTACAACAAACAACCTTTTCTATCCGAGAGGATGATGAGCAACCCCAGGTGTTCCCAAACAGAGCTGAGCCACACGACCTTCACTCCACCATCGAGACAACAAAGACTCACAGCAGCAAAGCTCAAGCACATCATTCACAGAGGTAGTAAAAAACACACAGAGGGAGAAAGAGACAAAGACAAGATACACAAAAGGAGAGCGAGAGACGAGAGGAGAGGCGGAAGATCAAGATCTAAACATCTGGAATGAACATGGATGTACACTGCAACACTACTAGTTGGTGGAGGCAGTAATTGTAGTTTAGCTTTAGGTACAGTTTTTTGCTGCTATACAGGGTATGATAATAGACAACATGTTGGTTGGAAATGCCATCTCCCGATGACTTTTTAATCTCTCCCCCTGACTCATTTTAATAAACAAGGACCCTGTAAAAGTTACTGAAATATGCAGTGGATATCCTAGGCAAAAGGTCAGCATCCTCACCAACTGATTATCTACATAGCAGGCATGGAAATAAGGAAGCATCATTGTTCTTGTATTGCAGAGTACAGCTAGTTAGTCCTAGTACTTTATGCATGATAAGGAAAAAACTACAATTAGACAATCACTGTGCGTTAACTCTCAATTGATGATTGATTGTGTTTTTGGTTTAATATCCTAACTTAAAATGTTCCTTTATTGTTCATCTGTAATTAAAACCTAATATGTAGAACATATGAAGTTGGAAAGCCCAACTGTGATACAATCAAGAATTACTTTTGTCTTTTACGCTCCTCCATTCACACACTCACTCTCCCCTCTCTTGCACACGCACACCTTAATTTCCCTATCTCCCACTCTCGTTCTGCCTCTTTTCTTTCCCTCTCATCATCATCACGTGTTCCTTTCTCTCTTGTTCGTCCATCCCTTTGGCCTACTTGATTAATTGGACAATACAGAGAGGGAAGTGAGGAGATCCACACAGAGAACACGAGGCCAAGGACAGAGGACAGAAACTGCTATAAGTCGCAGCTGATAAGTGTGCAAAGTATATAACAATAACATGGACGTTTTTTATGTTATGTTAATAAAAAATAAGTCCTTGATTTTGAATGGAGCTTTGTCAGGTTTGAGTTTTAGGAAATGAGTGTTGACATTGGTGGTTCTTGTCATTTAAAGGACTCCACCCCCTGTCCCCTCTCTCCCCCTTTCCGCCCCCCCTAGCTTTCCCTCTCTGCTGATAATGTGACCTTGATCACAGAACTGCTACCCTCCCCACAGGGTCAACCCCCCTGCGTCCCATAATGAGTTGTTTTCCCACAGTGGGTGAACGGGACAAAAATGGCCTGCAGGAGAGCCCCAGGGAGAGGGAGTGAGTGAGACAGAAAGAAAAAGAGAGGGAGGCAGAGAGCAGCAGGGGTAGGGAGTGGACGGTAGAGATTCAAAGACGGCTGGAATAGAGGGATTCAAGAGGAGAGGAAATTAGAGGGAGGGAGTCGAGTGCAGCAGGGGAGCAGAGAGAGAGTGATGTAAAGTGGTGGGTGAAAGCAGGGGGGAGAGGAGGTGTGAGCCAGGCGTGTGGACATAGCGAGAGGGAAAGAGAGCTCAGAGAGACAAGAGAGAGAGAGAGAGATAGAGGACAAAGAAGAAGTGCTGCTGGTAAGATGTTTCATTTATGTTTTACAACTTGACGAACAACATGGTGCAGAGGACAGCAGAGGTTAAACATTTTCTTTTCCTTTGACACATGTAATTGTGTATGTATTTGCAGTTTCTGTGTTTTTACTGTATGTATATAAATATATATTTTACTCTGTCTCATAGGGAGGGGATTTAAGTGAAGAACTTTCTATGATAAATTGTAAAAGTTCTGTCTGTTTTGTCTGAAACTTTCCGTCAAAGTTGCAACTGAAAAGATTCTTAGAATAGAGCTGAGTGAAATCAGGTGTCTGCTGACGGTGACCTACTTCACATATTGCTGAAAGGCAAATTGATTTTAACTCCATCCGCTAGTTGGTGTCAAAGGTGTCATATCGTATTCTGGCTCAGGGATACGTTGGAAGACTTTCAATTGTGAATGTTCATTGGTACGTTGTTATTGTGGGTTTTAGTTCGTCAAGGCGAGGGAGAGAAGTAAGGTCAATAAGCTTTTATAACGGGGACACTATCAGACTGCTTTCGATCTGTGATGCTTACTGTTACGTCGTCTGTCTGCTTTGGGCCATTTTGTTGACGTTTTGACGTCAAAAATTGTTGCAATGTTGTGATTGCTAATTTTTACTTACGTATGAGAGTGAATTTATATAGTATGTTATAGTAAAGTTTTAGACAGAGCCAGATCTATGGTGTTGAGGACAGTTTTAAAGCTTAAGTTAACTATTTTTAAAGGAATTATTTTAAAAAGTATTTACCTGATTAGGTTTACTGAGTAAAAGTCAGAACAGATTAATGTTCCAGATTTGAGAGGTTTCCAGTTCTTTTTATTCTGCAGGGTTATCCAGATATCTCAGCCCTTCTTGGAATAGACACCAGGCAAGTAGAGCTACTGCAATTTGTAGGATAGATTGGAGAAAGCACAATTCAGCTTATTGTTGTACTGAAAGTTTTTTTTTATTTTTTTTTGCTTTCATCTGATAGTTGATTTACTTTGTTGGCAGTTTTATAAATTCTCAGATAATTTCCCAGTGTGCCAGCAGCTTAATTTATTTTAGGCTGATAGATGAGTTCCGTATCATAACATCGCAGTGTGAGTGCCAGAATATCTCAGTAGCACTGGTGAAACATAATAAATTCCACATTTGCTTTGCTGGCTCAGTGTGTTTGTAGCTAAAACATCTTTTTCATGCATTTATTATCCACTTCAGTTGCAAAGCTTAAACACATTAGCTGGACTGTGTGACACTGGGCGAGAGAGCATCATTCAGCCTGATGTGAGAGAGCACCTCTTGGTGTCATCCCAAAACAAACAATGGAAGAAGCCTCGTCAGAGGCTGACTAGCAGTGAGGATGTGACACAGAAATAGCATTCAGTCAGTCAGTGATTGAATCATTGATTGGCTGTTCATTGATTAGAGCTGAATGCTCATTTCCATCCCGGCCAACTGCATCTGAAACCAAGGACAGTTAGGGTTTAACATTTCCACTTTCCATGTGTGAAAGTTTAAAACAATGAAAACTTTTAAAAATAACTATGATATTGAAATATGACAAAAAACAGTGTAAAAAGCGCACATTGACAACAATTACATTTATATTCATCATATTCATGCCATATAACTGGTCACAATCCAATCCACTTAGCACCTCAACAGCTGTCTAATGTGGCTATTTCCTTTCTTTACAATATCACTATATGGGTCATTTTACTTAAATGCAAATGGGTTGTTTATTTTTATGTGACACCTTATGATATTGTACCACCTTCAGTATCTAGGCCAAGGTAGTCTCACCAGCAAGACCATCCCTAGTGAGTTAATCAGCTTATTCTTCTCTTCCACAATCTGGCCATCTTGAAAATCCTTGTCCAAATCATTCTGGCATCGTGTCTAATTAATTTATCTGCACATCATGTGTCTTGAATCGAGGAACAGTTCAGCACAATCAGGTAGTTCAGTAAAGTGAACTTCATTCTCAACACTTTGCTGTGCAGTTGTCCTGGCTGGCAAGATAAGCCATTCAGTCTTTGCCTGTAACGAGCATTTATACTAACTTGTCGTTTTTCTTTCAGAAGCTGGGCCGTGACCCCTCCGATGAAGACTGCTTCTTTGACCTCCTTAGTAAGTTCCAGAGCAGCCGCATGGATGACCAGCGCTGCCAACTTGATGAGTCACAGAACGGAGACAACGGAGAAGGTGCTGCCAACTCCGTGCCGTCCCTGAATGAGATGATAGGTTGGTTGACAACAGTATTCACATGCCCATTTACTCCTTTACTGGTTATTTTAAGGACACCTGAACTCCTTTTTTAAATGGCAGCAATAGTATCAAATACATTTGCACTCACTGTGCTCTACTCTCTTTTCCTAGATCCTGCGATTACCACTTCCCCCCAGACCGAGGAGCTGTTTGATTTGATTGCTAGCTCTCAGAGCCGCCGTCTTGATGACCAGCGGGTTAATGTTGGTAACCTTCCAGGACTGAGGATTACCCATAACAATCTGGGACACCTGGTGGGTGAGGGAGATCATCAAGAACCCAGCGATGACTTCTTCAACATGCTTATCAAGTGCCAGGTAAGGCCACGATTCAGACATAAACTCAGGGATGTAATCATTTTAGATTATTAGTCTTATAGACAATGTCACATTTGCCTCTACACTCTAAATGTTTTACTTTTTCTGACGGCAGTCCTCTAGGATTGATGATCAGCGGTGCTCCCCACCAGAAGATGGCCCCCATGCCCCCACAGTGCCTGACGAAGACTTCTTCAGTCTAATCCAGAGGGTGCAGGCCAAGCGTATGGATGAGCAGCGCGTCCAGCTGCCCACAGACGACCAGGACAGCCCTCAGTCCCCTGATCCAGAGCCACCTGGTAGTTTTTCCAGCTAGGACTCGGTGAAAAAATGCTCCACAAATTCATGTCAAAGAAAATAAATGCGGATCAAGTGTAAGAAACATGAGCCAACATTTAAAGACAGCATTAAAAGGGTGAACTAACAAGATTTTTAATAACAAGACAAATTTAATGTGCAATAGGTGGTACCCTGTCAAATGTTGCTAGATGTGTTATGTTCTAAATGTGCGTAAAAGTAACAGGAAAAACAAGCAGAATTTAGGCTTGGTGGTGGGGAGACATGATAACAACAAACATGAAATATTTACTCAATCGAATGCCTTAATCAGCAGTTTTTCAGACTCAAGATTGTAACCCCTGGTGTCAGATGTGTTTTTCTGTGAAGCACATGATAGGCATACAGTGCAATGTGGAAAATTAGTGTGGAGACCTTGAGCACGAGTCGCTAAAGTGACAAAGATTTAATGATAGAAACACAGTTGATGAAAACAGCAGAGAAATTACAGATTTGCACTGAAAACTTGAAGCAGTTTTATAGAGACATGATTGATAATGCATACACCAACTGTGTTCAGGTCAGTTCTGATCAATGCTGCTTTTATCATTGAATTGTTGTGGTTCCCATCGCTCATAGAAAACTGGTGTTATTTGTGCAGTAACAGTATTAGGGATGTCCATCCAGTGTTAAAGAAACTGCTTTGGTCAGTTTAAACTTCCCAACGATTGATAACCACACTTCATTTTTTCTTTCTTTTGTTTTTCTAAAAAGAATCTGATTCATTTAAATTGACAGTGAAATGAGTGAAATATAATTTTCCACATAAATATTATTTATGTGCATTTATGCATTTATAAAAATACACCTCTTTACACAGTGTGCAGTAACTGAGGTTACTGAGCAAATTATATGAAATAGCTGCTTATTTTATAGTTTCAAGATTAGAGTTGTGTGTGATCATTCAAGCTCAAATTAATGTTTCTGCTTAGCTTTTAAAGTAATGCTATCCGCTGCCCATAATGTTCTCAACATCTGATAACAGACTACTGCTTACTGCTTGTATTATTATTATTTCTTAACATAGAAATAGAAGCAGATGGATAAGGTGGATGTGTCGTATTTTGAAAGGTCTAATACCGTGAACAATATTGAAGCACTAATTCTAGGCTGTGCTGCTGGTGTGCTGCCTCCCTGTGGTCAAAACCATGTATTACATCTGTGAAATATAGCGTGCAGTCCATTCCCTACCCTTGAACATTGTAATAATAATATTGCGTTACGGTGCAAGTATGATGATTCTGAGAACTTTCCTCTGGTTTCATCAAAAAAGATTAGCCAACTTATACCATAAATGTGGAGGTTTTTGCAAATAATCTTATTTGGTGTCATTTCATTTGTTGCTAGGTTCCAAAATCAGAGAAACATTTTGCTGTACAGAACATCTGTATAATGGTACTGTACAAAAACTGACCTTACCTATGGGCTTGCTTTTTATTCAGAAGTAGTGCATACCTCATTTTTGTACCTCAAAGCTTATGAAACTTAGAGATATTCTGAACCAGGATGGATCATGTACCTAGTTCATTGGTACTTTTGATTCATCTATCTTTAATAAAACAACACATTGGGAGCTAAAGGTAATTTTTTTTTCTGTTTTTTTGTGAATTAACATTTTTAGAAAGTACGCTGGTACGCTTCTATTTGTCTCTGCCATAATTTGTACATATAAATATATTTTGTATTTATGTTCCATTTGAGGACATGAATATGTCCCCTCATGCTTTTAATAAAATGTTTCAGATGTTTCTATGGGCTCTGTTTTTATTTAGTTTTGGCGAAATAATAAATAGGTTCGCTTTTTGTAAAGTTTGCACACATCAATTCCACTTTTTAACCTGAAGAAAATAGCATGAGTAACACTGACCTCTACAGTGAGACCAAATCATCCCATCCCATCAAATTTGTTCTGGACTGGCTGAAAACAGCACAATAAATGGATTGGATTTCCCAAGCTCTAATCTTTGTTGGAACAAAGCACAAAGGGCTGACCAAATGTGTTGGCTAACTTCCAGTTTGGTTTGCATAATCAAGATTCAGTAGGAATGTTTTATTAAAACACACATTTATTCAGCTTCTGTTTTTCACTGAGAAAATGAAACACTTTCCAAGAACACACCTAAATTCACTCATAATAATACATTGTTCCAGTTTAATCACTTCTAATAGTATGATTATAACACCTGCACCTATGCCATGACATACTGTTTCCAGTTTCCAATATTCTGCTCTAATAACAAACATAAAATTTTAAGTTTAAAAGAAGTCATCTGAACTAATGAGTTATAGTTGTGCATTCTTCCACAGCTCCCCTCCTGTCCCTCTGCCTCTAATTTCACCCCTGCCTCCTCCTGTCCATCATCCTTTCACTCCCTCCCTCACTCTCCGCGTCCGTTCTTCCTCCCTCTTACCCAGAATGCAACGCAGGCTGAGCAGGCTCAGCTGAGCTATAAAAAGGCATAGCATGGGGGAGGGAGGGCTGCCGTGCAGCAGGAACTGTGCAGACACACACACACGGGGATCCAGGGACAGCAGCCCCCTTGCACTGGGAACTAGAGCCGCAGCGCGAAAGAGAGGTCAGTACAGAGGACAAAGGCTCCATAGAGGAAGAGCGAGCATGAAATGACAGGGAGTGGGTCTCACTTTGTCAGAGGGAGTGAGGAATGAAGAGAAGAGGGCAGGCACAGTGGGCAGGGCTGTTTGATGGGATGGAGAGTGAAAATAACAGAGACTGTAATGGTAAACTGTCACACTGTATAAAATGGTTGACACTGTCAGAAGATCAGGCATTTCTGCATAGTGCAAAGGCATGCAGCTCTTGCATGTCATTCACAGTGAAGGCACTCAATGCATGCCATAACTTGTTTTCTAAAAAAATGTATGTATTGCCATTCATTATCTTTTCCTCCAGACGTTTGCTCTGACATTTCATTGCAGGTGGTTGGCCACTCTATAAGATTGTATCTTCTACCTGCACCCATTAAAGGTCATTTTCATATGAGCTGTAGCCTTTTAACTCTAATGCTGTGCTTCTAGCCCTGGGAATGGTCATTAACAAGTGTTTAGGGGCTGAGTACTATTGATTCTTGTGAGTAGATGGTGCACATTGAAGTGAGCCAAAGCTCGCAATTTGGAACACAGACACATCCAAAACAGCCACAGCTCACACCGAAATAATCTCGCTCCATCCTTTCACAAACATCATGGAATATCTCCCACTGCACTGACGTCAAAGGGTCCCCTGTTCTTCCTTAAAGGGACAGTACGCTTAATTAATTTGCAGAGTGACTTAGTAACCAATGGCACACAGAGTGAATGCACTAATAGGTCAAGTTCTCAGTACTTTGTTTTCAGCCCTGTTGCTTCTAGGGGCAATCGGTGAAAGCTGCATCCCCACGTGCTTTTTGAGAATGGTCGACACGCTATCCCTTAACAGCTGCAGACAGACCAAGTCTTTTTTTAGCACGTCTGCATGTTAAAAAATAGTAGTAAGACATGACGAGATGGACTAACAGGTGGATGGGGGGGTGGTGAGTCCTGTGGAGGATAAAATGATAAAAACTATGTGTTCAAGGGTGTCTCCAGGTTCTCTAAAATACTTTTACATTCTGCAATAACAGTGCACTCAGTTGCACGGTTTTACATTATGTTGTTGTAAGAGATTTTAAAGAGAAACAATATGGACCCAATCCTAGAATATCTGTCACAGGGCTTTGTCCACATAATGATAAAGTGCAATTCAAACATCTTGCCACATTTCCAGCACTGATACAGCCTCTGTTAGGTTAATGTATTAATAGTCACACTACAGCAAAGTCATGTAAAGTTTCATTGCACAGTAGGTTTTCATTCCATAATTCCATGCATTATTGAGTGCAATACCCACACCGAGAGCCATGTAATGCCGTTTGCACTGTATTAGAACCTGTCTCATATGCCGAAAAAGCAGGGGACCCAGACGATGGCACCATAATAGGCCAGAGTGGGATTCCCAAACATGATCTGTGCTGACTCAGATGCCAGGCACCAAGTGACATTTACACAGGCCACAAGTTTAATGGCTGCTGACATAAAACTGGACACCTGAGAAGCACCACCACCAGTGCTGACGAGTATTGCATGTGAGAATCAGAGAACAAGCTGGTAGCGTGTGTAGATTTGGTGTGTACCACGCTAAGATATATCTTTATGGTGAACCAGGAAACACGTGTTTATATATCAACAGGACAATCTGGTGATTTGGAGATGTACTATAGTTTTTCCCTCTGCTGCAGTCTAGCTACAATGAAATAACTCATATTGCCTTTCACATCCCTACATTCCTTAAAGCTTATTTATCAATCTGGCAATATTGAATACCAACAGCCACTTTGTCACAAGGTCAAATTCTAGTCTTGTTAAATCTAATCAGATGTCACTCCTTCCATTTGTATTGCTCAGAAAAATATGCAGGCTATAGGATCTCTTATCAAGACTCTTCACAGAGAGACAAATTCAAATATATCTCATATTTATATATTTTGATTTATTCTTGGGTTTTTATTGTCTGTGTACATTAAATGTTCATGATTATACTCAACATTCAATACTGTAACTAAAAATAAAAGTAAAAAAAATAAAGTAAAGTAAGTTATTTGTAATGATAATGTTTTTGGTGTGCATGTGATGTTCTTTTTCCCTGGTGACCATGCCAAGATACTTGAAACCAAGCTTGGGCCTCACCATGCAACCTAAGAAATCAGCCCTTTGCCCTTTATCACAAATCTGGTTTCACAGATCTCAGGTTACTTAATTACCATAGGGCACACGTGTGTGATGTAAGTAACCAGGTGACAAACAGGAAAATGCTTAACTGTGTGGGATGGTGATTATTACTGTATATAATCCACGTACTGCAAATGTATAGGTGACATAAGGTGGCATTCTGACTCCAAATTGATAACAAACATGAGTGTGAAACAGCTTTATGGAAGATATGAAATTAATGTGAAATACATGCAAAATATAGCGTTGAATTTCTTTCAAGGCATCATCGAATATGGCCTATAGAGAACTTCTCTATAGTCAAAGCAGATGCAAAAGTATTTGGTTATTTTGACATATGGCCACGCCTATGGAGCTAGATGTTAAAGTTATTTAAAGTCAGTTCTTTCAAACACATCCATTCTCAGCCCGAGACACATGACACAGGCGAGCAGCTAGTTGATGGTATCTATTTACACATGCCAGCACTTGTGACTCCCTTGACCTCCTTCCTCATTATTCTGTCTTCTTTCTGAAAGTTAACTAAAAGAGAAGTGTAAACAGGAAACCACACGTCTGTTGTCTTCTTTAGATATGTTCGCTACTGTTAATACAGAAGAGTCATTTCCTGTCCAGTTGAAATGAGGGACTAGAATTGTTGTGGTCTTATCCTGAACTGTTTGCAAAAGAAAAAAACACATGCTGTAAAAGCTATTTAGTATTGTATAATTATATTATAATAAGTTGTAAAATAATACAAATTGTACATTACCAAAATAACAAATGCTGTAGATGTTTTTATGTGTTTGTGAAAGTGAAGCGCAGCATTAGTTAAAAGATCTAGAACTGAAGGGTACCCTAACCCTAACCCTAACCCTATCTACAAAGAACAAGTTACTGCCAAAGAAGTGGGTTTCTTAACAGCAGAGTGTTGTATTCACAATATTCACTGTAGAAATATGTTTTAAACACAGCAATACTGATTCTCAGAATAGATACAACAGTTATGTGACAATTAAAGGAAATGCCTTTTGGAAAATAATTGTATAATCTTGATTATGCTGCTTTAACAATATAAATAAGTAACTGTAAGTAACTTGGACTATCCTTTGGGGTTTACAGTGGGAAACAAATTATTTGGAGGGTCCAAAGTCAATATCTGATAAATTGCCAATGGATAAAAACATGATCAACTAAGTGCCATTTGTCTTTTCTGTGTGACATAAACCCCTTATAATAAACCCTTACAATGTAACACTTATTGCCCACACAAAACACACACTGCTAGTTTACCATACAGCAATGGACTCCCTAAATTAAGCGCAACCTACTGAAATTCTATTAGACATTCTGCCTTTTTCAAAATACTGTACTGAACTTACTTTCCTGTGTCCTCTTTTTGTCTTTTAGTTGAAGGAAAACACTCATCAAACGCAACACAATGGCAGGTAAATAATATGTCATGTAACACGAATTGATTGTGATTAATAATGTTAAAAATGTTGATTTGTATTATTAAACTTATGAAGTTAAAATAAGTCAGAAGCTAACTTGTATTTTGTTAGACTCTACTGCCCTCTTTTGGTGATATTTGAGAATACAGAGACTACAGGGGAGGTCTTACATTTAACATTGATATGAATTCACTCTGCACTTAGATATGATACTCTATTTTTATTGAAAAACAGATCAATATTATATTAAATTTAATTAACAACACTACATTGTATAGTAATATGATGATCATATGACTTAGCTGTACACATCACCATACAATACGATTATGAACAAGTCCAAATCTTGTTTTTTCTTCTTTGCTCATTTGTTAGAGTTATAACTCAGACTTTTGCTTTAGTTCCCTGTGAACAGTTATACCTGGCTACATTACATTATAAGGTGACAACAGTTGCCCTGGCAACACTGTTTGAGTAATAGCACAAACCTCCACCAAAGCAAACACAGTCAAAAGAGTATATGGACCAGGCGACACTATACCCTGCAACTGAAAAATGGGAAATACGTGTACTGCTGATTCCACTGAATGTCATCTCTCTACATCTTCCTGTCGAGATGGTTTGTTAGAAATATCCTAATAGTGTTTTTTAATAATTATTAAAAACACACCATGTACCTTGCATTAGTTATAAGAATGCTTTGCCACTGCTAACCTATTTTGTTCATGCTCATTTCAGACAAAATTAAAGATGCCAAGATCATCTTTGTTGTGGGTGAGTATAATTTTCTCTAATTTTTCACCACGCAACACTTTTTAATCACTAATTCCACCTCGTGCTATAACAGTGTTTTTTTGTCTTTCTTTTCAAGGTGGGCCTGGCTCTGGAAAGGGCACCCAGTGTGAGAAAATAGTTGCAAAGTATGGCTACACCCACCTGTCATCTGGAGATCTGCTCCGTGCTGAGGTGGCTTCTGGCTCTGAGAGGGGCAAGCAGCTCCAGGCCATCATGCAGAAGGGAGAGCTTGTACCCCTGGTAGGAGACTCGTGTTGTTTTTATTTTTTGCAACTTGTCCTTAAAAAAACAATGATCATCATTTATATACTTTTGCAATACCAGGCAAAAATGGTGCACCGATAAGTTCTTACAATTCTATCTCATTTACCAGTTTATTAGCTACACCTACACCACAGCTAAAACTAGTGCAGGCTATACAGCAACCATGCAATAAATCCAGCCTTCATGAAGGCTATAATGTTCAGTTTTAAGTCTCCTAAAGAGCAGCTGATTCGACTTCATATTTATTCTAGATAGTGGAACATGTTGGGCTGTTGAGCTGTATTGCATTATACAGAGCGGCCTTTGTGTTATTTATTTTACCCTCATTGATGTTAATGGAGAGGACAAAAATAATAGAAATGCCTGTCAGCATAATACACTGACAGCTGAGTGTATTTTCTACTAGAAGGGCCACATCATTGTGAAGTTTGATCATAATGTTCAGGGTCTGCTTTCAGGACACCGTCTTGGACATGATTAAAGACGCAATGATCGCCAAGGCTGATGTCTCCAAGGGCTTCCTTATTGATGGCTACCCCCGAGAGGTCAAGCAGGGCGAGGAGTTTGAGAAGAAGGTAAGAGAGTGCATGAGATGTTGGTCAATAATTCATCCCCCACAACAATGGAAAAGCCTCAAGCAAATTCTCTTCCCAGATCGGCAAACCCTGCCTGCTGCTGTACGTTGACGCAAAAGGAGAGACCATGGTCAAGAGGCTTTTGAAGCGGGGTGAGACCAGCGGCCGTTCTGATGACAATGAGGAGACAATCAAGAAGCGCCTTGACTTGTATTACAAAGCAACTGAGCCAGTCATCGCCTTTTATGAGAGCCGTGGCATTGTCAGGAAGGTGTGTGTAACTGCTATGGCGAAGAAAACTGAATATATATAATATCTGCATGTATTCTCACACATGGTGTCATCTTTCTCTGCCCAGGTTGACTCCGAGCTGCCAGTGGATGAGGTCTTCAGCCAAGTGGCCAAGGCTATTGATGCACTGTAGTAAAACAACATAACTGGATGAGCTGTTTCTGGTTGTTGTTGTTTTATTTATTTTTTTTATTTTCTCAGAATTCATTTTCATATGGACAAAACATGAAGAACAACAGAAATAATTCCCTTCCTACTCATTTTGGTTAAAATACTAAAGGCCATTAAGCATCAAAGATGCCTTAACTCTCCTTCTACTCCAGCAATAGGAATTTATAGTTTTAAGCTCAAAAAACAATGAATATGCTTAAAGCAGCGGCATCTGGAAACCCTTTTGTTTCTGTATGTAAGTCTGACATCCATTCTGTGATTAACATGTATGTGGATTTACCCAAGTCACATCTCAAAAGGTACTGTACACAGGAGGTGTCAAACATCTCCTGACCTTTAAGAAACTGTGCTCACTCTTGGGCAAACCTGCACTTTACACAATCTTTTTCCCCCTCTTTCAAACCTGCCATACAGAGTCCAGAGTTCGTGGAAAAATAATAGTCTCCTTTATGATTGTGCCATTGAGCAATGGCAGAGATCACCCACTGTGGACAAACTGGTGAAACTCAGTAAACATGTACATGTACATTGACTTCTGTATTACAACCACCATGGACTTCATACATTTGCAACTATATTTAAAGCACAGAAAGGTTCTATTTTTTTCATCAAGATGTACACTTTAAAGTGGTATATGTAACAAAAAGGAAATTAAAGTAATGAAAAACATAATATTTGAAATTAATTTATTAGTGGTGACTGTGTTTGAGTATTTGAATGCAATCTATAATAATACAATTCAGTAATACATTGTGAGTAATCCAGGAAAACCAAATACACACGCATAAACTAGGGACTAGGGATTCAAAGTTCAAAAAGGAAACGCTTTCCTATTCAGAAAACATGGTCAAGGTGCTGGAGAATGTAGACACAACAGGATACAGGACATGCTGCTGTAGCCATAGCTAACTACTGTTATTATAACTTCTCCTTTGAGCCTGTGATGACCAACAAGTCTTCCTTTACCTCTCACCTTCCTCTCACCGCATACACACACACACACATCCAGCTGGCCAAGCAAACACTGCAACAGGTATCCGGACTACCCTCCAAGGAGAACTCTGATCATGACTCCACGCCGTAGGGATGAGGAAGAGGAAAACGGCTTCTGAGAGGGGACAGGATGTGTTCATCGGAAAGTCAATCAAGAAGAGGCGTCTGTAAGCACTTTCATAAAGTCATTGAGGATGCTGCTTGAATGCTTGGAATGCTGCTCTTACTTCATAAAGGTACAAAACAAAGGGGAATAAAGGAGGTGGCAGTGGTATTTATCACGTACAGCAGGGAGAGAAAGAAAGAGACACATGTCTGTGAATGTGGGGGTGAGGGGGAAACTGAGTCCCGCGCTTCAGGGATCACAGCCTCGGCTGACCCATTGTGTATCAAATTCAAAGATGACCCCATGAACTCCCAAGTATTGAACATATGAACATTCAAAACAAGTGACAAATAACTTAAGGCCCTATGTGTAGAATCTGAACATTTCTGACCTCCTGTGGTGGTAAAGCAGACCTCATTTGGCTACACCATTTTCCAATTTGCTATAAAATTGTAGTCTCAAACCTCACCAGGTCTAGTCATCTAGCTTGTATGGGCAAATCTAAATAAGGCAGGAATGCAAAGACCCTACAAGGTATGAAAGGATATTCATTTTTGGGTAAATCAAAGTAGCAGATGATCACTGCATTAACTTTTGGTGAAGGTATAATCACCATAATCGACCCAAAAAATTTAAAATTAAAAAAGCCTAATCACGTAAGGGGTGAGTTTACTCAATCATCACAGGTAGAAAGGTGTCAACAAAATAATTTATTTTCCACTCACCTGCAGAATTAATGGCCAGATCCTTAAAAATGAGCTTAATGGCCATAGAAAAGCCTTCTGTGTGAGGCTTCCACCAAGGCAGATAAAATGAACCTAAGAATTGTATGCACGCTATGTGTGCACTTACTGTAGCTGCGTAATTGTAAGGGGAGGGATGTGCAATCAGCTATGAATTATACTGTTGCATATGACAGCTTATAAAAAGAAGAAAAAAATCAATGCGTGTCACAGACTATATATATTCATACTGTACATGTATATATGTGTCCATCCATACATCATACTTTCTATTCTGTTGTCAGGTGACCTCTGAACTAAAAAAAGCTAATAGCCCAGAAATGAACAACACGAGTAGCTCATGATTTCCAAATAAAGGCTGGTGGGCTGAATGTAACCTGGTCGTGCAGTATTTCATGGGAATCATGTGGCCTACCGGTCAGTTATCCATTCAAGGGTAATACTGAGACCTTCACAGCTTTTTGAAATGACCCCCTTATTAGACTGTCACAGACAATTTCATGTGACTCCAATGTAAAATTAACAAGGACCCCTCACTTAAGTGAATCCTAACTGCAGTTCCAGCAAAAACCCTGAATTACTCAGAAGTGAGATATGATTTTTCAAATGGGATGTTTCTATAATGAAGGTCTTGTCAATTAGCTGCCTTGTGGGATTGTAGATGTACATGCAATGACTTTGTGAGGCTGACAGGCTTCTGTTCATCTAGTATCAGTCTCGGATATGACCGCTACAAGGCCATGCGTCAGATCCCCCCTTAGAGGACGATAAGGAAACTAGAAAGCTGGCACATATACTTGATTCTCTCTCTCTCTCTCTCTCTCTCTCTCTCTCTCTCCTATGCTGTGTACTGTGGCGGACTGACTGGCTGGCACCACAGAGACCCAGTGGCACCGTGCGGGAACCAGCGTCAACCTGTGATGAAAGACGATGGCCGATTGTTTCCTGTTATTGAAACATTACTCATGGGTGGGGGTGGGGAGTTGGGGGTAGGCTCCAATAAAAAGGAAAGCCATTGAAGGAGAGTGCTACTGTAGAAGTGTCCTTTGGCTAGCCTCAGATGTGATGGACTGCTGTAAATGAATGCCAACCGTGACATATGCCTTTTAAATCCTAGTCATGTCAACTACTAGAGGATTGCAATCATTTAAGTAACTCAGGGTGCAAGTTGAGTGAAATTGTCTGTACTTAGTGTAGGATCCCATGTGCATTTCTTTGTTCATGCTGCCTGAAGGAATGAGGTCAAGGCAAGTTCACAGAGCCAATGAGCAGAATATCAACTAGTCTCAGAAAACAAGGCTCTGTGTACTACTGTTTTTAATGCACTGTGGGAATTTAGCACTCTAACATATCAATTAGTCCAATTAATCATTAAGCACTTGTGATCTGCAATCATGGATTAACTAGATTAGGCCTTTTGAGAGTCTACAGTTCAGTTCAAATTATTGAGGCAAATTACGCTGGGCAGTATAGTGGTAATGCCAGTAAAGAGTTCAAATCAGAGCAATCACACTAGCTGTGGCGAGCTTTCATGCTACTTTGCAAGGCCTATGCTGTCACCTTCAAGACTTGTATTTAGCATATTTGTGCGTGCCTGCACTAAATCTGTGACCAGCCATTTTTGTTATGTCTTGTAACTGGATTTTGTTCCTGTGATGTGCAGTTGCAGTATGTTCCTAAATCACAAAGTGCATATCAGAAAGGAGATAAGCTTCATTTCAAACACTCCTTTCAACTTTTGTTGTTTGTTTTGTTGTTTTTAATATCAAGATTAGGAAAAAATTTTTTCCAGAAAATTGCTTGACCGGCTTTTCTCACCGAAGAGTGAATGGAAGAGGATAAAGCTTGTTTGCGCTCTCCTGTAATTTTCCAGTGTTTCTGTTACACAACACACACGGATGCAGTTTGTTAACTTTTGTTTGCCACAGCAGTTTTGTACTCTAAATGCTTTTGTAGCATTGTTGAAGTCTAGTCTATGTGTGTTTTTCTTTTCTGCTGCTCCTCTGCTCTGCCAATAGACTTTGTGTTGGGAGTCGATTTGACGGAGTGATGACTCCTCTGAGTCTGTTCAGTTCAGAAAGGATGTTGTGTCTACACTTTGCTCCAATCTATTTTTTTCTCACCAACTACTGGTGGTGCTGTAGGCAAAGATAAATGCCCCCCCCCCCCAGAAAAGCTATTGTTTTTTCTCCTTTATTTTTTATCTGGATAAACTAATTAACCAATAACCAAAAATATTTATAATATGCCGATACAAAACGTGAATCATTTTTTTATTCAAATTTCTAAATCTCCCAGAGCTTCCAGTGACATTATACAGTTCACAACACATACCACTAATAACATCCAACATCCAGTGAGTTTAAAGTAAATTCAGAAATCTGTTTGGTAATTGTGTGCATCTCTGACTTTCAGTGTTTGGCCCACACACCCACGGTACACCCACAGTTTTCACTTGTTTTTGTGATTAGATCTCCTCTCAGGAATGTGTGGGCATGTGCAGACTGAGCTTGATAAACCTATTTCAAGTAAAACATTTTAGTACAAAAGTCACAAAAGCACCGATCTAAGTAATAAGATTAATGATGGCTGAATTATGCTTGTTTTTTACAGAAGACATGTCGGTATGTCAGCAGGAAAAGGACAGCTTCATTTGAATAAGAATTTGACTACCGTCTCACTGTTATGGCTTACTGGGGTACTTGAAGAACAGAGCCAAAGGTTAATAGTAACACCTGTGCGTTGAACCTGAACTGCCTGAAATCACTCCCTCGTTCAGTACTACCAATAAATACTAAATATTTCACTATAATGACCAATAACTCAAGATTTCAGACACTTAGGAATCATTGTCACTTTGCATCATCACTGACACTGATACAAAATGGCAGAGGATTAATTTATATGCACTATATAATACTACACGAGGAGCGATCTGGAAGGCAGCCTTGGTAATCTCACATAAAACGTCAGCCGAGACAGAGGTCCTATTAAATCACCTGTGTGAGTGTAAAGGGTTTTAGATAAAAGCAAAAGTTTACAGGTCCATAAGTGTTGTAGAGTCAAATGTTATCAATAGATCATTGTAAAACCAAATTCGTTTAATGTTTTGCAACAACAGCAATCACAATGATTACATGTGTAAAATTTAAAGCTCCAGTCTAAATGTTTCAGTAAAGGAACCTGTTGATTGATCCACAATTGAAAACAGGTAAATCAGTTTTACCAAAATTAAATTATGGATCCATTTAGCCCTATAGATCATAAACTATAGCACTGACCTTTAACTGATGATAGGAGAATAATTTCCATATATTAACACAGTAATTGCCTCCCCGAGGCTTACACAAACTCACTTCTACATTACTAAATTAAACTTGAGTATGTGAACAGGTAGGCTTTAAGTCAACAAATGGAAAATTAAAGTGCGTATCACAAAATGAGCACAGTGATGCATCATGAAACCATGGCAACAGCTCAAGACAGTTTGAACTTGAATTAAAAATAACACTGGGATATATATGGATGAAAGATTGAAGAGCATTTAAGTCAACATCTGAACCTTGTTGTCAGAATGCAACATGAGCACCAGAATAAGACTATAATTACAACATTCTTATTGCTGTTCTCAATATCAGTGCTGTCGTTTTTGTTTGCAACACGACAGGCACGTGTTACAAGGTGTTGTGTAGATGCGTCACGCGTGCTGTGAAGGTGACAGGCTAATAAGGGTTCTGCAAACACATGCATACAATTGTGTTCTCTGTAGGGGGTGTTTTTTTCAATGTATAATGTGATAAGCCACATCTCAGTTATATAGATACAGAAAAGCATGGGGATTTTTTTATGTGAATTGTAGCCTAACTATAATAGTTTTATATTTTACATATTAGATTTCATCAACGAGCCTATACTTAAAAAGGAATCTAAACAAACATTACCAACAACAATGTAAGGATATTACAAATTAAAGTGACCATGATGCTTTCTTGGAAACCGCTTGATCCAAAATTAAACCATGACTCATGTCATCCGCTGTGGTAAAACCTTGGTTATTTCTTTTACTCATTGTCTAAAAATCCTGATGTTAGTCCACTTTGGAAAGTCCAACTACAATTTGCCACACACAAATGTATTCAGAGAGAATAAGAGAAATTATTATTTTCACCCATTATCATTATCATCACTCTGTGGGCCACTTTTCGCCTTAATATTAAGTATGTATGATATTTGTTTTTGTCCTTTTTTTAATCTATCCATGTCCTACATCAGATAAGGTCCACCATGCAAAAACATACTTTATTACTATTGAAAGAAATAGTCCAGCATTTTTAGGAAATATGCTTACAGTGTTTTTTTTTGTGAAAATAAACGTCTAATCTGTCACAGAAAAATAAATAAATATATATAGTAAAAGGCTACAAGCCTACATAAAGATAAAGGCTACAACCAAAGAGAAAAGGGGGCTATTAGTATACAATATAATTCAGCTCTTTAAAATCAGAATTCTAACTGAAATATATACTATGCTGACCAGATAAGACAATGAGAGGGGCAGTATTCACTCGGAAAAAAAGGCCGGTGGGAGGGGTACAAAAGTCAAGCTGCACCGCCCAGGCAGCACAAAAAGTTTGGAAAGTCCTGACATCCTGAACATCGCTGAATGCAGCCACATGCTTTCCCGTGGATTATAAAAAACTGCTTTATTCAAGAAAGCCACCTTATCTTAAAAGTAAGTTTTGTGATTCATAACTTTGTTTTCACTCTCCTTGGGAATGTGCGGTCTGGTTTATTTCCCTGATAGCCTGAAGGGCAGTAATTTAACCACACTCTTTCCTCCTCGACCAGTCCGTTTTATGTCTGCTTTGAAATGCAGAGGTCAGATAACTGTAGAAAGTGCTAAATATTAGAGCTGTAAAAACAAGGAGTTATTACCATAAAGGCGGATAGTCTACCTAAGGGATATTTTGCCTCATTAATCACTGCTTTATTAATGTTATTTGTACACTTTTTTAGTAATTATGTTGCTTAGTTAAAGACGTGTTTCTCTTACAGTCGTAAGGTCCGGGGAAATAACGTTTTTTGTTTCCCCTTGGAAGTGCATAAACAGTTTACACAGGCTCTTCCTTTGCCTCTATATGAATCATATAACAAGAGCAGTCTCCTTCTTATCTGATCTCGGCATTGTGGTATTATTTAAAGAAAGCGATGCAGTAGTGCTTCCTGAAAGAGTCGGGCCAGAAGTTAGTGACCACCAGATAACCCCTGGGTTCAGACCCTCATTGTGCACCAGGAAGACGGGCAGAAATATTGTGGGATTTTCTCAGGAGGAGAATCCTGTCACCCCACTGATGGAATTTAAGACATTTAGGCAACATTTCAGTGTTGAATAGTGTGTGTAAATGACCAATGCTCCTTTGTGTCCTCATTTATTTTTGTTGCATGTAGCTTCTCATAACAATCTCATAAGATCTATCTCATAAACTGCACTTTTAAAATGTTAACCATCAATAGTTCTAACTGAATATTATTGTTAATTGGCATCAGAGAATGTGTTTGTGTTATAACCTTTCCATGACACAGTCTTGACAGAACCGATGCACAGGAGACAGATTTGGCATACAATACATGTTTTAGTATGAGATTAACACGCACGAGGTTGGCCGGTTGGTCACATCCTCCTTTATCAACCATAACATCTCATTGATTGCTGGCGTCTTTTTTCCCCCCCCTGACCTGTCAACCTTTGAAGACTGGAATTGTCTGCTCTTCCTCTGCCACGGTCATTTGCTGCTCTCCCACTAGACAAGGACACTTCAACCACTGCCCGAGTGTCTTCGCTCCACAGAGACTCAGACTAATCTTCAACCATCACCTCAAACACAAATCTTAGCAGAGATGGAGGGTCATGTGTTTGCCCTGCTTCTGTGCATCACTGCTGCAGCCTCTGGTAAGTCTACCAGCGGATACTAATATTATCATCATTTAGATCTTGCATTTATTGACAAGTGTATAAACTTAAAACAACAGACCATATGTCACTGGATTTAGTGGATTTTGAGCCTCTAGGGGATATTCCTATCAGCCTGAAGTTCAAAGGCAGATATTAATCCTTTCCTGTCCTGTGTTTTGCAATGATTTCATTCTGTAGACATAAAATAATATTTTATGCTCTGATGTGTTTTTCTCTTGCACGCTAAATCAGGATTTTACAACCGGTCTGTGAAGAGAGGTTATGTGCAAAATTGTTGTTGTGAAGTCCTTTTGCCTGAACAGTAGTTTATCCTTACAGAAAGATTATACAGCATGCAATATTTATTTTTATAACACAAGAGCTAAATTCAAAACATATGTAACTCCAAATGGCATTCAGACTATTAAATCACTGAGTCATCTTGGGAAGTATTTGTTTGTGTAGTCTTTCAGGTTTAGTGATAAAGAATATTTTAGTCCAGGCACAAGAAACAAGAAAATCATGTGGAGCGCTCATTGATTTTATGTGACCCTCCTCCGTTGGCCCCCTCAAACACTCCCTCCACTGGCTGCCTGTGGCTGCCCATATCAAATTCAAACCTGTAATCCATACAAGGTGGCAAAGGGAGCTGAAAACCTCCCTGTGCCCTCAGGCCATAATCCAGTCTCACACTCTTACCAATGCTCTGCATCACTGCTTCGGGGTGTTTAGGTCTCACTTCCCTGCAGCAACCTGGCATTTGCAGTGACCACATGGTTTTCAATGAATAAAACAATGCTAAATCATTTATTATTTGATTGTTTTTGTGCAAATATCCAAATCTACTGGTCTGCTTTAAAAAGATCAGTATCTAAAATGCAGCATGTTAGGCAGTTTTAGTTAAAAGTATTGTTTTTTCCAAGTAGAAGATAGTTACAGATAGATAGTTTTAAATCTGTTAGAAATTAATTGGTCTTTTTAACCCTATGAATATCGTAGTTATACTTTATAGATAAAGACAAACTGTGCCCACTATCAAAAAGTACTAAATTAAAACAATTCTGTTTCAAACATCTTTTTGATTGCTGAGTGTACATGTAAAGTAAACTTTCCTTCAGACTCTAAATGCCATCAAAGACAGCATGATGCGCCCTGCTGTTATGAATTTTTTTTAAGATGAACTCTCAGACAAATATGGTTGTCTGCTTCATTTTTCAAAACTGCACTTGAAGGGGAAACAAACAGTTCCGAGCCAAATAACCTTTTTCTTACTCTGTGCCTATAATCATGCATCAGAAATAAACTGGCATTTCCAAGTAGCTTTTTAAATAAGGCAAAATGGCCCTGGCAAGCATACATCACTGTTAAAAGAGTATGTGCCAGAAAACCAAGCCTGTTCACTGAATCTGGCTTCGGCGCTGACCTACTGTATGACAAATCACAATATTGCCACAAGTGCTAAACACCCTCTCAGCAGGGGTGGTGGTGGCAGAGATACAGAGGTATTTTTTGGCCAACTGGCAGACTTGCGGAGAGTTGACCTCATGCAGCTTGCACCGCAGGGGACCAGTCTCACTGTCTGCTGGTGGAGTCTGTAAGGAGCTGTTTCGCTCAGCCTTAATTGCCCCTGTGACACATAGTCCTGAATTTGCTATCATTTTTTTTCTTTGTTGAAAGAGGTTCCGCAGACTTTCTGTTTCTCTTCATCTTATTTTTTGTATCTGCTACAGCAGCTTTAGGAGAATACCCAGAGGGAGCTGTGGCCCTATTCTCAGACAGCAGGGGTACTCACCCCTGACCCTGTGTACCCAATGTTGAATCATTAATCAAAACATTGGTGTGGCATGTATGAGTTCGTCCATCTCAGGCGTTGTTTATTCGTCATTATATAGTCCAGTATTGTCGTATTAATTTGTCATTTTCTCTGACGTTGTCTCCTGGGCTCAGTACTGTGGTGTCGTTGAACGAATGAAGCACAAGAATTGAGTGTGACACACTGAGGCCAGCAGTATACTCAGTGCGAAATCAAATTTGCACATTTCCAGACTGAATAAGGCGCTGCAAAATAAAACAGCACCCATATATTCACTGTGATTTGAGTCCTGTTTTTTTTAATAGCATCCTCGCCAGCTGCATGCCACTATGGGAGCAGACACGATGTGAAAGTTCCTTGAAATAAGAAGTAAACACAGAAAAAGTAAATCAAAAATAGCCTGCAGTCTGCAACAAATCCCATGACACCCTTGGCCAGTTGCAGGCGTGGGTATATGGTGTTTTACTTGAGCTCAGTTTTGCTTTAGCTTTATTGAAACTTTTTATATGTTTGACCTTCTGTCAGCTCCTTGATATAAGCCTTAATAAATATTTTTGTGATGTCATGATTTGAATGCACAGAAGTTATTATGCTCACAGTTAAAGTAAGCCAAACGCTCCATGGCCATATCTACTGTATAGATATCACAATACATAATATATGATGGATCTATAACCTTGTCAAGTGATTCAGTAAAGCCAGAGGATGATTTCCCAGACTAAGTCTGAGGCTCACGTACTTACTTATCCACTTCATTTCCTGAAACTGAAACTTAATTCTTCCTTGGAGCCACCCTCTGGCCTGTGTCATGCATTTATTAATATTTGGACAGATGCAGGGTGATGACTGGCTGACTAATGGAGGAATTGGTGGTAGTTTCAACACAGTCACATTATTTGGCAATAGTTTGTCCGTAATATAATAAGTCCATGACTTTAGTTGCTCTGATGCCAACAGAAAAATCAGTACTGTAAACTTGTGCCTTTTAAACAACCTGACCAATCCTGCAAAAGTAAAATACTTATTGGGAAATGCTGGATAGTTCAAAACCGTTTGCAGTTAAATCAGTGTAAAACTGTGGTTACATTGTTAAGCCCATCAGATACATGATCGTAATACTCACTGAAGAACCCAGACACAACTCTTAATTTAACCCTGAAATTTGACAAAGAGATCATGTTTTCATCAGCTCTTTTTCAAACCTAGAATCGACCACCTTTACTTTTACCTTACACTTAGATTATTACAATTCCATACATGTTTGGATCAGTCAAGTCTCTCTTTCTTGTTAACAGCTCATCTGTAATCTCAGGACAGGCTTCTGTCAGGCTCCAATAAAAAAGACAACATACACTGGTCTTAGTCTCACCACACTGCCTCCCTGTGAGGTTAATTGTTTTTAAAAATTTTGCTGTTTGTTTTGAGGGCCTTACATGGTTCAGCCTACGGGTTTACTCTGAGCGCTTGTGGTGCCACAATTCATCTAAATCCCTTTAGTCATTTAACTGGGGGTATTTGTTTGTGCCAAGATCATACAGGCGGTGATGCCTTTGCAGTAGTGGAATTCATTCTCCCTCATATTTGGTCATAGTCCTTCCTCTTTAATAAAACACTAAAGGATTACCTTTTCTCCTGGGCTTCTAACTGTATTGCCTTTTTTCATTTATTTGTGTAGACGTTACTCTTTTGTTAATCTTGTTTATTTCAGTCTGTTTACGCACTGCTACTAGGCAGTTGCAACACTTTCTGTGTTGTTTAAAGGCATTTAACAGATTTATTTAATTTGGCACCATATGGATGTGATAACATCTGCCTCAGACAGAGCAATGTACCTAATTCACTTCTAAATACATTTGTACATATCACTGGAAGGATTATTGCAACGATTTAGTATTCCCCATAGTTGGGGGACAGATTAAAAAAGAATAAAGGAAGAGTCAAAATTGGAGCCGCAGAGGATGATATATTCTGACTTTTAGTTGTTTTATGTTTCAAGCTCTAAAAATGCCTAACATTCCTATAATGCAACTTGACAATGTCTTTTATAAGGCCTTTTGGTAAGCATTTTTGTCGCAAGTGCTTATTACATGGGACATAGTTGTATAGCACCTCCATAGGAGAAGATTTTCAAATGTTTATTCCTAGATCACTTTATAATGGCGAGCACAATAACCGCTACCACTTAAGCTGCAGCACTTGCACACATTAACAATTATCTATGCATCTGGCTGCAGTCTTTGTATTTAGAGATTTTATCCACTGTGTGCCCGGCATTTCCTGGCAGGGAAGTAGTGTTGAATATGCCCCCTGCTGCATCAGATTTCCCAGTGGGAGCCAGGCATCATGATGTTAACTGCCAGACCTCCTGCTGCATTTCTGTCTACCCCAGAGTCTCCCTCCACGGGCTGAAGGAAAAGCACAAAAGTGATTAGCCAGCCACTGGAGGAGGAGGGGAGGGCTGTCTGAAACTGAATCTTAAAGAGGGAAAGAGAGCGAGACAGACGGACAGACAAACAGAGATAACATAATTCATAAAGACTGATTCATGGAGACAGTAAGGGAGTGGGGGGTCAAATTTATGTGACTGTCAAAGAGCAGATAAGTGGTTCAGAGGGAAGATGTGGGAAAAGAGAAGTAAATAGGGGATTAAAAAAACCTAGAAAGACAGGAAAAAGGACAAGACAGAGATAAAACCAGGGAGATATGGAGACCCAGTTAAATTATAGGTTATAGAAAGTGAAAATCAAAGACTATAAGCAATTACACAAAAGAAAAAGAAGAAATAATCTAAACTAACAAGCAAATTCGTTAGTGAGTTATTAAAAAAGTTGGAAGGAGATCACAAAGGTTTCTCGGAAGGCATGCTGTAGTAGAATGAGCAGAAAGCAAAAAAAAGGAAAACAAAAGAAAAAAACGTCATGTTAAAAATGGCGTTGAGAGTCAAAACAGTCCACTTCCCCTGTTTTACTGTAGTGAGCCGGCACAGCCTGCAGTCAGACTGGGTGGCAGGGAGACGCGACCACTTGTCGCTGCCTCAGACCGATTTCAATCTCCTCCAATGTTATGCCCCTCCCAAATAACAATCCATTTCTGACTGCCTTGCTTTTCCTCTGTTTGAATACAGAATGCAGTGCGAGAGAGCCTCACTAACGCTAACGTGTTCCTCTCCTCTGTTTGTTCCCACGTGATTTTCACTAGCAAACACTTAACTGTTTATCAAGATGGTTCTAGCATGCGATGTGGCATATATATGATTATATTTGTGGAATCCTAAAAGAAAAAAAGAAAAAAAAAAGGCTAATTGATTGAGCTCGATCTGGGAAATTATCATTTGTTTTGAATAATAATAATAAAAAAAATAGGTGAAAATCCTGCAATCTCTAGTGTCAGTCTTATTATTATTTTGATTACTCAAAAGGACTCGGCAACACATTCAGCAGCTCTTTTGTGCTATCTTCCACTTTCTTATTGCACTTTCTATTACCGGAAACACATTTTAGGCTGTCCTTGCCATGAGAGGACCCTGTTTTTTTTTTATTGTGTTAAACAGTGTCCCCATGCAGTAAAAAAGAACAACATTGATTCTGGTTGAAAATCTCAAGACGATAACCCTGTAAAACTGTATATAGTGTCTGATCTTCACCTCCGCGTTACATAACTGGGTTCCTCTTATTCTAAATGGCACTCTTGCTTTAGTATTAATTTTAAGTACAGAAAGAGTTTATGACTAAAAGATCTTTTGCCCTCCAGCCCAATGCTTTTTCACTATGCAGTTGCATGAGCACTGAATGGCTCATTAGTAGTGGGTGAGATAAACGCCTCGTCAGCATGGCGACCCCTTGTGCCCATGTCAACATGCCTGCTGTCTGCGCAGATAAGCCATGGCATTATGTACTCTTATCTGTAGGTCTGTCTGCACAGGGTCAACCCCTGGGGTCTGCACAAACACAGGAAATGTACCTGTATATTAGGACAGAATTTGGAGGGACAACTCTGGGTGGGTCAGCTGACTCACCTATGCCCTTTCAGTCAAGGCTGCTCAAAATAGAGGTAAAGAAACTTCTGGTAAGGCTTCAAACAAGAAAGTATTTTACATCATATGTCTTCATTTCACTAAAACTCTATTCACTACCGGCTTTAATTAATGAGGGTACTGTTATGCAGAGCAGAATCAGCCACTTAATCTGTCCCTGGCAGAGTAGCTATGAACAAAATGTTCTCAGCTAAAATGCTTCATGTCATGTTTTTGCACGAACAAAGAGCCTTCACTTCGAACTCTTCGCTCCTAAAGGTCTAAAGGAAATTGCAACAAAACCTCTAAGAGTAAATATTAATGCAGTCACTTTACTTTCCGTAAGAGAACATGTTATCTTTCTGCATAGTCATACCCTGATTTCTAAAGTGGTCAGTGCTTTGCAATGTGCGCTGTGCAGTTCAGTGTTGTATAATAGCAGAACCTCTTGATTCAAGCACTGGGTGGGTAGTTTTCCTGTTGATTCAGGTGCCACACCGGTCAATCTGTATTTAGAGAACTGAAATCTCTCTCTCTGATGTCTGACTGTGTGTTTGTGCAGCATGTGTGTATGTTTGATGTGATGAGAGAATCCTCACTGGATTTGGACACTGGATTTTTCATTTTGCTCGTATTTCTGTGATATGTCAGCAAGTAGAATGTGTGAGTCAAAGAAAGAGCCTTGAGACATCTGACAGATTATTTTAATCTGCTCATATGCTGTAACTACAACATATCCAACAGTCAAACTCGGGATACTTAATAATCTTTTCACAGACGCTGGAGGGAATAAAGTCACACTTGTCAAAGAACTCTCCCTAGTCCAGACACTTCCATTAGTTAAATGGTGAAAATGAAATCATAAATTTGACGCATCTCATAGATCTCTCTATGAGACAATTGAAAGCCACTGATGTTCCTAGAGGCCCAGTAAGGCTTTTGTAACCATATAAATTTAAAGGAATCTTTATGCATGTAATTGTAGTCTTTAAACTACAGAGAAACACATTTTGTTGCTTTTGTTTTTTCATAATACACAACAGGCTTCTTTAACTGATGTCAACAAACTTCAACAGCTTCAGAAAGCAATATTTGGTGCTTGTCTGGTGTGGGAGTATTAAAAGAGCTGTCAATCCATTATGATAGCTCCTATGATCCTTTATATTACACTTGGGTGGTTCGTCAACTCTTTTGTTTACACTTGGATCATGGATTGTACCTTTGACTTGACTCACTTTGAATATGTTAAAAAAATAACAGAGCCTTCATTAGTATGCCGCCCTCATATCGGAAAGCATTAATATTTACTGGCAAAAATCAGTCAAGAAAAACGGGCTAATCTCTGTTGGTTCTACACCAAGCATATGTTGTGCAAAGCTACATTAATCTTGAATGATTGGGAGCAACCACTGTGCAATGAATCTCTAACGCTACAATCTGTTTTGGTTGCTCGCAGTTAGCATGAAACTTGCTAAATTAGTCTGTCTATCCACCAATTAACACTTAGATGATTAATTGTGTTTTGCTAGTGCTCTTTCAGTTTATTGGGGGAAAAACGAACCACATAAGTGAATGGAAAAGACGCACTACACCCGGTAATTGATGGTGCCTGGAATATAACAGATCACCTGAGAGTATATGTATGTATGAGAGCATCAACCTAAAAATTTTGGTACATTTTTCATGCCTGCAGCTGCAGCTTGCTTACAAAGAATCCACAATCCATACGATCAAATATCTGGACGAAAGAATATGGAATGACTAATTACTAGCAGCAGACGGGCCATAAAGTGAGCGAGTGAACAACGGAGGAAGTGAGCCATAGACCTTCCATACGCCACAGTTGGACTTGTTGTTCAGCTGGCTTCCAACAACGATGAGACGACGGACGAATGGCTCCCAGAGGTGTAAACATAGCTAGTGTGAAGACAGGCTGTCTCCAGACCCGCTATCACATCCTCAGTTCCTCTCCAGCAAACATTTGACGCAGGACTTGGCACACAGGCACACACATGAAATGTGTTAAACTGACAAGACTAATCAGCAATTATTTTTTTTTTGATCGATTTTTAGGAGTTCAGGAGAGGGGAGGTGAGATGGTCAGGAAGCTTGTGTGCTGTATGGAGTGTGTAATGTGTAGTATGCAGGGGTGAGAGGCCAGGGGACAGTGCAGGCCCCTGCAGAGCACTGATAAGAGCTTGTTTACCTTCCTGTGGATGGTCAGGCCTCAATCTGCAGTTGCGGAAACGCCGGGACAATAGGTGTGTGTGTATGTGGAGTCCAGAGACTTGAGCCAGCCTTGAAGCTCCCCTTTCCCTCTCCAACTAACTCTGATAGGACCGCTGACCCCTCCCTCCCCCTTCCCCATCATGACTCCGTCGTCCGACCCTGGACACAAACAGTTTACTCTACCCCGAGGGACCAAGGCAGACAGTTGGTCTTGACGGTGTCTGCTGTCAGGGTTTCCCCTTCTGTTTGTTTTCTCCCACTTTTTTTTAAATGCAGCCATGCACTGTAGTTTCAAGTTCTAAGAGTCTTCATTTTCCATCTAAACTCTAGGCAAGTAGTTGACGCTCTTTTCCACAGTGACTTACAATGAGGGAAGGCGTGAAAGACAGGGCATGAAATCAAGCCTGCAATTGCTTGCTCAGAATGAGTGAAAAGGCAGCCAGTTATTGGGCCGCAGGTACTCAATCCCTTGAATCTAAATCAACATTTAGTTAAGGTGTGATACAAATTTAAAATTCAAGGGCTTGCCACTGCCTGTCAGTACTCTGCAATGTTGGCACAGCACGGATGCTCAAAGTTGAGGCAACAGTATTACAGATGGACAGGCACCTCTTGAGATCTTTAATTTACTGGCAGAAGTAGCTAGCTAACATAAACAGCACCGCACAGACAACAGCAAGCCTCATCCCCTACTTCCACCAAATATACCATCTGTAAACGTCCTGTAAAACACTGAAAATATGGAACACATAACCTCAGCAAATTACAGCAAACCATGTCAGCAACATTTTTTTCAATTTGAGGAAATCTGAATCCATCAAATTGAACTTCTAAGTAAGAAAAAATAAACTTTAGTAGCTTTTTGAAGAAATGCCGTTTTTTTTCTTCCAAGAAGTTGTTTCCCCTTTTACCCTTTAGTTAAGGTCATGTTTATTTCTGCTGACCAGTTAGATGCTAACACTACAGAATATGTTCAAAACAAGAAGTGATAATCAAGTCAATCAGATATGTGTTCTACGTGTACTTCTACTTTTTGTGCAGTTACAGACAATCAGGAGTCACGGTGTACCATTTGACTGACACATCATGTGACCTTTCAATTACTTTCATACTTTCATTCGTCATATATAAGTTGCACGTATGGTGAGTTATCGCTCATGTAAATAGTGGAGGAACAATTTTCATTCTCGCCTAAGGTGTTCTGTCATCACTTCACTCCTCAGCCTCTCCGGGTTTTCGACTTGCAGCTCTCCACTTTCTCTCCAAGATAAAACTCATTCCACTTTGCTCCACAGGATGGGTTGGAACAGACTCATTTTTTCTTATCACCATAATGTTAACATAGTGTGAAACAACACAGTGAATGCTACCCTAAAGTTGGATTATGGGCTGTTAGCATAATGTAATGCTTGTGGGATGGAGCTGTGAGTATACTGCTCACAAACTTTATGATGCCTTTTTGGCCTTGCTAATACTGTTATGGGTGCCCACATCATGGGCGCATTCGTAACAATTTAATGTCATGTGGTGCACCCGACTTTGAAATATACATTTTCTTTTTTGCATTCATGAATGCAAATGGTGTGATGATTGGACAGTCAGAGAATCGTCCTGTTTCACAATTGTTAAAGTCCTTTGAGAAGTTTTGTGTAGTAGCAGTCACAGTTGCTGTCTGGACTTACTGCTCTTGTGTTCAAACACTTCTGACAAAAAGAAGCAGACAAAGGAGGCATACAGGATGTCAGCCCTGCGAAGGCCTACTTTAATCCCTAATAAAGATAAATCACCTGAAAGTCTCCAGTAACTTCCAAGCACAGCTACTAGTCTCAGTGCAGCTATGGTGGCTAATTATAGACAGTGAAACTTAATTTAGGAAGTTCAGGTTGCCAACCTGAATTAATTATATTTTTACAGTATTTTAATCTAAATCTTAAAACAATGGAGAAAAAACTTTAATGCGCACATCTAGAGTCTTAAATTGGGATGTTGTTGGTAAGGGTAGCTGTAGTCTATAAATATTTGAGTTGACTGTCCATCAAGCAATGGAAATGACTGTAATCAATACAACAACATTAAAATGTTACGTATATTTCAAGCTCAACTTATAAGGCTCAGCTCTTTACTGGACTCTACTTTATCAATCTAAGCTCTACTTTGTGAGGCTAATCTCCACATCCATAAGACTCTACTGTGCATAGTTCACAATTTTGCTAACATGCTAATGTTAGCATGATAACATATTTGCATAAAGCACATAAACTTAACATGCACTGGCCTACCTACACCTAGTGCTGACAGGTTAAATGTAAAGCTGATAAACCGAAACTGACAACTTATAGCAAAGTGAGCTGAAGCAGCATGTTGAGCTAAACTTAAGAAAGTAGGCCTAATAGACTGATGCAAGCAGGACATAGTTAATGCCAAGCTGATCCTGAGATGCCCTAAAATGGTCACAGTAGTAGTGATGTCTTAATGGTACTGTGCACAATTGAACACATGCGGAAAACGGATGTCTGTGATTTGGTTAACTAATCTCCTAGTCTCCTTTTACTATCTTTTTTTGGAATGCCCTGGAGGGTTACGAAAGAAAGAGCAAACAGACTCTGGACATGTGAAGTTACCAGATGGGAGCTTTTGCTTTCGTTGTTAGTTGTGGCTCCAGGGTACTGCAGACAACCAGGAGAACAGCTGAGGGCAGTTTAAAGTGCATCATACTGTAAGTTGCTCATCGCTCTCAGATATTGGCATGCTCCACAAAATTGGGCTTTCTCCAACTAACAGCAAATTGTCCATTATTGATTTTGGCTGTGTACTCGTTGATCTTAATTATATAAGCATTCACATCAGTTTCCTATAATATATTTAATATGTTTCCAGTTAAATAAAAGTGCCTATTAAGTCTGGTAATTTAGTCCTAATAAATTAATAAAAGTGTTAATATGGTAATTAGCAGTAGTCTATTCAGGTATACAGATTCATTTAAACCCCTTTAATATGATGTGTGTAACCATTGAAATTGACTTCACATTAAGAATTAAAGCAACCTTTGGGATCAAATTTGATTATATGTACTTTTCATGAATTGAGCCCATCTTCTGTCCTCCCTAATGTCCCCTAATGTTTTTTATTCACATCTCCCCCTCATACCTAACATCTAAATGGAAATCACCAGCATCCATAAACATGTCTTCTCATGGAATGGGAAATGGAGGGGACTGATATAAGTAGATAAAGAGGACAGGGAATGGAATGGTTCTTCTATACCTCATTTACCAGCAAACCGCTTAGCGAGGCCATTGGCATTTCCGGGGTCAAGAGGGCAAAATGAATGTTCTTCATATCCTATGGTGACTCGTAAAAATGGAGACCAGTGACACATGCATGTACGCACACACACACGCACAGGCTTATGCAGTCAGTGTGATTTATACCAAGACCTCTCAGGCGACAGTCATGGACCGTTGACTCTGTCACAGCAGAACAAGAGAGAAATAACTTTATGGATGTGGATATTGAGCAACAGACATTAACACAGAGGGCCAGAATAACAGGAAACCAGCCTTGACCTCTGTGGTGAGGGAGGAAAAAAGAGATGGCGAAGAAGCATGGATGGCTCTCCATCTTGATTTGCTAGAAAAGCTGCAGTACAAAGCTGAGCAGACCAAGACCCCCCCCCCCC
>NW_023339774.1:14273495-14302620 GCF_004916995.1 Morone saxatilis | reverse complement strand
CCCCCCCCCATCCCCTAATTAGTGCCAAATGTGTCCTTGATTTGACCGTAAAATACTACCGAAAGACAATGGCATGATGTATTACTCCCCTAAGATTTTCATGGGACACAAAAGAATCTAAATCCAAAAAATCTATCAATAAGCAGCACCTTAGATAACAAGCTGATTCTAAAAATGATATCTCATAAGCGCCTCTTTTTCCATAAGTGATATTGTGGGTTATGAACAAATAAATGAACTGAACAAATGAATAAGAGTCCATGATGCCAACCCAATTTCATTGTGGGGACAACAAAAACAGGAGAAAGAGCTAGTTATGTAACATGTTCCAGCTCCCTTTTTTTCAGTTTTTCATTGCATTCAACACTTTCTATCCCATTTTATCTCCTCCACTGCTAGTGATGACATTGCCTCAACCAAGGTCTTTGATTAGTGCCGCTTCTAAATAAGGCACATCCTGCTGACCTTCCAAACTTTGTAATTTCCTATTAACCCTTTCCTCTCTAGTCCTCTTTCTTTCTCATCTGACTTGTTTTACACTACATCTCCTCTCTGAGGGATTGCGTCCTGCTGGGTAAACAGACCAAATACATCATAAAAGTCAGTGGAGCGGTATGTGATGCAGCATTTGCTCCCTAAATTAGTTGTTTCTGTTATGATATCACTCTTGTGCCCTTATATGCTTCGCCACCAGCTGTTTTGGGGGTGATTGAGGCATGATACTTAGAGGAGTATATTGCTTAGATTAATCTTATTGTAGATAGGCTCATGTAATGTTTAGGCACAGGACAAACTAGTTCTTCTGGCTGATCCCATGCGAGCTAACTCCACAGTGAAGGTGGGTGGCTTTAAGGCTTTGTCCCGAGGAGTAAATTTAGATGAACAAAGACTGCAGTACCACCGCACTCCCATAATGGCCTAGACCCTTTCATCTCTAATCAGCAAAAGGTAGTAGATGGGCCAGGAAAGAGATCCCTGATTGAGTTGGAAAAGACATCTGACCCTCTACACTGTATTCTCCACAGCTCTTCTTGAGGAAAGAGGAAGTTTGATGGAGAATATTTAGTCCCTGCCAAGTTTAGACAGGTTAGAGTGAGCATGTGCATGCACATACCTACTTTTATCTAACACAATAGAACACACACGCACACACACACACACACACAGCCCAGGTCAAACACCAGGCATTTATACCCAACCTCATCCATGACCGCACAGCCTCGGCTCGATTAATTCAGCCTCCAGAGACACGGATCCCCAGGTTAAACAGCAGGCTCATAGCAGAGAGCAGAGTGAGCAGGCTTGATGGATGACTGCAGCCCCATATCCTGACACGTCTGATAAACGTGAACCGGCAGATTCGTTTTTAAACAATGTAGTCCTACCCACACATTTAACATCCATACTCCTAGACCAGGGAAAAGCTTTCACAATGACTAATAACAAATTTAGCCTCTTTCAGACAAGGAATCTGTAACATTGCTGGGTTCATCTATATGTTAAATAATGGATTTTGGCTTTGATGCATATAGTTCTTTATTCATGTGCTGCTGATGTACAAATATGACATGATTGTTGTGGATAGATTTGTCATCTTGCACTACCTGGCATTTGAGGCACAAGACTAAATGATGCAAGAATTTGTGTAGTAATGCTGGAAGCAAGAGATTGTTTAGTGTAACTTGATTATATGCTGCTGACAGTGCTTAACTATTTGTATTTGATTTCTTTCAGCCTCAAGTGAGACATGTGATCCAGTTTCGAATAATGACCACCCATGGGACTATGTGAGTGAGAAAATTGGCTGTTGGACCAGCTTCATCAGACAGGACAAGGCAGAGGTCCACATCCTTAACATAAAGTTTGACAAGATGGTAAGCATGTCAAGGTTACACAAATGAGATGCAACTAGAGCTAATTATGTAAATGTATATATGCAATATTATAATAATGAAAAAACTCTTACTTGCCAAGTCCTTAACATGTATAGTAGCAGTAAAATTCAGCAGGCAGGTGAAACCTTCTCTGTGAACCATATAGTAATTGCAAAGTTAAGCTGAAACAGAACATAGAGTTAAAAGGCTGCACAATCAACACACTAGCTATCTGTCAAGCTGACAACTCAGCTTGCTTGTCATATAAATCCAATACCATGGCCTGTCATGGGTGTGTTATCATCTCCAAATTAATCATCCTTTTCAATGGATGGTACAATATGTCAAGTTCAGTCACACCTATAAAGCAGTGTGCCAGTCCATGCATTGCATATGTGCTCACCTTGTATGCATTTTACACCTTTCAGATAATAGAATATGTCACTCATAGTTACAAACACAGGGAATCAGTTTGAATTCAATTTTTCTTTTATTTACACAGCTGGAGGCTCTGTCAAATTGCATGCAATATGACATAGCATTAAAATATAGCAAAGCCAACTGTGGAGGCTGATTTATGTGATGGAGATGGAATTTTTTTAAAAACTGCCTAAGTTGCAGTTGAAGAACATGGTCAACCATGATAGAGAAAAGATGTCAACGTTACCATAGGTTATTAGATAGTTAATAAATTATGAGATTACAGGCAGAACAGAAAATGCCTCTTTTCAAAGAAACATTTTGACATGTCACGGTAGTAAAAGCACAGGTGTAAAATGATGGCCGAATTTTATTAGTTAAACCTGTGATTTGCCTACTATGTCAAATAAAAATGTCTGATGTGGAGAAGGCATATAAAGGCTGGAATTCTAAGACAACATGGGTAACCTGGCAGAGATTGACTGTTAGCTCTTCTCTTAATATACCGAGGCTGAGTGCAAACAAAGAGCAACTGGGTATGCAGGTGAGCGGGTCATGTGATGAGCTGACTCAACACTGATGGTTGGCAGGCAGGACAAAAATGTCAGATTCAGAATGACCTAATGAGATGTTAGTGTGCACAACACAGAGATTAATCAGATAAACTGGAGTCAGAAGAGGCAGGAAGCAAGGACAGAGCGACTGACATTAATGTAATATGATTTTGTTGGTATACATTTAAAGGGGAACTCCGCAGATTTTACACATTAGAGTCTGTTTACAGGTCAAAAAATACAAAGACTTTTATGGCTCTGCATTGTGGGTGACAGATGATGACAAGGAAGAAGAATATCTAGAATATAAACATCACTATCTCTGGTTCTGATGCATCAATTTTTTCCGATAGTTATAGAAGTGCATTGCTAAATCAGTGCTCTGTTAAATTTATTTTGGTTAATATTGTCATTTTTTACATGTAATATTGTTGTCGTACAAACTCTAACCCTAACGTTCAAATGAATCAGCCAAAAAAATTCTCCCCACACCATAAGATGTAAACACACACGCTCCATGTTTTATCAGCCACTTGCTAACCCTTAACAGATGTCAGACATAACAGAAAGATAGGGTTTCCCAGAATGCTACAGTTTTTTTTTTTTTTTTTTACCACTAAAGAAGCTTCTACTGTATAACAACCCCACTCTGCAAGTTTGGCTGTGTGTTTAAATAATTCCTTTTTTAGCTAAACTAAAACACACCGTAATTGCGGATAGTGTATTGGGTCATTTTAAATGTGAAACTTTTAGCTTTAGGGAATGACAGCAGAAAGTAACTCCAGAAAACTTTTAATCTATATGTTGTTATTGCTGTGCCAGACTCCATTTTTCACTGTCGAACATTGTCGGTCAGCTCACATTAGTCATTTCTTTATCAGTGTGCTCTGTTTGTTTGCTTCTTCTGTTTGTTCTCACTTAGAGTTCTTTATGTAGTACTTTCACACAACTTGTGTTAAGCAACTGTTGTTTATTTGTTTATTGTCTATTTTTATTTTTCACTCTGTTGGTCATTCTTTCTCATTTGGTAGTGATTATGAGGAGGGGAACAGATGTGCTATGTGCAGCCCAGCCAAGGCACCATCACAGGATACAATGCCTGCCTGAATCCATCACCTCTATAAATCCTTGAGTTGCTTCTAGGAAAGCTATAGAGAACCCTGTCATATTTTTTCTCTTAAGAGAAACTTTAACCAGTAAGCTAAGCCGATTTAAAAAGAAGAGTGTTTTTCCTTCAGAATTAATTCTTTTGTATTTGACATTAGAGGATACTGAAGTTTAGTTGTGATGTTACACAAAGACACGTTAAAATAAATGTCTTAGCAGTGTAGCTGCTTAGTCTCAGAGATGCCCTGGTCTGTAAGAGGTGTATTTAGTTTTGTTTTAAGTAAGAGTGCTAACATTGTGCAAGCAGATGATTGTCTTTCCCTCAAATACTGGGTTATGGGCATAAATACTGCTCTTTTGCCAAGTCTTTAGTCTCATTTAATGGACTGCAGTTTTACAGCATATTTAATGGACTGGAAATAAGAAGAAAAAGCTGTTTGATGACAAAACAGATTTAAAGCATATTGGGAGGGAAATGCTTCTCTCAGCCATCTTATTAGACTTAAGAGTGAAACCAGACAAATTATGTTGTGTGGGAGAACAAGAAAAAGACACATTCCATTTTAAAAAGTCAGAGTTTGTACAAAGAATGGTTCAAGTTGTCTTATAAAAGTATAAATTGGCATGGGGTTTGTGGGAGTTAAAAAAAGGAATTTGGCGTGGGATCTGTGTGATGCAATGGATGTTGTATGGAGTTAGCATATGCTGTTCTCTTGTGGGACTATGATTGGATGCTTTATCAAATGTAAGAAGAAAGTGGACATGAGATCTCCTAACACAGACCCCTTATCTGCTCTTGACTGCCTGTTTAGAACAGACGTTTCTTGTAAACACAGTTGAAGGGGACGGTCTTCATCTTTTGCCAAACTGTCCAGTCAGATGGGAGGTTTGCTCTTGCCTCCCCCTTTCTTTGTCCTTTTAAATGTCTTATCACCTTCTTCCCCATCCCTTTTGTTTTTCATACTGATTTACAACTTGCCTGAGACAGTTGAATCTCACAGTTTGACCGCACAGAGAATTATAAAGGGAGCATCGAGGGGGCTGCCACAGGCCAGGAGAATGCGTAGGGAGGAGCTGCTTGTACAGGGCCCATTGATGTCACATACTGGCTTGGGTAGTCAGGGTCTTGGCACAAGGCCGAGACTAGACCAATGGAGCCAATTCAAGTTAAGGGAGAGAGCCAAAAGAATAACTGGAAACTGCATCAGCAAAGGCCCTTCAAAAAAAATGCTCTTGAGAAAAAAAAAGTCTGAAAAGGAAAACAATTGTATCTTGAAAGCACAGGAACAAAAGTAGCAAAGGTGAGTGATCAGGGTCAGCAACAGTCATGATTCAGAGTTCAAAATGAAAGAATGAAAGCCACAAGAGGATGAAGGGAGGGAAACCAGACAGAGAGACAATGAAGCTCATTAGAAAGGAGTATTTAGGAAAACACCACTGAGTTATCTCTGTTTGAGGCACAATGAACTCTGTAGGAAATGCCATTCATTCATTTACTGCATGTACATGCAAAATGATTCAGGTAAAAAGGAGGTGGTAGTTCTGGGAAGACGTTATGTTAAAACATTCCAAAATCTCAGACTCTGACTCTCGTGATATAATAACTCAGTCCCTCTTAAATTCTGTCTGTCTTCAGGGCAGTCAAGCCATATTCTTTTTATTATTAATAAATGGAAAGAAAGTGTCTTATAAATGTTAAAACAACAACAAAAAGCAAGACAGTGAACAGGTCTTTTTTGCACATAATCCTGACTCCTAGTCCATTCAAAGCCGCCATGTTTTCACCTGGGATTGCAGTGCCCCCTTTGGCCACTTTTTAAAAAGAAGGGACTAAACACATTTATGAGGTGCAGCATCCATTATGCACAAGCCACTATGTACAAGACAGTGATAATATAGCGTGTGTGTGGGGGTGTGTGAGAGAGATTACAGATCCCTCTGACCATTTTACCGGGCGCGCAAGCCTCTCTTTCCAATGCAACTGTGTTTTGCTCATAGGCAATTTGTTGATGGTCTCCTTAGACCTAATTTGTTCGGTACGGGTCTGAAAATTTCCATAGCACAGGCCTGAGCTCATCACAATTCTCTTGGATCAAGCTCTGGCAGCATCAGGTACCAAGTGAATGAATTTAATATTAGGGATTCACACTGTTTCCCCAGCATGCTCACTGTCTCCCCAGCAGAGCTCGGCTCTGAAAACAATCTACCTTCAAATAAACAGAATAAAGTATTTGGTGTCAAAAGGCATCACAGATGGATCAAAGCAGACATTTGTATTTATGAATGTTAAATTCCCACAAAAGAATCACACTAGAGAGATATTTCCATGTTTTTCTTTGTTTTGTTTTTTTAAAGCTGTTCATTTCTAATGTATTGAGTCATAGAATTGAACCAATTTCAAATCCATGACTCTTTCACTTTTCTAAACCCAATTATCTTAAGGCTATTACAGAAGTAAAAGTAATTAGAACCAGGATTTATTGGAATTAAGTCAGTCTTCTTAAAAAAAATGTCTCTAAACTCAGACTTATTATTCCACAGTGAAAAGGTTTACTCACCACCACTTACATCCATAAAACTCAGCGGTACCAGCTTTACCCTACGCACATGTGGAGCATGGTAATTAAGGCTGATTCATAGAGTGACTGTGGTGGTGATTAGCGAATCACATCGCCATTGTGTTACCCTCAGCTGAAAATGTGGTTAATGAGGTATTACATTATGTGTTAAATTATGTTAATGAGGTTTTATATACAGTATATAAATACCGGCAGGATCAGCCACGTACAGGAGTTCACTGGGTTGCAAGTTATAAGAGACACATAAATTGATAAGGAATACTGAACCCTTAAATAATTCTAATTCTCTAGAGTATTAACACATAGTTTCAATGCTACAAAGACACACAGCATTAAAAAAAAAATGCTGCTGTTCGCATGTCAGGTAAATATATCATTTCGATAGCTTTTGACTTTTTCCCCTTGTTGGCTTGCACTGTAAGAATAGAACCATGCTGCATTACCTCATTAATGTCTCTGTCAATATGGAGGCAGACAGCAAAGACAGCTTCCTGTCTGTCTGCGAGCCCTCCTCAAATGACTGGCACTGCTTTTTCTGGAGAGATGCATGTGTTGACATTTCATAGTAGCGAAAACAAGGATAATTGTCATATCCCCCACTGATTTTTGCAATAGGGCAGAAATGGAATCAAACTTGTGTAGAATTAAACTGCAGATGGAACTATTTTTAAACTTGGTTCTGCAAGCAAAATGTCTCTCTACTCCTCAGTTTGAGGTCTGTTCATTTAATGACATCCATGCCAGAAGGAAAGGTTTGCAAATTGGGGAATAGTCATATACTATTTTACACTCAAAACAAATGCTGGCTTGAAGTCGGCATATTGGCACATTTCGATTCTGTGCGAAAAGGTCATAATAATTATGGTTAATTTTGTATATTTGTTTATGATTGAGAGTTTTCCAAAATCTCAACCTAAAATGTTTGTGCTAAAATACTCATAAGTCACATAATTATGATGCTTTTAATTTTTAATCTTGGCAGTAAAGTAGGAATCTTAAAAATACTGTTAATGGAGCCTATGACATGTTTCCATATGACAAGACTGCACAGATAAATATATCCCTCCACTTTGCTGTGTGACAACACAGTTAACAGTTATATAATAGGAGCAAGAGGCATTGTTTGAAGTACATTTCATGAAGTTTTAGTTTTTTTATTTTACTGCTTTGTTTATATAACACAGCACACACTCAGCATGGTACACTCACCAGAAAACTCATTATAGGCAGCATGGTAGTTACCATATGGATGGCTTCACAGGGTGAGTGAATATTTATGCCACACAATTTATTTGTGTTCCTAATCAGTCCCAGTGTTGCACCTGGAGATTTACACCACTGCCAAACTTTGCCTGCCCGTAACACAATCACAAACTCCAAACCCTTTGGCTTCCACACAGAATTAGAAGTTGTTAACTCATTAACATGCTTAAGCAGCACTGAATTTACAGCTGAATAAAATATATGGTCAATATTTAAATGCAGAGTTTGAATACAGAAGTGAATACAATAAATGGTTATTATTTTAAACATAACGGATCAAATCTTTTGTTTCCTTTCAGGAGACCAATATGTTCTCTCTGGAGATGACCAAGGACATGCCCATGAACCTCATCCTCACGTCCTCACACACGGCTCACTGTGTACTAAAAATCAAGACCGGGGTTAACGTTTATGTGAGTTATGCCTCTTTTTTTTCTTTACCATTCAGGCTGGGTGCAGCATGGATGGATATGTGCAAGGTAAAGGGGAAACAAAATGCTGATTGTGCAACATACCACTAAATTTATTTTATGTGTTAGTCTGTTGTTTGTGATTCCATTACTTGCTTGCTATTGATACAAGAGATTGTTTAACAAGTACGGACTAATCATGAAAAATAACAGGTTGTGGGATCACCAGTGTAAGTGGTTATTTTTCAGTATTGTATAATTGTCTAATTTCTCCAGATGTACTTAGCTCCTGTCAAGTGCCAGCTGTTTAACATACAGTCAAACTGCCACAGCTGTGCAGCGCTCCGGGCCTGTTAAGAGACAGTGAACTATGTTTACTTTCCATAGATATTCCCCAGTGGCTGTTCTGCACGAGGCAGTTTGTATTTTTGTGTTTTTATTATCCACACCATAAAATCGGTAAGACAAGTTTTAGAGTGGCCAGCAACAAGAGGGGCTGATGGCGCCGGCTGTAGAAGTAATGTTCCAATGAAATTATAGATTCTGACTTTTATACACTGTCCTCAGATTATATCTGTGAATTAAATCTAGGGAGGCCACAAAACAACTTTTATTCAGCTGCTGAAGTGTCTAATTAAATAGAGGAATAATAATGTTATGTGGACCAAGTGTTGCATCAGTTTGGTTAGTGTAGTGTGTCACACTATTTTGGTATTTAAATTGGCATTGGTGATGAACCTAAGTATTGTTATTGAAACACACCACCGAGTACAATTCAATTCAGTTCAGTTTCTTACATTATGTCATGGTCTGTTTTCAACAAACTAAAAAGCTTCAAACAGGAAATTATATTAAAAAGGACTGATGTGTCCAAATAAATGAGATTGCGTCAAACTGGAATATTAATTTTAAATATGTTACTGATGAAACACCTAATTTCTTAATGAAGAACACTGATTAGTTTCAATTGTGGTCGAGATATGGAACTGCAGTTCCTGTAGATAAGGAACCATATCCTCATGGAAAGTTATAATAACTTGAATTAAAACAATATTTAAACCACTAAGCATCTGCAGTTGTTAAAGAACCCATCTACAGCAGAGTAGGTTACATTATTGCTTAACATTTTCCGAAGCTTATCAGTGTGTGAAGTAAGCAGTTTCTGCCTCCTGTGTTGTTTTGTTGCACCACTGTCAATTTGATATTACACATTTTGGTTTTCAGTGTCAGCTTCTTTGTCAAAGTTGTACTTTTGTACGTTGATTAATGTGTTTTTGTTTCCTTAGAGGGAGTCACTGGTGGAAGTTCATGTCAGTACAGCATGACAGTTGAATTGTGATTTGAAACTTCCTTGAGAGGAAGAATCACAATGAACATTTTATCAGCTTTATTTCTTTATGCAAACTCACATTATCATTGCGCAATCTGGGATTACTGTCTCTGGAATTCTTGAGGATTGACAGTTGGCTGCCTAACGGTAACCTTTAAAACACAAGAGGCTCCTAAATTCACATTGACTCTATCACGGAGCTAGTTGTTTGTCTTCCATGTTTGAGCTTATGACTAAATAGCTCATTAGTGCAAAGCTGTTTTGCAGCTGACTCTCAAGTGTCAGAGCTTTCCTCCTGCACATGAACGCATCACTTGGAAGACTTTTCACCATCTTGTCTTTTTAACCACTTCGTCACAAAAAACTTGTTTTGTGCTAACAAAATTAAAAATGAACTAATGTTGAGTGTGGTCATATATGTCAATGTACCTTTACGCTGCAGATAATTTAAACTACTGGAAAAAATATTTTAAAAACTATAATATAATGTATAATATAATAGCTATAATACTAGAAAAAAATAGTCAGCAGTATTGTAAATTATTACCAAATAAAAATGACAGGCTAACACCTAAAAAAAAAAACATAACTAAAAGAAAAATCCCAGCTGACCAATCACAATGATGAAATGTTTATTGGAGTGTCATCAGTTAGTGATACGCTGACAGCTGTGTGATACTACATCCTGTATCATGTCCTGTCAAGAGCCTGGACAACATTGCCTGCAGGATGTTTTCGTGGGATGAGCAGTATCACTGGGGGATAATAGTGTTTTACTGAAGATTGCAGTGTAAGAGAAACAGCATCTGTTCTGCGTCTGAGAACGCACGTCACCAGCTTGACAGCTTGGCACAGTGTCACAATCACTGCTCTTTTTGGCCTCCAAAAATTGACCTGAGTGCACAGGGTTGTTAAAAAACATGGGGACAGCAAGATTTTTGTCTATAAACTCTTGTGACTCTTTGTACTTCTTTATTTAAAAGTTTGTCACAAAAGCACATTATGCTGTAAAATATACTTACTTATACCTAACTGAAGAATCTAAGGTTATTATCTAGGTAAAAAGATGGAGCCTAGCATCTGTAATTTATACATCTATCCCAGAGATTAATCAGATTAATAAATTCCAGTTAGTCATTAGAATGACCATTGTTATTTCCCTTTTTCTTCCCGTTTGTCGTGTCATGCCTTTCCCATCTGCCTGGTTCTATCGTGACTGGTTTTCCCTCTTGTATTTTTGGAGTTTCCCTTCACGCTATTTTTGATCTTGCGTCAATCAAATATTCATGTAGAAAGACCAATGACTCCCTCAGGCTTACTTGGCTTTCACCATGTTCTTTTTTTTTGTCTCACTTTGTGACGCAAGGACACACGCACAAATAGTCACACGTACTGGATGGGTTAGAAGAGGGATTTTTATTATTCAAACAAGCATAATCACACTTGATAAACATTAAAAGGATGATTAATAGAAAATACAGAGCGATGAAAACAATAAGGGAACAAAGGAGGCTGAATAATTGTAGTAATTGAAGTATGAATCACACTGTCCATGTGTTGTGCATTTTAACACTCAAAAAATGAATAAATGAAATAATCAAAGCATAGTACATTACAACATGAAATAAAATATGGTAGCTCATTATGCAGCTCAGTTTTATTTGAGGCTTTTGGGCATTTGGGCATAATGTTTTACAAAATGAAGAGGTGCAGTATGTTTACAACACATTATTTTTCCACTCCAGTCTTTTGACTACTAAAGAAAATAAAGACAAATCAGTGTAGATTAAAATACATTGAAGGTTGAGCCCAAAGTAAAAGCAGTTTTCTTTCTTGAATTGTTATTCATTGAGTGCATTTTTACATATGTCTAAGGCTTCTTTAGACAATCTCCACTGCTTTATTCCCAACTCCTTCCTCTGCCTTCTTATTCATGCAAAGCTTAATGTAAACTCCATTATTTTCCATTGGCCCCAGACGAGGAAACAGCGGTGTCTAGTCGATGGGATGGATGTATATATTTATACCATGTATGGAGCCAGATTCCAGCCGGCTGTGGTGACGCACAGAGCTAAAAAAGATCCCATTTCCTGGCCCCACTCAGGAAGCAAAGGAAAGACCATGGCTCCAACAGGGTTGTGCAACTGTGCTCGTGGACACTTAACCATAATAAACATTTCTTTTTAACAGGACCCTGCTCAGAGAATAGAGGGAGAGTTGGGTGGAGTTATAGAGGAGAATGAGAGGGATAGGCAAACATGTTTAATATGACAAAATGTGAGCAGACAAGAATTAAATATAAATAAATATAAAGCTGACTCACTCAATCCTGTGTTATTGTAGCAAAACAGACAGCTCATGCATTTTAGCATGTAGGTGTATCTGACTGTGTTCTTTCTGGAAATGAATTTAATAAAACTAATGGCATGACTTGGCCTCTACTTTCCAGTTACACAGTAACTCCAACATTGTCATACACAATCCACCTGAGAACATCCGCCGCCAAGACTTCCCCACTCAAGAAGAGGAGCTGGTGAGGTGGGCAACACAGGAGTTTGGGGGTGTGACTTCATTCACCACAGTCCGAAATCTGAAAAACATCTTATTGACAGGAATAGATGGTGAGAATTAATTATGCAACATGGCTGTTATTTTACTAACATACTTTTTTACAGGATTTCCTGTACTAAATAATGTGTGGGCTGTATTTGCCAGATTGGAGGCAGTAAATTAGAAAGTCTGGTAACATACCAACATTTAAATGAGGATACATGTGAGAAAACATAGGATTCCATCAACCCTGCATCATAAAGGACAATTAAATAACCTTGTGTCCTTGTATTATTCTTACATAAGGTCAGAAGGCACACACACACACACACACACACACACATAAACACACACACATAAAGGAACAGCACAACAATACCACTAGCTGAAAACAACAACATATTATAAGAAAGAAAGAAGAAGGAAAAAGGGACTTTCTGCATAAAAGTGTTTCAAAAGATTTATCAACCTTGACACTATGATTTTTATCTGGAATATGCTATCTGCGTTTTTTGTTTGATCCAAAACAATAATTCTGGTGCTGAAGAGAGCAAAGTAATTACAGTTGGCACAACATACAGCTCCAGCTTACATAACTCAGCAGAGAGTCTGCAGTACAGTAATCAAGAATGGATGCAGTGTTGTTTCCAGGGCTCTCTCTGCATGCTAACCTCTCCTCTTATCTTAAGTGTGTATGAAAACCCTTTCTGATGGAATCACTGAGAAAACACTGCTCTGCGATGAAGACCACATTGCATTAAAAAAGCAACACCTGCATATTCCACCTTGTTTTGATTTTTAATTGGAAGCAAATTCTATTACTTCATGTCATCAGCGCATTGATTTCCAATGTGCCCGTGTCAGTTTGTAGGAAAACAAGCCAACGTATAGCACTTGTTATGCACACAAACACATGTACATTCACAAGGTTGTCATGCGGGAAATCTCAAGTAATCAGTGCTGGGGTCTGAGCTCAATGTTTTCAGTGTTGACAGGATGTCATTGCATGTGACAAAAGATTTGGAATGGGAAGCCGTGGACAAATAGCCACCGATGCTGAACATGGACGCACAAAAACACTATGATTTAAAGTGAGCTTTCATGGCATGAGCAAAGGCTGGACATTAAGAATATTATTTGCTGCTATTGCCAGCAGCAGTAGCAGTGGGATGTGCAAGCACAATTATTTCCTAACAAAGCCTCCTTAAGGCGGTCTGAGCCAAAGCAGAGCTCTGACATGGGTTTAGACAGAAGTGAACGATGGTGATGTCCTGTGTTTTTTTTTCTCTCCAGTATTTTGGATTAGTCAAGTTTTACTCTCTCTCTTTATGATTGTTTGCCCTTCTCTACGTCTATCACCTAAAGGACATTACAGTAGGTGACAGGTTAACGTCCCTGTCTGGCAATGGCATGCTGCTCTTTCCCCATTTTAAATGTGTTGATTAAATTGTGATGAAAGGCTGTGTTTTCCACCTCTCTTAGTTTTAGCTAGTGTTTCACTGATTCATAGTCCACAAGGGCATTAAAATTACTCAAGCAGTGGAGCAGTTTACAGCGCTATTTTGTTCTATCCCTTGGCCCGTAATAGGGTGTTTGGTGAACTTGCGTAGGCCTTGTTGTAGGCGTTTGAAAAGTCTGTGCAATGACTACACAACTGCGTGTTGCCAAGATGAATGCTCACTGAAGAGAAAAAACATGTTCTTCAGGTTTCTTGAACGTCTGAATGTGATTTGAAATTCAGGTCATGCTATTGCTAGTGCAAAAGAGCCATGTTTAGCAGTGTTAAGGAAGCTACTTCTGAATTCTAGTTGCCCAGCTACAAGCAAGTTGGGGCGTAGTAACTAAAAGTTCCTTGAAGTGATACTGCACTTAAAATCACTGTAGATCCCTGTAGGATTGAAAGGACATTGTTAAAAGCTGGTAGTTTCCTCTAGCAGTCAGGTTGAATTCAACTCTCAATGTACTCTAATGGCAACAAATCTTTATATTGGAAAACATTTCTCCATCCATGCCTGTAGCATAATCCATGTGCTCAGTATTTTCCAAACACTCTGGCTATACTTTGGCTGAAATATGCTGTTGTGTCTTTCTCACTGCTCACTATACTTGGCTATTGGTGTGATGAGGCTACATGAGGTGCTGTGGTAAAACATATATCACCCCAATTTCCGTTTTTTAAACAAAATGTGCGCAACAATTTCAGAACTGCACAAGGGTGCACCTGTAAGCCATCCGTCACCATTATTTGGTCAAAGGCTCAGCGTAGTGTACTCTCATGAGACTGTTCCTGGAACATCTTCCTTAGTGGGGAAGGCAAGGTGCTAATGCGCCTGCCCCAGCAGTTTGGTGTTCTGTTGCAGACTGGGCTATGGCTCCCTAGTGCTGGTCGCTGAGTAAAATACTGTAAACTGTCAATTCTGTTTCCAGCCACACTGAACAGAAATAATCTTTCAAAGCATCACTCTGAGTAAAACTAATCGTTAAATAGATAAAAAAGTAGGCTCTAGTTGTAATTGCTTATTGCAGCCGCTACCTCACTGCCATTAAGTATTTATACAGAAGTGCTGGCACTCAATTTTGAGCTGTTGTCTTCTTTATTATAGGAGATTATGCATGCAGAAATTATTACATATATTTTGACTGGAATGTCTTGCCAACAATGATGGAAAATTAACCGTTTGTGGTTTTACAGGGACCAAACCTGGTACTCATGACTGCATACTTAAAAATGAAGATCCATCAGAGAAGCACTTTATGAAGATTGAAAAAGGTTCTTTGTTCAAATCCTGCTCTCCAAAGCCACAGAACCACAGGGATGAAGCTGAGCTTCACATCATAAACATCCAAGAGAATGCCAGCATTCGGTAAACCTTGGGATCCACAAAACATTGCATCTTATGTATTGTTTTGCAGTCTTTCTTGGCAAATTATTCTGTAATTTTTGATCCTTCATTTTGCAGCAATGTATCACTTCGCATAGACAAGGAGAACACCAATGTATTCCTGAGAGGACCTAATGGGACCAAATGGATCTTCATCAACCCAACTCACACCCGCTTTGGAGTAAGCTTACACATACACACACTTATGTAGCACAAAGAATAAGCATATTTATTGTTCCACACCAACAACTTGTGAAATAGGATTTAGTAAGAGGACAAAGACTCCACTTTATGTTATTACATTGTTGTCAATAGTGTGATAAAGCTCACTAAATAACATTGTGATAATTGTGTACACTTTCCCATATCTGTGAAACCTGCTCATTATTGAGTGAGTATTTGTACAAGACAGTGATCTATTTGAACTTGCCTTTTCTTCCTACAGTCTAACAATGAAATCCTGCTGCTGACCACCGGGACACAAAGAGTCGCCCCTCTTTTAACACTGGGTAGTGACAATGCAAAGGTGGTACAAAAGAAGGCTTTAGAATATTTTAAAGTCAGTACTTTCACCAGCTATACTGAATTCAGACCATTGGACTCTATGATTTTACTGGTTCTTGGAAAAAAAGAAAACACTGCAGGTAAGATGATAAAAGGTGAACATTTGTTTTCAAGTTTGTGGCATTTTCTACCAATAGTGTAGATGGAGTACTACAAAAAACCATAGCCATAATACATATTACATGTTACACAATGTACATTACGCAACAGCTTTTATAATTATTCTCACACCATTATACATTCAATATATTATTTACACACACAATGCACTATGTTGCAATTTGAGTGAAGTTCTCAAGTTCTAAGTTTTATCATCAAAAATAGTGGTGGTATAGCAAAGTCTGCACAGGAAAGGACAACTGTCTGTATTAAGTTTACTTAAGATGTTAAGAAAGTACATTAACAATGTGGATGGATCTATATTTTTTTAAATGTCAGCCATTTCTCTCTCAGTTACAGACATTCCCATTACAACTAATGCCCCTAATCAGATGCCTTTGCTGATGCAGCTGTACACCTCCCCAGACTACCGTTCTCCCCTAGACCCTAATACCAAGGTGCAGAGTGACAAGAGAATTTATGCAGAGGTAAGAAATAATTCATCCTCTTAGGTGTATTTCACATTTCCTGCTCAAAAATAAATAAATATATGGTGGATAATGTAAAATAGCAGTAAAATGGCTTATTGCTTTCCAGCAACTAAACTTGGGACACACTTTACGGCACTTATTGTGCTTTTTCCATTCAGTTTCAGTTCATTTGATCTTTTCTCTGATTCCTGCAGATTTCAGGGCACACATATGGGGATTTTGTCATGACCATCAAGGTGATTGGCTGCTTTGTGCGCTCCGAAGGCTCATGCCCGGTTCGGAAAGAGCTGCCCTTCATACTAGAGGCCTGCTCCTTAAATTCTTGTCCCAACAGCACCCGACTCAGCTTCTCCTTAGATCAGCTCCAAGGGCTGACTTCCACTACATGGGACCTGGAATGCTCTGTGAAACTTTGCTACAATGTGGTAGGTGTTTATCAGCTTTTTTTTTTAACTCTTGAATGATTTCAAATGAAAGTGCTTTTAATCATAAATAAAATATGCTATTAGACATTATTATATATTATACAATTTAAATATGTTTGACAGCTCAATTGGTCTGCGTTAAGAAAATATAACCTGTGTTATTTCATTTGGTTGTTTTTTGTATTCATTTTGATGTTGTAGATCTATTGTGGTAGGAATGTTTTGACAGGACTTGATTAAAATACTGAAACTTAAATGCATTTAATGATAAACTTATGACATAAGGCTTTGTAGTTAAGTTTTCTTTTTTTTACCACCTTACTAGAATTGTGTAGATGGAGGAAGAGTGAAGAGGAATCTGGAGGTTACCCAACCACCAAGTGAGTTCAGTTTAAACTCCAAAATATGGATCAGCTAACCTTTTTGAGTCCGATGCAGATGCTGTTCAAGCCCTAATTGGATCAGATTTGTATTCACATTCTTTACTGTGTTTATTTTTCTTACACAGCCTTCTCCAGTATGATCTTCTCAAATAGTGTTCTTGTTTCGACTTTTAAATTAAACACGATTTCCTCTCAGAATTATTGCAGTGTTTACAAACAAAAGAAGACTAGGCAATAGTCTATTGATTTTCTGACTAACTAAAACTGACTTTCCAGAAGGAAGAAAAATAAATAAATTTGAAAAGCACTTGAATATAACATGAAATAACCCGACACCCCCCCACAGACACCGGAGAGTTAGCGTCTTTGAGCTGCTAGCTCAGCTAATGTTACCACAGAGAAACTTTTACAAACAGCCATGAATGTGCTTCTAGTGACTTTCAAAGCTCCAGCTGACTGTCTGAGTTCCAGTGTGGACATAAAGAGTCTGATAGCAACTGCTCATGGCAGGTTAGCTCGGTTAGCTCTGACTACCGGCAACTGTATTCCTTACACTTTGTGAAAACACACCAAACCCAACAAATGCAGAAAGGTCCAGTCTCCAAAATGATGCACACACAATTGTGGGAAAAGTTTTGCTGATGGTGGTATTTCTTGACAAACCCTTGCTATAGGATGAATGTTTCATATTGAATTCTCACAATAAACTCTCTGAACTCTTAGGTGCTTTTAAATTATAAACTTTTCAATTTCTTTTTTTGCCCTCAGGACTTAATTGCTAGTATGGTGCTCTGCTTGCTGCTATGATTTTCATTCCTATTGTTGATTTCAGTGCACAACATGTGCTGTGCGGGCGGTTGTCATAGCAGTGAACTCAGGATATGCAGTGAAGCCAGTAAGGGCTTGCGGGGCAGGGCCTCGTCCTTTAGGAAGGTCTGCAGGCTGACCTTGTGGCCACAATCAGATGTAATGGCCCACAGGGGAGGGGGACAAAGTCCTTTGTGTTTCCAAGGGGTCTGACTGTGTATGCTGTCCAAACACAGCCACTGGGCCCTGTGCTATTGTAGGACCATTCAACACAGTTGACTCAAACAAGGAAAAGATGTCTTTCTTCAAAAAAAAATCTCCAAACAAATGATTGATTCTACGAAAATTTAAATGATTCAAATTCTGAGTAAAAAGACACAAGGAAGTAGATGATTATATGGACATTACCTGGAGTTAGTCAGACTTCTTTTGGAAAACTGATAACAGATAAGCTTTCTTTATCCTCAATTTCCTTCTAGAGAAGAAAGATAAAGGTTGTTATGTCAATGTTGGAACATACTGTGTGTGTTGGGGAAACTACTCATCCATGCTTTGTGGGTTCTGTTTGTCCTCCTCGTTGCTGTTTTGCTTTAACTTATGTTAGATTTTATTTCTGTTTATACCGGGACTTACTGAAATACAGGAATGGAAGTAGTCGTACTTCCATTCCTGGAGGTGTGGTATGTTTATATGGTTCCATTCATTAGCCCAGTGTCAGAGATACAAGGGTTATATATCAGCAGGACTAGCAGACTGCACTGCCCTGTTGCGAGGCTTCACTGGCCAGGGCTGAGTGCTCCATTCAGCTCTGATTCCTGTTTGGTAGTTTTCATACAGAGGGCCCCAGGGAGTCACAGAGCAGGCCTGCTGTCTGTCTTCCCCTCTCCACCTGCACTGGAGCTTCTGCTTCCTGCTCTTGTTTACTCAGCTTGGCTGTCAAAGCCTCACTTATACACACTAACACAGCAACTGATTACAGAAAAAAGTCTCAAGAGAAAGCCTGCTCAAGTTGCTGTGATGTTTCTGGCCCATTCGGAGTCATGGAATGTTCCTCGCTGACAGATCCACAAACTGGTCTGGCTGTCTGGCATGCAGTCAGCACAAATGCCCACAAGATGTCACTGTTTTAGTGTTCTGCGTCATATTTAATTCAGTTGATATTTTGTATTGTTTAATCAGATATCAGCTAGTATTTAATATAGACTTAATTTTAATTTAAAAAAAATAATGAAACCTTGTGGAGTCTATACCAGGCTTGGACTTTCCTAATGTCCATGCAGTTCATTTGAAATGTTGTATGTTCTGATATCAGCAATAAGTTCTTCTAGGCTCATTGCAGAGGCAGTTGGACAACACACAATTATTCAAATACATATGATGCATAGACTGGTGGCAAGTTTCTTCAAAACAAACCTGGTGTTAACTGTAGTGTGTGAAGCCCAGTATAGTTTTTAGCCTGGCATATTCCACCGGAAGGCAGGAGGCAGGTGAGAGAAACTGCAAAGGTGGTGATTGGTTTCTTCCAAATGTTCTGGATACCTGTTGGAAGATCTCTACAGGTAGCAGAAGAAGGGGAGAAGGGCAAGCATATGTTTGCACATTGTTTCCTTGATGGAAACACATAGCATGCACATACTGGCTATGTTAGGTTCTGGTGGGGCATCTGACAGCTTACTTGCATGGTTTCAGACAAAGTTGTGTGTGTGTGTGGGCCTTGCAGAGCCACACTACTTTCCTAACCTCAGATTTTGGTACAACATTTTAGACAATCAACTCAGATCCTAAACCAGTCAGATACCGATCATACTGAAGAAATATCTTGGTGGAACATTTTAAATAAGCTTTTCAAGGATCTAACAATATCTGGCATGTTTTTTCAGCTTGAAAATCACAAGCAAAGATTGATAACTGCCCAGTGAGTAGTTAGTTTAGTCAAATTTTGGAAGAGTTTAAGGTGACACGAGTGAAGGGGAAAACTTTCAATGATCTATTATACACCCTTCCTGAAATTACTTCTATCTCAAGGTTATCCATTTGCGGCCTTGCCAGATCACAATGAGTGAAGCAAAGCTGTGGTATGACCTTGCCAGTCTAGTACAGTATTACTGCGCCATAGTACTATATGTCAGAGGCTTGAGTGAGCTGTTCTCTTACTCTTTCAGAGCTGAATTGAGGGAAAATAATTTTTTTATTGCTTTTGGCTCATGCTTTTATATTTTTTATTAAGTATGTTAGCAGTGTTGTGCTGCCCAGCACACGGCTTGCCTAAAGAACATCGCCAATGCCAAACTTGTTGTTGTAAATTGAAATTTGTATCATTAAATTAGAACAGGGAAAATGATAGAGCGCACATTTTCTTTTTAATTTCAGTTAGACTGAGGTCTAACCCTGAAAAAGTAATGGCTGTTATATTTACTGAATGGGCTTTGCATGTATTGCCACAGTATTAAGGAGTGAGGGAAAAGTAGTATTAAAGGATCATACCATAGCTTGTACAAATTGTATATATTTTACATTGCTGTTTGTTATTTCAAAATCTATACCTTCAATCTTGAGGCAGTTGGTTTCACCTCTTGCCAGTATGACAATCGACTTAAATCTTGCATGGAAACTTCACAGTAAACATATAGTCATCTTGGTTATGCAGTTGGACGCAGGATTTTAAAAAACACAGCTTTATTGGTGCATGCCAGGAACCTCCTACATCTTTAATTAGAAGAAAAAGATTTTGTTGTCTTAAACAGTATTCACTAGACACACTAAAATTACTCTTTGGGTGTTAAGAAAATTTGGTGTTGGCACGTGGTACTTTGGCGTTTTTTGACAAGAAATCGGATTGGCGCCAACCCTTGATCTTTTTGCTTTTACCCAAGTGAAACATATTATACTATATATCTCTGGAAAATACGTACCATATACCATACATACCATCATACAGACTTACTGCTTACTGTGTATTAAGAACATTTCAAGTCTCTGCAAATGTATTTTCATACTGTGTTGGCCTGAACAAGAAGCGTCACTTTTGACTTGTGATTTTTGTGATTGCTGTTGTTGAAATGAAGCTTGCCTACATTGTTTTGTCCTGTATATGTTTCAGCCCCACCATGCATTGATTTTGGCCTACCTGGTGTTCTGGGCATTGCCTTTGGAGGGTTCTTGATCGGAGTATTGCTCATTGGAGCACTGTGGTTTATCAAAATTAAAACAGGTAAATGTATGACTAACAGTATAGAGCTTCTGGTTGAGTATAGATCTGAATGTATGTTTGTCTGGAGTTACAATCCTCTCATTTTGCTTAATTTAGGGTACCCAACTGGACTGGACATTAGCTCAACTGCAGCAAATCTTCCTAGTAAGGAATTTTTATACATTTTTTTATTGGTGCTTGTTTACTCTTGTTTTCTTTTTGTCATCTTATTGGCCTTTCTCTCATCTTTCTTCAGGGTGTCCCTGCTCAGGAGCAAAACGACAACCTGTTTCTACCAATCCTTCCCCTTCTGAGAACAGTAGCGCCAACGCTAGCATTGGAAGCACCCAGAGCACACCGACCAGCAGCATGGCATGAGATTTCAATAGTCTCCACCACCAGCATGGCCACCATCTCCCTTCAAAGTCACCTATATGGGTTTTGTGCTTTTGTTTTCTTTAATAATGCTTAAAAAGCATCTCTCCCTTCCCAGTCCCCTTCAAATTTTCATTTAAAGCACAACCCACGTCTTTGACACACCAAGCCTGAAATGGATGTGATCTGGGAGTTTGTAATGGTGGGTGGGGGTTCGGGGGCACTGGGTGACAGATAACAGAAGTCTAATCAATGGCTTCTGACGCTCATCTCTGCAGCCTCTCTGTAAAGTCAAGCTCCTAGACAGGAAGTTAAAGAGGGCAAGAGAAAAAAAATTGGCTCCCAGCAACAGGAAAAACAAACCATATCCCCAAAGAGCTAACAGGAAATTCACTGCATTCCTTTCAATGAATTGTGCTTGTGTGATGGCAGCACAATAATAGTTAGACAGGAGACAAACCGGTCAAAAGACTGACTTTGAAAAATAGATGAAAAGCTGTTTTGCATTCACATCTAAGCTAGAAAAATACAAATGGCTTTTGGCTAGGTCAGACCAAAAAGTTATCAACAATGCCTTGGGGTTAGAAAAGCTCAACATTTTAGGATCTCAAACCAGTCAATGAAATGCTCACCTCAAGGGGTATTTCTCTTAATTGGAGTTCGAGGTCAATGATTAACAGCTACCTCCTATTATTTTGAAGTCTGGAGCTAAGTTTAAACTTAACACTAGATTTCTCTGGTGAATTGATCTTATTTACTGCCTCTTTCAACTTTTGTTTTATTCTGTGTCACAAGGTAAATCTTATATTTGACCATCTGGGTCATTTGTAGCTCCGGGGGCCATTTTCATGCTATTCAATAGCTATATCAGGGCCTTCATATTAAAGTCAAGTTTTTTTCCCCCCAGAGAATTATACTTGATTTTGTAATAACTCAACCAAAGCCTTCCTAAGTCATATTTATAGCCCAAAGGTAGCAATATATTATCAACCATTAAGAGAAAAGTACTTTCATTTATGTGAGCTCAGAAATAATCACTCTTGTTATGTACAGTACAGCATGTAGAGATATGTGGCTGTATTCAGAGATGAATGAGGAGTTTGTACCAAAACTCTGCACATCAGTTTTTAGACCTCAGACTTAAATGTGGACTTAAGCGCCACTCATACAGCTACGCCCACAGGGTGGAGTTTCCCCAAAATAGTCTGTCTGGAGGTGGAATTCCAGTACTTTTCCTTTGCACAATGTTCATTCTCTCTAGAATTTCTAATAAGGCCATCACCTCTGCCTGACAGTTTGTTGTAATTATACATTTTCACCCTAGATTTCAGGCCTGTGGCAACAAACGCATAGATAAAGAACTTAATACATTATGTTTTCAGGCCAGTATAATCATCTCCCTATTTACCTAGATGTAGCTATTTATGGTGTATTAAACATTAATATTCTTATATTTGAAGATCAAGAAATTAAACAAGTATGAACTGTCGAATCTGCTTGCTTCCACTTCAGTCTTTCTTATTCAAAATGTATCCAGGAACTAATGTCCTGCGCTATGTTGTGATGGGAAATAATGCACATGTTATGGCTCGCAAATGCATTCACAGATTTCGCTTTGACAAATAACTCTTTGTCAGACTTTTATTCTGTGTGGGGGGAACTTCAGATACAAACAAGAGGCTAAAATATTATATAATGAAATTCGCCATTTAATTAGTATTTATTACAAATTAAATCTGTGAGATTTAAGGCAAATGTTTGTTTTAAACAAATGGGCTAGAAAACCCAATTTTCAGGTGAAAACTGGCAGAGTCAGATGTCTGGTAATTTTGATATAGCTATATATCTAAACCCAAAAAAACTGAGTTAAACACCTGCAAGCTCCCCCCACCTTTCCATACATTTTGAACTTAATCTACCCATATAATCACCAGCTCTGAATACAGCCTATTCGGACGGCATAGTATAATCAAAACTAACAATATAAGTTGTCAGTTGTGTTTTAACCCCATGGAAACTTCAAATCCAGCTTTAGCATTATTTCCAGCTGTCACAGGACACACCTAATGTTATGGAAACTGTCATTTGAGAGAGACCTTGAGAGTCAAAATTATTAACTTCTGCTCTCTACATTTGATAGGCTGCATCAGCCACTACAGTGCTAATGCTAGACAGAAGCTGCATAGATGCATAATGGGGACTTTCATGAGTGCTACAACTGTAGAGTGACGGTTGATCCGTGAACCAACTGTTTGTTTTAATGTACAAATGTAAATGTATTTTATATTTTTATTGCCACTCTTTTACCTCTTTAAAAATATTCCCACCACACAACAAGTCTTGTTGGATAAGTAAGCAATTTGTATCCACAGTACAAAGCTTTGACACAAGCACCAAAATTGTGAAGTTTAAATTTTTCTTTATATACATTTGACACTCTGATTTACTGTTTCTGATGCACATATATTCACACGCCCTATAGTCACTCACATTTTGATTTGGATTGTTAAAATAATTTATTCACCTTCAAACCTAATCTCAAAAATACTTTTGCAATTGCATTTGTAAAATGTCTCCTCATTAGTTAGGTTGCTTATTGCATGTATGTTTTTCTGTGCTTTCCTGATTTTCTTTGTGTATTTGTGTAGAGACAGAGAACAAAGAGGGCCAGTACAAATTGCCACTTGAGTATTTGTGCAATATGATGAGGTAAACGTGTATTTAATGTCTATATATTGTTTTTTTTAACCATTTGAATTTTTTTTTAATGTTTTGTATGATATGCTTACTTTGAACCATTTCCTTAACCTGGTTTGTTCTTTTACATATTTGGAGAACTGGGATGATTAATAATCAAGGCACTTGTCAAATGCATAAGATTTGTTTTGTATAGTAATAGTTTTTTATTCTCATATAGATATAGTTTCGATTAGATCGAAGCTATGTACAGTGTGTGTCACATCACATGTCAAAGACATGTACATTTGGTTTGTTGGTTTTGCCCTTGTTTGACTTTTGCCCTAACCCAGAGATCCACCCTGCTGTCCAAAAACACGGCATATCTCTGCTGATACTGACATCTGACATTGTATTGTCTGAATGTCTCAAGACTTGCAGTGAAATATTCAGCACTCACAAACTTGTCGTTTGCAGGAAACATTCAAACTTAAACAGTAAAAATGCGGCGGTTCGTGAGAACTTTTTTCAATTCAATTTAGGAAATGGCTACAGTATTAGTTTTTTTTAAAACTGTCAGGTATTCTGTACTTTTGTTAAGCCCTGGTGAGTACCAGGTTCTGTCTGAGCACTGACAGGAAAATAAGACAGGCTGTCAGTTAATTCACTTGTTAACCCTGAACATCCCTTCGTTACCTCTGACAACAACTTCCTCCTCCTCCTCCTCAGACACTGTCTACACAGTTAACGGAATATGTGTGTGTATGTGTGTGTGTGCATTTGTGTGCAGATGTACAATAGAAACTATGCCTACATTTATGTGAGCAGATTCTTCCTCCAGTGTCTTAACAATGTCAAAATTCAGAATTTTTACCAAAAGAATCTGAAGCCAACATGTCAGAATGTGTGCTTTGATTTTATCGAGTATAAAATGCAGTGTTATTTTTTGTGCTAGAGTGGGCAGCCTTTTACCATTTAAAAATGGATCTATTTGTTGAGACAGTACTCATCTGATGTCATGTTATTCTATGTTGTCTCTGAAGATATATGTCTTGTCTGAAATTATCTTAATAAAGTCAATATGACAAACATTTTTTTTTTTGCGAAATTGTAGTGGGTAAACCCCAAATATTTTGTTTACCATGTATACCATGGATCTTCCAGGGCAAGTAACATCTTAGATTACTAATACAGCACACCTGGTAGAGCTCTGACACAGAATAAAGAGCCAGGCATACTACACACTCTAAAACTTATTAATAACAGCAGTGGAAAAAAGGAATAATGTATTTATACTGTATTTAAACACTATTTGTCTCAGGGCTTTAGGATACATTAAATCCAGATTTCAGTGTTGTGTCACAAGAATGCAGCCTGCTGTCGGTGTCATCCCACAAGATACAAGATTAAAACCTGGATCAAAAGATGAGAAAATGAGACTCCAAAATAATAATTAAAATGTTTGTAAGTTAAGCTTAAACCTGTATAAGAATCATTGCCTCACCTAAATTGGAAATCATGGAGTGTGGTATTTTTCACACAGCAGCAATTTGTAGTCAGGTATTGAAGGTACAGTACTGAAGATAAAAGCAGCAACACCACAGTGTAAAAATACTTAGTAAGTCCTGCATTCAAAATGCTACTTAAGCAGACATGTATAGCAGTAAAGTGATACTATAAATGTAAGAAAACCAAAAAACAGACTATTATTATATCAGCATGCATTAAGTGAAAGCAGCATTTTATGTTGGAGCTGGTTGCGGTGAAGCTAATTTTATACAATAGTCATTAACTGCAGTTAAATTAATTTAAAAAGTAAAAATATTTCACGCTGATGTGGAATATAAGTATAAAGTAGCATAAAATCAAACAAAGTAAAAGCAGCTCAAAAATTTGCATACATGTCTAGTGTGTAACATTTATGAGGATCAATTGGCAGAATATTCTGTAACTATTCTATAACTATGTTTTCATTAGTGTATAATCACTTGAATTTATGAATTGTTTGGTTTTTGTTACATAAGAATACGTAGCAGTACAGTAGCCTAGAAGGGACAAACCAAACACTGGCTCTAGAAAATGGGTAAATCACGTAATAACGCATAAAATGATGTGTTTTGGTTTATTATTATTTGTATCTGATTCAGTAGAGGTTGACTTATAGGTGACCTGGAACACAATGAGCTTGAGGAATTCAAAACATAACACAATAATGGTGTTATGAGTCATATATAACCTTTATTGCTGGGTGAAATTTTTCAAAAGAATTGTGTTTTCGTCTATCTATGGCCATTCCTGAGGTTTCTAGTTTTCTTTTTTGTATACAACTTCAATCGTGTTTTCTGGATTGGAGCCAAGACACACAATACGTGTTTATGGACTGCCATCATCTCCAAATATGACCATGGAACCATTTGGCCTTGCACAGGATACATTATGTGACGTGTTTGTCTCTGTGTGTTTGTGCTTTGCCAGGTTGTTTACATCTCAAGACGAATCTGTTCTTTTCTCTAAAATGTGCCTGCTGAAATGTGTTTATTATGTGTGCATAAAGCATGCAACAACGACCTCAGGGCAAAACCAGTCTTCACAGCTCTGCTCTATGAAAATTAAGGTATGAGTTGGTAGGAGAGATGGATTTTCCTTTTCTTGTGAAGGCATCATACAGCCTGTGTGTTTATATATATATAATATTTTATTCATTTGGGGGTATATTTCCTGCTTGAAATCATATTATTACTACTATAGTATATTGTTATCAGTTAAGCCAATTCCACTACTAATTAATTAATAATTATTTAATCAGTTGACTACCACAAATAAATCTATATCTCCCAGACTCCTGTGCAATAATATCCTCTGTATTTTTCAAAAATACATTTAAGAAGATATGCAAATAAATGAAAAGTCTGAAAATGTGAGTGGGAGAAAATAACATTTAACAGCTTAACATTTTCTGAGTTTAACAATGATCCTAATATGGTTATATAGTAAAGGTCAAGTATTTAATTGTATGTCCTGGAGCATTGCATAAGTACTCAGCAAATAGTCAGTTGTGTAGAGTTGACTGCTGTCACTATGATGAAATTAAAAAGATAAACTATCCCAGTATAGCTTTCATTATAGTGTTAGATTTGCTGGTGACACTGCATAATGAGTAGCTGCAGGGAAACGTCTCATTACATTTAATTACTGTGATAAATGAATTACCACTGACCACCACAAGATGGTGCTATATTTTCTTTTCACCTAATACACAGACTGAATTGCCTATGAACAGAAGAAGACAATGAGCCTCATTGTAAAGCAGAGCATCAAGCAAATTTGCTTAGAAATGACTAAAATCAGTAATGGATGCAGTGAAAGCTTTCATTTTAACATCATGCTGCAGCCTTTAGAAAAACACATTGGCCACCACATAAACAGTGCCACTGAAATGATCTAATCTGATACAAACATTCATATTTTTTGCAGTTCACATTACCATATATCTATATTTAAATACATTTCTTAGAATCAGGTTAACAAATCTGTGACTGATCCTGATACAAAGCCTATAAAGCCTTGAGGGCATATTGAATTCAGGAAGCAACATGTGAGCATAACTGAAGCTACTCGGAGTAAGCCGCCTCTCCCTCAGACTTTCACACCCTGAGGCGCTGTGCTGCACACAAGGTTGTTTACACACATGGAGACTGTGTACAGGCTCAGCCTCTCTCCCCATCTCTCACCCACACTCAGACTTTCACTCTCTCACAAGCACCCATATACTCGCCCACACCTCACTGAGTATCCACAGCCTGGACCAGGGTAATCCTCTAACTTATAGGCAGTGCTGTGTGCTCGAAGCAAATCCCATTCCTTCAAAATGCAGACACCTCTGGAGCTGACGTGTGGCCCAAACACCTCAGAGGTGATAAAACATAGCTCCGTCTTCTTTTATGTGTGCTCTTTTTGCTCCACTCCTTGCTTTCCAACATGCAAATATCTATTCAATATGTGTAATTTAATGCAACCTACATGATTTAATATTATGATAATTTCTTGTTATCATAAAACATTTACAGGCTGGATAGCTATGTGACTGAATGTGGTAACAACACACAGGACATACTATATAATTACATTCATATATGCAAATTTGTCAGTAACAATTTAGTGTGGTACAGTTTTCACAAAATTAAAGAAAACCTTGAACATTAATTACTATAGAGCAAAAAAAAGTGAATTTCATGAATTCATGAAAGAATTTGAGGCTCACATTATTTGCATTCAAATTCGCAGGGTGCACACTAAAGGGGAATACGGATGCAAACCAGTACATATTTGGTATTTTGAAAAATACACTTCCACTCACTTATGCCTTGTCTGAATCCAGATGCAGGTGTTTTTTAACTGCTTTTGTGGATGTAATTTCTAAAGGGATAAATACTGGCCAAAATCACGTGTACCCCTGGAAAGTTTTTATCACTGTGATGTATAATTTCTCTACCAGGAGTCCAGTACAAGTCAATCCATCAATTTTCCCAACTGGGGATCCACAATTGTTCCCACAGTTGTAAACCAGCTATAACCCTGCCAGCACGTCCCCAGACTTCCCTGTGGTCTCCTCACTTGTGCTAAGAACACCACCAAAGGGTGTTGCTCTGGGAGATCTCAACCAAAAGCTTGAACAGCCTCAACCGGTTGGTAGAAGACAACAGGTCCTATTTCTGCAGCAGTTTTACCTCCACATATTCTTGCTTGTGTCCTTGTTGAAAATTGCCAGGTTGTCAGGGGTACTCCAACTGAAATTTTTCAAATCATTCTTTCAAATGCTGAAACCTGGTGCCTGCAACAGTGCATTTTTAAGTGCTATAAAAGGTTGTTCTGTGACTCTGTCAGACATCATGTTTTTTATCATTACTGTAGCCAATCAGCCCCAAGTAACCAGATACCTTTTATGTAAAATGTTATTTTGAGGAGAAACCTACTGTAGCCTGTTCATTTTACAAGTGCCTTTAAAACAAAAAAATAATGATGACAATATGCACTGGAGCAATGTTTGCTAGGTTCATGGCTACCATTAGCGGACCGTATACCTGCTTTGTAACACTCTGTAGATTTCATGTAGGACACTGTTGCATTACAGTGCCAGAATAAGGTA
>NW_023339774.1:14272630-14273472 GCF_004916995.1 Morone saxatilis | reverse complement strand
GCACATTGTTTTCAATATTCTACAAGAGTAATGTTTTTCCTTTAAAAATTGACTGTTAGAGTAAGACGGGTACTAAACATTTTTTCCTTTAGCTTCTTGCTTGGTGATCAAGCTGATGTGTAATTGGCCACAACTAAATGCTTTACAGGTATTGGGTTTTGTTTCTCTTCTGGGTTGGCTCCCTGCTTACTGCCACAACAGATTATAGTTTTCTCGTCCTATTGCTCTCTCTTTTAACTGCTAATGCTGGTCTCTCAGAGACCACTTTTCATGTTTGCCGCTTTTACTGAATATGGACTGAGCAAAGTACCAGACTTAGTAAGTGTACAGTTTTTGCGAGTCATGTCATGTGTAACTTGATGTAACTAAACTTAGGCAGACAGTACTGAAACTGGCTTGTTAAGCAACCCATATTGTGGAGAAAGGATGCACTCATGCTTATCCCTCATGAACTGGATTGTTGGAACAGTAGAAAAACGACCAAAGAGAGATTTATTTCAGAGTTTTATTTTGTTTCGTTCCAGTGTTTTAAGATTATCTTCAATTTAAATTGACTGTTTTTGTCAATGGAGTCTGGTCAGCTGTGGCACCCAATGTTTTGTTTTGGAATGCTGGTGCTTTAGTGCAAAATCTAGTGGCAATTGAATTTTGTATATATAACCTTTAAACATTATTTACATTCACATGGGCGCATAAAGGAACTTACAATTTGGCACTAACGGTTTTGCGAGCTGAACAATGTATTTTTTACAACTAGCACAATATGCTAATCCAGATGGTTCAGCCTATGGACTACAGGGAGTTTCAACAGTAGTTTAAAATATCTGTATGTGTGTGTGTGT
>NW_023339774.1:14259065-14272530 GCF_004916995.1 Morone saxatilis | reverse complement strand
TGTGTGTGTGTGTGTGTGCACCCAACTCAGGATTTTAGGTGTCAGTTAAACTGGCAGGAAAATTTATATCAGCTCAGTGCCTCCTCTGATGACTGTTTAACGTTCCTGCAATTGAAGAGAATGACTGGTTCATTCTGACATAAGAAAACCATCCAATGCTGTCTCCTGCCTGCCAAATCAATCTGCAGCTTTCACTGTGACCGCTGTGTCACCAAATACTCCATAAAATCCTTCACAAGCTGCAGCAGTATATCTGTTGATATGTGTGATTTGGTGTATGGTGGCCAAATAAAATGACCCTTATAAATGTCTGTATCTGAACGTGGACTGCGTTAATGCATAGCATCATAAAATATTCCTATTTAAATTCCAGGTCTAAAGTCTCAGCTGAAATAATATATGAATGTTATAACAGGGCTAGATGCAGCAGGCAGGTCTTGTTGCGGCCCCCCTCTCTGGTTTAGTTAAGGTTTTCTCAAGTTTCACGTACACTCTTATTTTAGGCTTTGTACATGTTGCCCTGTCTTACAGTGTTCTTGACCCGAGTCCTGCTCTGATGTGTTTGTTCTTCTATGGCCGGTCAGTTTTAAAGTGATTGCTTTTTCCATTGTTGTGTGTGCTGTGATTCTTCCTTGAACTAAACCTTTGTTTATGTTTGGATCACAGGGTGCGACTTTAAAAGCAGTCAGAGAACACTGTGCTGTCGTTGAATAGTTGTGAATGTGTGACATGATGGATGCTCTCGGCCAGTGTTGTGGAAAACGTGATTCCACTTCACACCTAATGGACTGGCAAGCCACCCCCTAGACTGCTAGAGTTCCTAAATAAAGGCCCAGACATTTTGCCAAGCTGACAACACAGCTGACATCAATTTAAAGCTTTACTATCTATATCCACTGTCATGCTCAGACAAACACTTCCGATATGTTATATCATAAAAGTATAGCCATCATGTGCTGAAATCAAAACCCCTTGGTTGCAAAAATTTTAATCTAGAATATATTTTAGAACTTGTATAAACCCTGCACACATTTAACAGCTTTTGTGATGCATATAAGTTTGAATCGGGCAAAGTGACAGCATCTTGCTCCAGTTATTCATTGGTTGCAAACAAAATGACAGCAAATACAGTATCTAGTCTTCCTTCTGTTTGAGAATGGCAACACCACAAAGCCTTAAGCTTCAGAGCCACATTTGATATCTTATCTCTATGCAGTGAGCTTTACACAAGGACACATGGACCCAAACAGACATAGGCAGAAAGACAGTGAGACAAAACACCATGCTGCTTCTAACCTTTTCTTAAAACTCTTCAACCCTGGGTATTTAGGCATCACAAACATAGACGAGAGCAGTGGGCAAACAGGGAGGCTGCCCTGGTCTGACCTCACTAGAAATGGGATGACTTTGATATTCCCTGGGCACACGACACAAGGTACTCAGATTAAAAGCCTTTTATTCACCATGACCTTTCCCTTGGCGTCTATCCTCAGAGAAATCTTCCCTCCTTCTACTGCCATCTCAGTGACAGGCTATCCCCACCAAAACAAAAGGCCAAGTGGTAGGGAGACACAAAGTCAATATGGGCAACTTGTTCGTGTTTCAACACAACACACAGTAACCTCTGTGTTATTGTTGTTTATATACCAAATTTACAGGGGGAGAATGCAATCTGAGATGGGACATGTTGATTAATCACCGTTGTTCAGCGCCTGATGCATTTCTAACTAAATGTAGATTAACTGTATTCATTAATGTCAAATGTTAAAGAAGTACATTTTGTGTTTATCAGATTTTTCATCTACACCAAATAAAACTTTAAATTAACATTTGCAGTCTTTTGTTTGTTGGCTTTGTTTTAATCATTTACATTTAACAATAGGTACTCTGTCATCCATTGTTCTATGGTTGATAAGACCTGGTGTGACACATATCTGATTGAGTTCCAGTCTCCATCTTTGTCCCAAACATAGGTCATTATCACCTTCTCTATGTGGACGTGACCTCTCGCCCTCAATATGTCATGTCTGTGGGTGGACATGGAACCGATGCTTTTGTTAATCTTATGTTTTGAAGCTTTATGGTACTACAGCTCCCATGAGGTTTTGACAGCACACAGAGTCAAAGGTTTGTGAAAGGTGTAGTTGTTGACTCCTGGACTAACAAGTATAGCATACAAAATAACAGAATATTATGCCATAGCTTTTTAGAATGATTGATTAAAACAAAACTCAAATAAATTACCCTATGAAGCTATGACGGGGACTAACAGGGACATGATTTGAACTGTTTAGTCACAATTAGTGTCCATACTTACCAATGCTTGCCCATGCCATGCTGATCAAATACTCATCAAGATTATGTTACTGTATTGCTTATTTCCTGTCCAAAATGGTTTCAGAATCATATTTTAGTGAACTTTTTAGCTGTAATACAAGAAACTTTGTGACCAGGCAGCCTTGAAAACAGAGGCTCATGAAACTCAAGCTGTCAAACTAGGCAGTGCTGATCAAATATGAATCAAGATTTACCCACCAGCTCTCATCCAAATATGGCCACTTCTGGCTCCAAATAAACAAGATGGCCATACAGCCAATTAAATCTTGCATAAAGCAGTAAGGTCAGTGTTGTATCGTAGGGAGAGCAAGTGGCAGACTCAGGCTATCTAAAATAAAAATGGCACCAGCTGCCTACGGTTGGGTACCAGCACGCAAAAGTCCTGATGCATATAATCTCAAACAATTCCAAACCTTGGTTAAGATCAAAATTGTACACCTCTGTAATAGAAACACACAGGGAACCATTAACTATTTGACCATTAAGACGGCAACTAATTTTCAAGGATGTAGCTTATATGGCAGTGCATCACATTTTCTCCACTGGAAGGTCACTTTATAATGTTTTTTTGCACATTGGGCTACCATAGAAGGCACTTTATCATATTTTATCTATAGGGATATCCAAGAGAGTAACAAAAAATACAACAACTTTTATTTTCACGAAAACATATCTATGAATATTATATTCCATTTCCGCCGATAGATCCCCCTAAATCTTACACACTGGTCCTGTAATTAGGAAGGTGGTTTAAGGTGTGACAGCAGAAATCCTAGGGTAATAAATAGTTTAAATATAAGTGGATAATGAAAAGAAACCCTGGTAGACATAAGAAACCTTGCTTAATCACAGTGCTGCAAATGAAGGTAATGTTTTGACAGTCCCCTTCATATAAAAGCTACTGAAGTCAAACATACTTATAGCCATCAGATGAAGAATAATTACCCTACACAAAACTATGCATGTTGGGGGAAAAAACCCCAAACAAACATTATGTATTATTTATGAATAAATCCTATTGTGTTGGCTTGAACTTGAGCAGCACCTCACAGATTTGATGGCATCTAATTGTACACTCACTTTACAACCACATTCAAGCACATACTGAGTGAAATAGGACAACTAAAACTTTACAGGTATACACAGAGAGTAGTGTTTTCATGATGTAGTCATGTTATGAAATAAGGAGGTATTGTTAGTTATGTGGTATCTTCCATTAACACCATAACAAAATTTGATCCTAATGTCAATGCAATATTGCTTGAAAATGTTTCCTGGCTACTTCACGGTAACAGGTCAAATTCATTTTCTAATGTGATCATTACACTAGTATTAAAAATTATAATGACCAACGGTTTATTCCTCTTGCTGTTACTTTAACACATATGATTAAGATCTTCAGTAGGAATTAAATGCTAAATATCAGTTTTTCAAAAACAAAATCACAACTGCAAAAGGACACGCACAAACACAAATTTAAAACAATCATCTCTCCCCCTCTCTCTCTCTTCCTCTCTCTCTAACACACACTTCCTCTCTCTCTTTGGTGTAGAGATAAAACATGCAATATAATCATAATAATTCAATTTGAACGCACATTAACATGTATGTTGTTCCCCATAATTCATTACGGCTGCACTTTTGGCTGGAGGCTTTGTTTGTCATTGTCCAATTGGTCCTTGCCACCCGCTAGTAACTTTATCTCTCAGTCCAGCTTTCCATCCACCATGGCCAATTCCTCTCTCCCTACACCCACAAAAACTGTCCTCTTTGCACAAGCCCCCCTCATTCATTCTAATTAAGCCAACTGAAACTAAATAGCGGAAGCTTTGTTTACAAGGGGCTAGCTGTGCTCAGCATTCTGTGCACGGAGGCACTTGTCTTTACAGCCAGTCAGGGGTTTATCTAGAGCTACACTTACAGCTTACACTAATTTACATTTGTGTTTTCCTTTCCACTTATTTCCATATCTACCACTGCGGGCCTAGGTTGGCTTCACAGAGAAAATTTATCAATCACATTTAAACTATGACACAGGCTGTTTCAGCAGCAAGTATGGGCACATACATTCAGTTTGGAGACTGAATCATGATGCAATAACATCATTGTGCCAAGGTCAATATTGATTTTAGTTTGCACAAAAATAGGCAAAATAATATTGTTCTTGAGAACATTTTTATAAAAGACTACCAGACAAGTTCAAAGAAAATATCAAAACCTGAAAATCTCTTTGACGACTTCACATGGTTGATAAAAGACCAAACATAGAGCAGCACGACAGTGCATTCCATGCCACCCTACATTGATCAATTAAGAGAGGATTTTGGAAAGGCTTATGAACCAACATAGAGATTCGAGATGAGTAGACAATATCATCATTTATAATTATTTTATTTGACAAACCTCATACACTTTCATATTGTCTTCATCTATGAGGTGAAATTGTGCAATGGCTCAATTGCCTAGCTTCCAAACATGTTTATCTCAGGTAAATACCCTCAAGGAAGAAGTTATTTAAGTTATTAAAGTATTTTCTCATTTTAGAAAAAACATTTACAAGAGTAATGGAAATTTTTAAGATCTTATGTGACTTTTTGACCTGGTCATTGTAAAACCATACACAATCAGTTCAAGAGGCTATTATATGCATAAACCTTGATTCAGTCTGTTTCTAACAACACTTTATTCCCAAGTAAACAGCAGGATGTTTCGACTTCACTGTACATCCAAGGACATGATAAGCCCCATCATCATGCCACACTATCTATCTGTTGCCCCAGAACTCAGGAATGTGTAACTGTGTTAGAGTGACTCTCAAACAGGGAAAAAAGGGACACTGCCTCTTTGACTCATTCGAGCCTTCATGTAATGCTGTATGTGAGTGATGCAAAAGAGTCCATCCATGGATGACTGAATAAACCTTACGGAAATACAAGATCACACTTTGCATGCTTTATTTAAAGAAAAACCACCACAAATTGGATTGGTTGGGCTATCATAAAAAAGCTGGAAGCACCTCCCTTTTCCCCATATTCTTTTTCTGGGTGCCAATTAAAAATATAATATTTTGCCATAACTGCTGTGTGTGCAAATAAGTAGCTAGACCTGCTGTCACTCACAGTAATCTAGGCAAATCTAGACAAAGTTAGTTTTTTGTTTTAGTACTTTTTGAGCTACAGCCATTTGATTGCTGTACCACCAGTGCTTTAGTCTCCACTGCCTTTGTGCAAATGCTAAAGTACACCCGAGAAATTCCCTGATAGTACTTCTTCGCAACCATGCATCAATCGCCATAGCACCTAACCCAGACGTAGCAACACCCTAGAAACCTCAGAACACCATATTAACCACCAAGCAACAACCCAATAATGCCCACCAGAAAGTTAGTATGTTGAACTTGTACAATACACATTGCATTAGGTCATTGGAAAAACACCTAGAATGTGTTAATCTACCAGGTTCCTTTGTAGCAGCAAAGACAAGTCAAGGATAGTGTTGAATGGGCATGTGGGATGTATTAATCTTTTTCATTTATATTAACTCCAGCACCCTCAGACAGCTTAATATTATCCGAAGTTGGACTAAATGAGAGAAGTCAGGGATGACACATAGGTCAGGACTAGTCAATGTCTGGTTGTTCCATGATTATTCATCCTGACGTACATACTCCTCCCTTTATGGACTACTTTCAGCCCTGGTCAGCTTGCCAGGTTGCCTTTGTAAAACAATAGTAAAAGCATGTTGAGAAACTGGAGAAATCAAACAAAGCTACCAAGAAAAAAGGATAGGGTCCTGGCAACTCAAAACACCACACTGATTTTATGAAATCATCTGGACAGGCAACACCTGTTGCGGCAGCTTCCCTGTCACTAGTTCCTCTCATCTGGTTTTTACATTATCTCTTTTGTCATTTCCCCTTTTTAGAGCTGGTGGCTCAGGCCTTGCATCTTAAATTAGGATACTGTGGATGTTTTGAAAAAGAAAGGATATTTTAACAAATTACAAATGCAAAATGGATAACAAATGCCTTTTTACCTATTTGACATGGCCAGGGTGTTGGGGTGTTACCAGTTCTGAGATATTACACTCACCAGTGCTAGATTGTAAAAGAGAAAAATGGGGGTCTTTAATGAGATGGGGATGAGATGCCACTATATGGAGGTCAGTAAGATGTATTGACAAGAGCTGGGGCAGCAGAGAAAATCACTGTGGAAAGGCCATTTTACATCTGAACACTGTGTCTGATGCGGATGAGATATGATGAAAATGCTTTTAAAAAAGTAGGTTTTGGACAGGAATGCCAATTTTAAGATCAATGAAGATGATTGTTATATAAAAAGGTGTCTTAGATGGGATGTATGGTGGCCTTGCTTCTCCAGAGGAATGTGCACCTTGTACCTTTCTTGTTGGGTTCAGGTAAGGCAACACATTTGGTGAAATTCCATTATACTCTATGCACTTTCTCTATTAAAAAAAAAAATGCATTTGTCTTTTGTAACTCTGTAGCTGAACAGAAGTATTCTTAGAGATGGCTGGTCTCTGAATTAATAGTTTCTATTCTAGACTGAATGGAACTGTGTGCCTTTCAATTCTGTGTTTAAGTAGCTTTCAACAGTAGCAAGAAATACTGCTTGTTGATGTGCCAAGGCATTGATTACCATGCTTGGCCTCAGTAGCCCGTCATATTAATGGACTAACTTGTGAAGTAATTTAATGCAGAAATTACTTTGCATTTCTGCAGAGTAATTTCAAAGGTAAAATGCAGAGTGGAGGTTGGTGCCTCTGAGGGATAAAAGATGGAGCTGAGCCTGACCCAGGCTTAAGAGGATGTGTCTGCCATGTCGCGTTTGATTAATGGCACCACAGGCCTGCTCATCAAGAGGTAATAAAATATGAGGGCATAAGTCAGGCCTCATTCTAGGGTTCTGGCAGGTTTCAGGTCTTTGAAGCTCCTTCAAGGTAGCCCATACCAAAAGATCTATCTCCATTCTCTTTTTCTGATTCTTTCAACTCTTGACCGCACCAAACTGTGATGTCAAATTGCAGAGTTGTACGGTATTTCTGGTGTCAAAATTTCAGCCTTCTATTTTCATAATAAATTCAGGCTCCAAACTCAATGCTTTGTCTAGAATTCCCAAGTATAAGAAAGTGTCTCCAGAATCCCGAATGGCCATGAAATATACTGTCACAGAATGTCATGTTAAAAGAAGGCAAATCCTTGAAGGCAGTCTTAAAAATCTAGTCAGAGGAAATCTCTCTGTGGCCCCAAAACCAGCTGCCTCCAAGAACCTGATAGTAAAGTATGTCTGACTGAAAAGTAGAATGAAGAATGCCAACCACCAGAGCTGTTGTTCAGCTGGAAGCTTTGGGAATCGACAGCTGAATCCCTAGCTGTCTTTAAGATGGACTACAGCCACTGTAGCTATTTTCCGGTAAACAACTCAATTTGTACATGTATGTTACTTTATTTTTGTTGGCTTTTGACTTACCTGCAACTTTAAATGTGACAATACATGTAAACTATGTAAAATATTGTATAACTTTCTACATTCTGAATCAAATAAGGTTGATTTATACTCAGGCCGTTGCAATATTTGCATTCTGTAAGTGCTTCCTGTACTGTACATGTTAGTTGTCATAGATGCAAGTGAGTGCCAGCAAATATGTAAATTGAATGCACACATAGGGAATGGTACGTACACAAATATGCAACACTGTTGAACACAGAAGAGAGGAGCTAGTGGAGACTATGCTAAGAACTAATTAAACAGCTGAATAATATAAGAAAGAAGACGATCTACCACTTAAATTTGAAGTGAAACACTTTTGGTGGTTCGTTGAAGGCCTTTGCTGTACAAATGTGTTTGTCTACTGCTCCTAATGAATATCCAGGTAGAGCAGATGCTGCAAGGCATATTGATGCTCCCACTGTCAATACTATATTTTGTTCCAGATGAAAGGGTGAAATATTGATGTGACCAACAATCAGACACTACAAGTGTTACCAGATCCACCAAAATAGCATGGCAAAACAATATTTGAGATAGATACTTGGATAGCAAATGGAAATTTTTTTTCACTTCACTTTGAGATAATTTGCTCAAGCCTATTTTCGCTGCTCAAAGCCTGAGCCTGAAACAGCACACTTCAACACTCTACACTGGTATTAAGGTTGTGTTTTCTATTACAGGTTGTGGTTGTACTTCCATATTTTAATTATCACCATCTCAGTATAGATGTTTAGTTAATTAGTGAAAAAAATTTTTCACATAGTTTTTTCCTATGTACACATAATTCCAAATATTATTTGTAAGCAGTAAGCATCCCAAGCCATGCAGTATTACTGGAAATTCTTCAATGAATCATATTTTAAATTTCCTGTTCACAGAGGGCTTGTGATAGTAAAGGTTGATACTACTACTGAGAGATCATCATATAAGATATTGGAAATTGACTCCGTTGCCAGTCTGGGGCTCCCAGCTCCCGATACAAGAAGATATCTTTTTATGTGTCACCTTTAAAAAAAAAAAATAACATTGATTTTTCCCTGTGGCTCTCAAAATGTTTGTATATGTTCACCTTCTCAATATAGTTGAAAAATTGACATTTTTGGCCTTTTTGCAAATCCAAGTCAATTTGGATAATTGTTGAAGCAAATAAAAGTGTCAGTCATCTTCCTGAAGGTCAGAGTCAGAGATCCACCAGATTGTAAAGACTGAGCAGCAACACTCTCAAACCCTAAATATGTCAAAATAAATAATAATAAAAATATTGGAAAATATGTCCATATATAATATGTTTGTCTGTTTTAGCCATTAATGATGCCCACTTTTAGAACTGTTCAACAGATACGATAGTTACAGTAGATGCTGCAATAATATTTATTTATTTTATATAAATTAATTCTATTTTTACATGTCTCCGGTTCAGTACATATAATTTACAATTACCACAATTACAAAAACCTAGGAATAAGTAAAATATGAACTGTAATGGACACTGAGGCTGTGAAAAAAGACTGTATACAAGAATGTATAAAAGTTTTTTCAGCATATACTGACAAAAGTACCAAAAGTAAGTAAATAGTAAATAAGACCACAATCGAAGTAAGCATAAGGCACTAGGAACCAATTTAAGGCTTACATGTTAATAGGGATGGAACACAGTTCAGGAAGCTGGTGATTCCTGCAATAAAAAAATTTACGGTGTAGGCACCTGCTGGTCAGAATACTTAGATAAAGACAGCACTGCAATGTGTTCAAAATCATGACAGAGTGGGAGATTGATATGCTCTCCTTCCAATAGACTGTAATGGGGGGCTGTCAGAATGACTTCATGTCAAGCTGTCACTCCAGACTCAGCTCAGTCAAACAGATTTGTTTGTGCTAAAACAGACCATTGTTTAACCAAGTGCAAGCTTTTAAGCAAGTGTTAAATACAACAATAAATAATCAAACTTTTCACAGTTAACACACTTAATAGGTAATTAGTTACAAGTACTCCCAACCCAACAAATGTGGCAGTTTGTTTACCTTGTAAGTTGCAATTACAAGGTACTTTGAAATGTTCAGCTTTTGAAGGACATTTTGTGTGCTTCTGTGTAGTTTTCTTGATGATTGTTTTAGTTGTTTAGATATTAAAGTTTTTTCTTTTTTTCTCTCAATTCCTGCTCCAATTAAAGTCTATAGAAGGTTAGAGTGTAAGATCATCATGAACAGAAGTTATGGTATCAAAATATAAACTCTAACCTGCAGGAGTTTTAATACTTAATTGATGAGTAGATAACTGCAATGGTCTCATATACATGTACTGCCATTGAAAGGAAAGGCTTCTCCACATTCTCCTTTTTTAACTTAAAGATTCTTACTTAATTTACCGTAAATGTTATATATAATTACATTCAGCTCCTATTCCCATACACATACCCACTCAATTTTCCATGTCTCTCTGACAAGTTTCTGCTATCCTTCCCACACAGATGTATGACATTTGGCTAATTAGCCTTCTCCTCAGGAAAGTGTGCGCTGTTACAGGTCAGTTTTCCTGGGAGGCATGTTGGGTCAGTGGTTAGCGCTGTTGCCCTACTATCAAAAGGTCCCTGGTTGGTCCTTAGTATGGCCAACTTTTTTGTTGTTTAATAAAGATGAAATCACCCTTTGCCAAAGCCCTGTCCTGCTTTCAGAAGACTATCCAGCTCACACAGGTGTCAGGCTAATTAGACCCATCCTCATAAAACCTTAAGCTTGTGAAAAGTAGTTTCCTTGACAGATGCTATAACTGCAATCCCTCCCAAAGCTCCTAAGTTCAAAACTAGCGCTGACCAACATTTATTGCTTTATATTGCTTAAGTTACTTCTTCCACTGTCTTTTGCCTTGACACTTGCCTTACCATTGGAAGTGGTTGAATACACATTTCTAAGCTTTGTGAGGTGTATAAAGGCACTGTCTGTCTAACTTTAACAAATTTATGATTTTTCAAAGTTATAGGTCATTCAGAGTGGAGGCATAATTAAATTTTTACTTCCCTGTTGTCGAAACCTGCTTCTCTGTCCAGCCACACATGCAGCACAGACAGAGCTTTAAGGTCTGGTTAAATGTGCAATAACATATTTTTCACACAGCATTCACATATCATATACATCACCTTTTAAGTGTATATGGCAAAGATAAGATGTTACGGAGCAGCATTATCATTAATTTGGAGTTGCGTTTCAAGCTACTTGATGAATGCAAGTATAGTATTAGCTCTGATTGGTCTACTGATGGAAATAGTTATCTGGAAATATCTATACCTGCTAAATCATGGCTTTTCAAATTTAAAAAATTTAATTGCCAGATTTTAAAACCCAGACATGTAGAGAGGCTTTTAGGTAATGAGAGACTATATAATACAGATCATAAACTACACTTTAACGCCCCTCTCCTGTGATCCCTGGGGAAAGTGTATACAAAGTTTGGTGTTTCTCAATGTGGTGCCACTGAATATTATATTCTTTAACTACCCTAATGCACTCACTGCAAATTAAATATTGGTTTGGGGTTTGGAGATAGTGGTAAAATCAACTAGCCAGTCTAGGTAGGGTTAAACCACTGGTTATCATTGTCAGTTTTATGTTTCAGGGTTGACAAGACATATTTCCAGTAGAGAGCTTCACTACTTGTAACTGTCAATAGCCAAATGTTTTTTGAAAAGCTACCAAGCGTGGTTGGAACTCACAAGAAAACATTGATTTGAGAAAGATGTGATTAGCAGTGTCACTGTATGTGTGACCATCAGTATCAGATACACTCGTCAGAGATGAGAAAGAAGTGAGATGGCTCACTTATTAGCTACCTCCATAAAATAGGTTATCAATGTAGTTTACTTATTTTGTCATATATGAGATTTATGTATGCTGGGCCACTAGGAGGTTGATTTTGGGCTGGATGTTGCCCACAGGCTGCCAATTCGATAGGTCAGTGCTAAATTCTTCACTATCTTTACTAGCTAGTCACTACCTCTGTGTGTCTGCTATTTGGTGCTCAAAAGGTAGTGTACAATGGGTTTTCATAGCTTTTTCACTGGAAACAGCTGTCTGCTACAGCCAAAAACGGCATGAGTGTGATGAAAATGAAGCTAGTAACATGCCCCTTTCACACATTGCTATATGTAAATGTTGCCATTTGATACATTGCTATTATAAAACCATCTATAGCCCATATTTACACTACATGATCTGCCTCAACAACCTCAACGTAGGCGGAGGTGAACATAAGAGCAAAGCCATTCCAGCAGTTGGGAAACAACAAATGGAGCTTTCCTTTTGTCTTGAGAAGCTGCAGCCTTTGATCTCAGAAACTACACTGTACATTTACTTCACTGCTCACCTTTTCCTTGCACCTGCTCGCATTCACTGTTCTCTTTCACTCAGCCACACACAAATTACGCACACAAAATGGAGCTGCTGCTTGTTCTTGATATGTCTGCACTAATTGACCATGTCATGGTTTTGCAGGTTACAATGCAGCAAGGGAGGACACAAAAAGAGATTCAGAATCAAGCCTTGACTTGAAAGATTATTAATTACATTACAGCGCTGTACAGACAGTGAAGAATGTGCATAAAGTGCAAAACCGCAGTTGTTTCAGTCCACTTTTTTGAAGCCTGAAAAAAAAAAGAAAAAAAAAAATGTGGTTGCCAATTATTTTAGTTTGGTCATTTTCAAATAGCCAGTCAATGGTCAGCAGTGTTTTCATACCACCTTCTAATAGCAGCTCAGTTTATTTGTAAACTCTGTACCAAAAAAAGTACCAGTAGCAGGTATCCTTTTGGAAAACCAAAAAAGCACAAGCAGAGTCGAGCCATAGATGTGGTGGAATGGCTTATTATACCTGATTTAAGTGCATGATGTTCTGCAGACTGATCTGTCTGCATCTGCCAGCTGCCCCTTCAAACATGAGGCAGTAAGAGATTTGCTTAAGAGCTGAAGCAGAATGTGCTAACTGCTGTGAAAATGAATGCAAACAATCCCCCAGTTGTAATGCATCTTAGTGCCTGCTCCCTAAAATACCTCCTAAATGATGGAGCCTTTTAGTGAAATCAGATTTGGTCCTAATTGGATGACAGGCTCAGTGTGGACTCCCTCAGGACAGTGATGCGCATACATGGGGTAAATAAATAAAAACACATTATAGTACATTTTAAGGCCATGCACAAATACAACTATAGTTCAAACTGTTGTTTATACATTCTGAATCAGGTTGCTTCAAAGTTGGGCCATAGTTTGTGGCATTTCAAATATACCAATAAGTGTCAGTGTTTGTGGGGGTTTAATTGTAAACATTGTATCTGTGCCAGTGCAATATTCCTATGTTTGGTACTTGACACATTACATAATTTTGTAGTGGTTGTAACAAATAATCCAACAATAAACTGTAAGAGACAGCTGACTGCCCTTTTTTATACCATAAGTTACTTAATATGGCCCCTTAGACTTATATATCAAAATGTAATGTCTGACCTAAAACAATGCTTCTGTTCAACTTTATTTCTCTTTATTAGCATTACCAAATAATGCAACAAGGTCAGGAGTGCCATACCAGCATTCATATGTGGCAAGGAGTGAGTTTTTTTTTTTACATGTTAAAT
>NW_023339774.1:14245195-14258965 GCF_004916995.1 Morone saxatilis | reverse complement strand
AAGAAAATCAAAAGTTAAACAAAAACAACCCAATTGATAATTAAACAACCTCAAAACATATATTCAAGAAGATTGCAAATGTATTCAAAGTAAACCAACTTAATGAATCAAACCTAACAAAAACAAAGCAAAACAGCAGCTGGTGAGCCTAAAACACAAAAGGCACGTATTAGTTGAGACAACTTTAGAGCACCCGGAAATGCATAAAAATGGGGACCCTACTCACCACCTTCAGCAGGCAACCACCACCAGGGACCAGCAAGAGACTGAATTGACCCCAGCTGAGGCCTTTTATAATACACCTGGGCAGGGGGAGGAGCTAAGGGAGGAGTTTTGTTAGACTACCGGGGCTGCGTTCACAACCCCTCACTGTGGTTCACTACACATAGATGGTGTTTTGTTGTATGGGCCAGCAGTCAGGGAAATGTGTGTGAAAAGAATAAGGACAATGCAGGGATCTTCGAGGTCATTTAACGAATCTTTGCCGTCATGACAGTGATCTTGAAGGCTGAAATCAGGTGTGATCAAATTAACCTGTTCTCCATAATTATCCTGTGATCTCAGAGTTGTTTTTTGTGACAAATTATTTTCTTATCTCAAGAAATCAGTCTTTTGTTTTCTCAAGATAAATTAACTAGTGATCTCAAGATAACAGCGTTAAAGACATTTTTGCAAGCATAGCTGTTCCCTCTTTTTCATTGCAGACATTTTGAATCTGATAGCAGGAAAAGCACATTATTCTTCCATTCCATTTTGAGCGTCCAAGTAAGCTGTGCCACTAAACAAACACAATAGCAAGGCTCTGAAACTGGAAAACCTAAATGTCGTGCAGCCAATGTTACATGATGATTATACCTGTGCTTTTCCTGCTATGACATGTTAAAACCTCAAACCAAAAGTCCTGTTCTGCCACTACAGCAATATATCAGTAAGTGAGACCTTATTTTCCTATTATTTTGGGGGGATAAAATAGAATATTTGAGGTAAATATAAGACAAAGCTTAAAAAAGTTTACCCAATTAGCAAGACAAAAGTCATAATTTTTTCTGTCAGAAATAGGAAATCCTCTTAATTACTCTCAGCTCAGATGGACTGGATGATTGAAATGGTAACACTAATAGGAGCTTCTGCACTCACTCAGAGCCCTAACCACTGGAAGCCTTTAAAGGGTCTCCATCTGAGGAATGTCCTGCTGGTTTCCCAGAAGGAAGATACAGGCTCTATAGCCTGTCAGGAGCTTCAAACAGGAGCAAAGACAGAATGGTACGGCCAGTGGCACCCATGATATCTCCTCTGAACACACAGCGCAAGAAATAAAAAAAAAAGATACTCTTAGGGTAATGCTTTGCTCCTCAGTGGGAAGCTGGGGTGTTAGATAACACCTCACTTTTCACACAGGTACAAAACAGATGAGGCATCGTTAAGAACTGTCACTAATTTGTTTTTGTCAGCAGAAAATATAGGTGATGTGGGGATAGCTAACCCATTTGACTGTCTTAAAAAATGAAGGGTAAATTTATTTATTCTCCCCTAAGCACTGCTTAGGGATTCTAGGCAATATTTGATAATGGCATAGCTAGAGTGCTTGTCAAGATATGTAATCAATTCTGAGGTTTCATCCTAGGGATGTGTTGACCCACATTTGTGCATAATTGTGTGGTATAAAGCACAATATGTAGTGTTTTGAAAAAGCTCCTCTGCGGGGGAAGTAGAAGAAAAAGGAAAGGAAATAAAAAGATTTAAAAAGAAACAAAAGCACAAATTCACAATTATATCCTCAACAACCCGCTTTCCCCAAAAAGTAATGATGCACTTCAAATAGACTTACAGCCAAGTTTAACAAACCATAGCAAAATCAAAAAAGGTTTGAGAGTAACACATATTTCCTTGCTTGAGACTATTTGGCTTTCTAACATGTCTGACGAGGCATAAGGAGGAGGAGGAGGAAGGGCATCTGACTGGGCGCTGTTGCAGTCCATCGACTGTTTTCTTCAGAGGGAAAGGTCAGAGGATACAGTACGATGGGACACCTGCTGAAGGTAATCATTAATAAGCCTGCTGTCCTGTCAGCAGCCCCTGGTGTTACCAGATGTGTTCTACTGAAAAGAGGGAAATGTGGAAGGGGTGTCCACACATCATTATATTGTAATGCTATTGGACTTTCCAAAGCAGACATGGAGCAATGCTGAGGTGTAATTTAGGACACAAGAAACAAGACTGCATGTGTGAACTGACATATCTTGACTGTTCTTAGTTATATGTGTGACCTGTGTGACGGAGAAACTGGATGCCACAAAGACTTTTTTCCACACAGGAATGTATCTAATTTAAAGGTTACCAAGACAACCATCTCGTAGATGACTACCAAGGACAACTGTTAATGTTTCAAACCAGGTTATGTTGCTGTACAAATAGAATGGCTGGCAGCTGCAATGGCTAAAGCACTAACTGCTGTTATGCTATAGTTGATTGTGTTCAGAGTTTGTACCTCACAAAATCTGAAACAAAAATTATTTTTTTTCCTATTGGATGAGGTCATGTATAAAAAATGTGGATTGAAAACAATATATCCATGATTCAGTTTCTGGCTTTGTGGCCCTGTCTAAAATCTTCTCCAACTGTTCTCATGTCTCTACCCACTATACTTCATTTGCAACTTCATGCAAATAGTCTCCTGTCCTGCAGAGGAAAAAAGGTGGGAAACCAAATTGGATCGAATATAATTCAGTTCACCAAGCAGGGAATGAATCGATAATGCTGAGAAATGGCTTTCGAAGGACTGAGTGCCCACCTTTGTTAAGAGGTGTCTTCTGTTTATAGCACAACCTGGGCCTGCCTGCTTATGTATTTTACGACAGGTTAATCAAGAATCATAGTACCCAGTGCTTCAGTCCTGACATCTCTTCTTCTGATGTTCACCGTGCAGCACTTCAGGAAATGTCTCGCCTGTTTGCATTCTTAAGTGTGATAGGTCGGTTCGAATAGTTTCTCCATTGACTGCAGATTTGCATTCTCATCTTTGTGTAATGTATTCAAAGAATATAGCTGAGTTTGCTCGGCTATATTCTTTCTAAATTGGTATAGTTTGTACTTACTCTCAGGCCCATCAGGTTATTTACAAGATACAGTGTTTGTATACTTGCACACACAGATGCCATACAGTCTCCAGCATATGCACTCAATATGAAACTTCACTTAAGCAGTTGCTCTTTCACTTTCTTTTTTGCCAACACACACACCCACAGACACACAATTACAAATGGCATTGAGACCACATTGCATACAAATGATTACAAATGCATACTGAACGAATTTATCCTTTTTGATTTCTACTTATTTTTCACAATTGAACACTGACAAATAACTGGGTAGCTCTTAATTTCCATATTAATAGATAATTATAACATAATTATGCGGTTCTAATTATACTTGTATTTTTTATGTAATCATGCAGTATTTATTAGCGCAAAAATGTAATTACCCATGTTGCAACAACCAAAGGCACTTGCACATAGGGTGAGGGCACCAGTGATCTGGAGGGACCTTGGAGCCAATTGATCACTGCTTTGCAACAGAAGAGGTTGTTTGGGCACCTGATGTGGACTCATTTTTCTTGCAAGAATTTCAGGCACTATTTAGTGAGAGGACACCACTGCAAAGCACCTGCTGGAAGGACTACATAAGAGCACTTAGAGGTCCCACAGTAGGAGCTGGGAGAGGGAGCTACGGAAAATTATGTTTGGGTTAATGTGGTTGCTTTGCAAAGTAATGATTACTTAGATATCTGACTTGAGAATGGATAGCTGGACACATGGAGTACCCAAGTCTTTATTAGAGGTGCCTCCTCGGTAAGGGGTTTGGAGGCATCTTCATCAGCAGAAAAACTGGGGAAATGTTAATATAATATGTTAATATATATTATATATATTATATATTATATATTATATATATATTATATTATATATTAATATATATGTTAATATATAATATATAATTTCCCTCTGGGATTATTAAAGTATTTCTGAATCTGAATTCTGAATCTGAATCTGAATACCTGAAAGTACCTTAAAGTGGAGATTTATGTAACTTTAATAGTTCCTCAGAATTTGCTCTCTCTTCAGTTATTACTTTTTCATTTAAAAGAGTCAGCAAGACAAAAGCTAGATAGAAGTAAAAATGTTCTTGTTGTGTTCAACATGTTGAGACACAGACTGCATGTCAAAAATCCATACATGTATTGCTTTGTAGTGTTTGTTTAAGCATTGTATTGATTACACTAGGCAATAATTTGTAATAAACGGCCCAGCAACTACAGATGAAAATGAGCTCATTAGCTAACTCCTCCATTTAGATTGATGTGTAAACTGAAATAATGAATAATGTTCATTGTCCCTGGTAACTAAATACATAAAAGAATGAATCAATTAATGAATGATGATTGATGAGTGATCCTCCAGAGTTCAGAGGAGTCAAAGGGGCCTTGAAGCTGGTTCAACATCTTAGTAAGACCCTTTGCTTTTTTTATTCTTTCATCTGTATGTTAAATAAGAGTAGTTAAAAGAGTTGTGTGTGAAAATCCCTAGAACAGGAACTTTTTTCCGAGTGCTTGAGCTGCCATATCTGCCACTTGCACCATTCAAATATGCTTTGACAACATGTCTTTTGTAATCTAATGTTCAGTTAAACAGTACCAGCATCCATTCACTCCGTATAAAGCAGGTGTACCTAATAAGGTGGCTATGGGTGTATGTCTCCAGGCTGGGCCTTTGTCTCATTGCACAGTGTAAACTCTTGTGCAGACTCTATAGTTTGCCAGCCACCATAAAGCTATGGAAAGCAGGGATCCATTAGCAGACCATTAGCATTTTGTTTGAACAGTTCCTGGCTGTGCCTCTCTGCTTGATTTAGGGTGGAAGTGAGAGGGGGCAGAAAGAGCAGAAGGGAGAAAGGCAGTCAAATAGACAGGGTGATGCACTGAGCGAGAGTAAAGGAGGAAACACAAAAAAGTAGCTTTTCATCTCATGACAGCCACACCTCAAAGAGAAAGAGAAGGGATGGTAAAGCTGAGGGAAAGGATGAGCTAAAAGATGCAAAGTGAGAATTACAAAGATGTAGAATATTGCTGGAGGGATCCAGAGAGCGAGGTGGTGCAAGGTGGGCTGAGAAGTGAAGGGAAAGAGGGCAGATGCAGTGACAGAGGCAAAAAGACATCAAGGTATAGGAACAGAAGGACAGGATGGTAGCTACAACCTTATACACATTAAAAATGACTGATTGAGGAGGGGTGTAATTAAAGTTCCATTAAGCAATATTAACATGGAATAAATGTCAGTGTAATTAAACTGTCTTTGTAATGTGGAATGGTTGTTTGTAACCTGCAGAGAATCACTACATAGAAGATAGTAGCTAAGTGTTTGGGGTTTCCAGGTCTGTCCAACTGTATTGTTGTTCCCTATTGACTCCTATTGACCGTCTATATAGGTACCCATCTCCAGCAAACAATCTCGTGTGAAATGGCGAAGAAAAAGAAAGCTAAACACTAAGAAATTTGCCTCATGAGTTGGTGAATCAAAGCAGAGCTAAAGCTGAGGGAATATTGACCAGAAAAAAAGACTACAAAGAGATGCCCATGTTGCTGTTTCTGTTTAATGTGTATTATGTTTGTTATCATGAGTCATATGACCTTGAAAAGCTATACTGGGGATAAGTTGCCGTGACAAGTTTTTCTCTCCACTGGATGCCAAAAATTCATATAAATACAACACAAAAAATCTATACAAGATGGACTGTGGAAGGAAACATTAATTAAGTCCATCAGAAAAAGTCCCAATAAAAAATAGTGAAACCCAAGATGCAATTCTTTGACTGCACCATTGTATCAAATGAAAAATCTGTCTCAAGCATAATTTCAGATACAATTTCCTTATATTTCCAGCCATGACTATATTGAAACATCATGAACTAGACTGGATTTGAAAGTTAAATTATGTTATTCATATTGATGCATTTGTGCTAATGAGTTGGATGCAGTTTAAGAGGTAAACCTGATTAATGCCAGTGTAGCATGGACATCTCTAATGGCACTTGAAAGCACTTGATAAGATGAACATAAAGACAGATGTACCCAGTGACTCAAGTCACCATACCCAAGGAGGCCTGTGTTGCCCAGAGCAACACTGTCTGCTGTTCTTCTCTTCACCCATTGAGAGGCATCCATGACAAACAAGCATGTCCTATTGCGTGGCTGCGACTGGCTAGCTGCCCTGCTTTCATGTATCCAAGCTCAAAGCTGAGGCAAAAAAAGGATGAAGAAAAAGTTAGAGTAGGGAGACTAACAAAGTTAAAGAGAAAAAGGGAAAGAAAGAAACAAAGTAAGGGTAAAGGGTTGAAAACAAACAACGCTCACGTTCACTGGGGCTACAGCACTCACAAAACAATGGATTGGAAATTAATGGGTTGGTCATACACACTTAATCTGATGCAGCATTGGCAGTGGCCACCAGAGAGTCTGAGCACAATTAGAACTGGTTTTGGGGCACTGATTTTCTGATAGATGGCTACTTAGAGGCCCTATACCTCCTGAATAAGAAACCCAGGGCAGTGTCTGGGGATGTTACATCAATGCTACTCACGTAACATGCAGAAAATAGAGGGAATGACTGGCGGTAGGGGAGAGCCGTGCTATTTGGAGTAAATCCACTGATGTACAATGCACTGAGTGCACATAAGCAGCAGCGGCAAAAAGGAAGGCATACAGAGAAGGCAGACACAATACAAATGCAGGTACACAGTAGCGCAAAAAATAAAATATGTGTTTATACAAAAGTTTGGTCACCTTGGACAATTGTTTTTGTCGATTTTCTTTTTTTTTAATGGTGAAAAGAAGTTAATTAAACCTCTGCAGGGAATTCTTGAACACGCCATACAAACCCCAACCTTGTGGTTTCTTGTGGCCACCTATACATTTTTTGCTTCAAAGTTTCCTATCCACATTTCCCCTCAGCACATTTCTAGTTTAGATATATTCATAGATCATTATGCACTTCATCTTTGACATATAATCACAGTTAATTCCTAATACCTTCATCACAGACTCTGAGACATTATGTTTCCTGGATTTGTTGATTGTCTCCCATTTCACATATTGTCAGCAGACAGACAACTCTATTACCTAAGTGGTGGATGGAACTGGAAATGTTGAAGGCCCCTAAGAGGTAAGCATCCTTTTCTGATCAAAAAGGAGAGTATACTGTATAGCACTCTCTCCGGACACTTGACAACTTGCCGTATCTGTTACCCATTTAAATCAAGGAAATTGAACTGGGCTGATCTGATTTGCGCTGATTGGGTTTTAGACGGCACGATGGACCCCTGCTGGGAAACTCCCATCCCCAAAGAAGAAATCAACTGATCTGTGCAAGTTACGCTTAGTGCACCCTAATTAGCTGCAAATTTTCTAATCCAGTGAGTTTTAAATCATATAATGCCTAGCTACCAATTGTCAGGGAAAGTGCTTTCTGTCCAACTTGGAACATTAAACGAAAGAACTTAAACTGACTCAGCTCCCAATCCTATGTCAGATTTGGTCAAACACAAACACGTAACATGCGTTTCACTGGTGTTTCCCGGCAGGTGATAAATACATGCACTATTATTATTCCTTTTATTCTTTAGCGTTTTATGTGAGGGAAACTTTGCCCAACATATGTCTAACACTGACAAATGGCAAAATGAAACTTGTACTGTCATGGAGTGCTGAAAATGTTTGTGTGCATCCTCGATTGTCTGTAAAGAGCACTATAGAAAATCTATTCTTCTCCTTATTCATGCAATACTTCCTGTGCTACTGGCTGTGCTACAGAGTATGTGTTACAATTTTAGCACAGTAAGGATATACTGAAATGTTTAAGGCCCAAATGATACTGTACAATATCCCCATTTTTCAGCTGCATTAGGAGGAGCCTTTTGAATGGAACAACCTTGACCAAACCTACCGCAGGTTTTTTAATGGCTCAAACTGAAGCACCAGCTGGACCCATCCAGGAGGGGGTTGACTGACTGGCTGACAGTTTGATGGGGTGTGTGATTGGCAGGCAGGTAGGGGGTACTTCATACTGTTTCTCTACTGATCAGATAAATTTATAAAAAACATCAAATGATTTTGATGTTAATTATGTAGAGAAGATCACATTCTGTGGGCAAAGAGGTTGTGGAGTGATTTTAATCCTGTAAAGCAAAAAGCGTACATATATTTATAATTGGATCCATCACTGTCTAGTGATGCCTCCTCACAGGATCTATGCAGCTCTGTTTATAGCATGTTGCTTGGCGTTGTTCTGTCACCAGTCGACTTTTAACAATTCTCTCTGCATAACCAAAATAAGTACTAAAGTCATGTAAACAGATTATTATTGGAGGCTGTCAGTTTATGCGGTTCTGAGCTCAGTATTAGCAATGTTCACATTACTGTGGATATCTATATATATAAACAATAACTTACTGAATGCAAGTAAAGCAACAAAATGCATTTTGCCTTGTAAGGGCATAAAAGATGACACAATATAATTATTTTAACATTATTACTGTCACATAATTTATTAAAAGTATTTGTAAGGGACAAATAAATAAATAAAATAAAAAAATGCTTTTAATCAATACTAGCTACTATATATCTGCATTTGTACCATCAAGCAAAAGATTTTGATTAATGTATTAAAATTTTTGCTCACAATATCCTGATATCTTTCATGAATATAGGATATTAAGGCCTCCGTTAACCTAACACCACTTGTGTCCTTCAGTTTTGGGCAACAGAAGGCTGCATTCTTCAATATGTAACAGCCTTGATGACTTGTTATGGTATTCGGTCTTGAAATCTAGACTTCAAATGAGGCAAGACTCCTTGTGAAATATTTCTTGACTTTCCTGTTAAATTAGCTGTGAGCAAACAATACATTTCTCTCCACTTATACCTCAGTTAACCACGCCAAGTTGTTGATTTAGCAGTTTCTTTTGGTGGCATCTGGTATTCAGTGTAGTCCAAGACATGTTGGCAAACTTAATAGCTCAACATTCCTAGCATATTGGCTCTTTAATGGTTTCACTGGCTGAAAATCTGGGTGTTGTTGTTTAGTTGAGAAATGAATGAGTAGCACTGTCTCAACCTCGTTGAAGCGTTGTCTGTTACATGCTTCATCAAAACTGATAATAACACAGGTGTCTACTTTGTTATATTATGGTGATTGATGATTGAGGACCTTATTTCTGAGGAACACATTATTGCTTAGCACATTCCCCTGGACCTGGGTAATGCTAAGGTCCTTTGTCTTTGTGCAGTTACTTTTAGAGATGAATAATTCTACAGTGGAAAAGTCAATATGTTTATTTTAAGCATCATTACCTGCTAGTAAAGTAAGTTTATGTAATGGTTTGTTAATTACAAAGTTAAAATTAGACTTCAACAACAATGGCTCATGTGTATTGGGTTTAAACGCATAATGACAAACATTCATTCAGTAAGTGCTGCAGTTAAAAACAGCATTTCCCGTGGACCCTTACCTCACAGAAAGACTTCCACAGCAAATTCACTCTCAGTCACAGTCACTCTTTCAAAGAACAGCCAGATGGTGAATATCTGAGCGGACGCGCAGGGAGTGTGTTCTTCTTCACCAAAAATGACTCAAATAAGGACTCAGCATGAACAGCAAGAAACAAAACAAAACTCTGAAACAAGAGTCTTGTTTCAATTGAAATAAAATAGATTGAATAGATGGCAGGCCATTAAAATAAATGAGAAAAATAGTGATGCTGTAAAAGCACTTGAATTACGTAATTAGGATGACAACAGCATGGGACAGTATAAAGAAGAAGACCATGGCTTTGACCACTGTGGTTCACCATTAATAGAGGTTTGCAATCACAAAAAGGTCATTCCATTGTGTCCCGGGCAAGGCAGGGGCTCTTTGAAGGGAGCAATTACAGCATTCACTGCTGCCAGGGCCCTGACTTATTTCTCTTCAGAGAGTGGGCTGTACACATAGTCCATTTTGCTTTTGCCCTATTTACCATCATTCTGTCTTCACATGCTGTTCTGTGCTCTTGTTACGACTGCTGTGGCTTCCAGTACAAAGACCTAATTACAGTAATGGCAAGGGATAAACAGATAAACAAGCAAGCAGATGAACTGCAAGCCATGACGGCAGTTTGATAATATGTAAACCTCCCACGCTGCTTGCATAAAATCCACCCCAACCAGCCAGTTAGCAAGTCAGAAAGACCAGCCAAGGGCTCCACCAAAGCAGATTACAAATAAGCATTAATAGGATACAGCTCTGTGTAATTATTCAGGAGATGTCCGGTGGTCTCATAAAACACGCCATTAAAATTAAATCAAATTCCATTCAAAATGTATTTTTGAATTAGAATTTGAACATGTTTGAATTCCTGCATGGGTGTGTATGTGAGGTGTGAATATATTCAAAGCATGTGCAGTAGCTCCAGGCAAGAAAGCAGAATAGGAATGGGTGACTAATGAGAACTTGTTTTACCACCGTTGCCTCGACTCTCTGGGTGTAGTGCTTAATCGTGACTGTGCATTGTGTCCGTCGTTTAACCATGGGACCTTGTCTTCACAATGAAGGGCTTGATGCAGGTGTTGGAGAAGGATGGCGGAGATCTAGAAATCTGTTGTTGTCCTTGATACTGCATAGTCCAGGATTATTGATCCAAGGAAAAGCACTCAATCATGACTGTGTGCGTTCTGTAGAGCCAGCAAAAAAATCCCTCGCCGGAAAATGAGTCCCAAGGAGCATCCCCCTTCAGGTTTTCAAACACAAACAGACACAGAAATTACACATAATTTGTTGTGTGTATGTGTGCACGCATTTATACTGATGACATTTTCACAAGGAGTTTCGCTTCACCCACAGCACCATTTAAACCCACTGTACAATAATGTTTATATGAGCTGTGAGGGCAAAGACATACTGGAAGTAAAAAAGAGCAAATGTGATTTTTTTTGTCAGTCTATATGTATTGTATATGTCCCTGTGATAGAATGGTGACTTGTCCAGGCCTGTCCAAGGCATCCAGGGATAGGCTCAGTCCCTCTCAATACTGAACATATATAGGAGACCAATGTATGCTTAAGAATATAAATAATAGTGTAAAAAGACTGTACTTCTGGGTGTCATACTTGAAATACAATGTGATTAAAGAATACAATGATGGTACAACATTTAAACAAGAATATCATATGTTCACGAAGGAAGGAACACATTGGTACAATTACTTTTACTGACAAGTAATTGTGTGTGTGCAACCAAGTTAAAAATGTCTGACTCAAAGTTCTCAGTCTCAAGAGTAAAAGAAAGAGAATAAAGTAAAAGGAAATAGTAAGCGGAGAGAAGCAATGAAGTGAAATATTGAATTGCACAAAAGCACAAAGAGGGATTCTGATCTGTACAACTTGAATAATCGACACAAGGTTAACGTTATGGGGGAGCATTGATATTAATGATTTAGCAACTGAACCTGAAATTCTGCAGAGAGCAGCGCCAAATGGAGTGTAGGTGAGATGAGTAGCAAGGGAGAGGAGAAAGGGCCTGACCTGTTTGGGTTGACAGATGATATCAGTAAGGACAAGATTGTATGCCATTTGTCCAGCCTAGTACAAGGAATTAACTTTTGGTGTGGTCATTTTACTTTTCAGGACACAATCTACATTGCTATTAATTTAATAAGAGAGGGCATGTTACATAACATACTTGAGCCTCAACAGAAGCCACATATGCACATAAATGTCAAACAGATCAAATATATGAGCAAAAATAAAAGTGCAAGGGGCAATTCTGTTATTAGGCTACTGATGTTTACTGTCACATTTTGATTCGTTATCTTCAACAGCAGGAGTGATTCCACAGAGTGCAATCTAAACTGTATTTGGTTACATTTGCTTATACAGGTGAGCATATGAAGAGAGCCCTTTCATCAGCCCTGAATTAATTAACCTGGTGGACTGACCACCAGCAGAATTTTGATAACACGAGTGACAAAAATTCAGAGGTGTGTCCCTCACAGCCATGGAGCAAAAGGTGGATAATGCGGTGAAGATTTTAAGATTATAATGGCAAATATGTGCATGAATCTTAATCAACAGAACCAGGAGTCTAGCCAAGTGGTTGTTTGCTGATTGCAAAGCAAAAATAAGCTCTACAATTGATCAGTCTTACTTGTGAGCAAGAGCTTGAGATACTTAAATTCCTCTTGTGGGGCAACAACTCAATCCCAGCTGGGCAGTGAGTTCGGAGCAAGCCACCTTTTTCTGGCAGAGTACTGTGGCCTCAAACTTGACACAGTTGACTACAAACCACCGGAAGAAGGAACAGAGAACAGACTTGACTTAGTGCCAAGAATGTGGATATGATTCCTAACTTTGGTTAAACAAGAACAGAATAATAAAAGATAAACAGTGAGTTGGACTTAGTGTTCCTTATCAAATGAGCCTGCCTGCTTAAATTGATCAATATGGAGAATATTGAGAATATGGAGAAAAATCCAGGTCCCAATTTTCGAGAGCCGAGGTGACGTCTTTATATTGCTTCTTTTGTCCAATCAACAGACCAAAACAGAAAACATATTAAATGAACAATGTGAAGCAGAGAAAAGCAGCAAATCCTCATATCTGAGGAACTGCAACCTGAGGGTGTGCAGCATTTTTGCTTTGACAAATGTCTTAAATGATTAATTACTTCATCAAAACTGCTGCCCATTCTTTCTCTTTCGACTAACTATTTGATTCATCAACTAATCCTTTTAAGCACTAATTGAATTCAATGTGTGCTAATCGTTTCGGCATTTGGTAGTTGAATGCATTCTTCCATACTCTTCCTTCCCTCCTTTCGCTTCTTTCCATTTCCTTTGCAAAACCAAACACTGTAGGACACAATCAGGGACAACTGCCATTGTCACTCTCATCACTTGCACGTAAGCCCTTGTCCGACCCCAAGGACGAGTGCACTCAATAACTGTCCCTGTCCAGACGCGGTAAGCCTGTGCCACAATCCCTTAAACCCCTGAACTCTGACATGCTTCAATGAGGTACATGAAGCCTCCTCCTTGGGGAGATTAAATTGAAACTCTTTCCCACTAAACTCCTGATTAATTGCAATTTTTTTTTAACTCTGCTAATCTGCACTGTTGTGTATTGTCCTCAAGCAGTGGTAAGTGATAACATCAGGCCAAACTGATGAGACGTGACAATGCTCCAGATCAGGACTTCTAGACAGAGAAATGATATGGTGACAAAAGCCTTGGATATGTTTCTCAAGCAGCTGCTCTCACTGATGAGGTTTTTGCGTCACCTTCATTCCTCACATTAAAAACTAATCAGAATTGAAAATGCAATTTTTGCCACTGCGGTGCCCAAAGTTTTAGACCCTTGTTGCTGCTTATTTCATTTCAGCCAATACTTTTATTTATTTATGAATTCAAGATAAATGTGTCAACTCAGTTTCTTTTTGCAAGGCGATTATCTGTCATTTCCCCATATCTGCCGCCTGTGTCCTACATACAGTTCCGTATTTACCCTTCAAAATTTCTTTATTTTGTGTTGAGTTTCAGATATGAAATTGTAAGTATGGCAGTCTAGGACAACCTTTTTCACATAGATTTATAGAGCACTTATCATTTGTTTTAGTAGCTTTCTTTGTCACATACAAATACAGTGTTATAATAGCATAACTACAGGAACACTATCTATCTATCTATCTA
>NW_023339774.1:14243991-14245099 GCF_004916995.1 Morone saxatilis | reverse complement strand
TATCTATCTATCTATCTTCCTTCCCTCCCTTCTTCTTCCTGCCTGTCTGGGATCTAAGATGCTACAGTGCACTTGTTTACTTTGACTGCACACTATTGTAATCCCTGAGGTGAGCTGAGATGCTACAGACAGAATTCTCTGTGAAGTGAGAACTGGAAATAAAAACTCTTGAGTTTGTGTGTTTTGAGTGTTTTTGTGTATATTTGGAGTCAGATCATGCTGCTCTACAGTGAGCAGTGCAGTCACATACCGTGCTGTACATTGGTTCCACTTTATAGGTTTTCCAGCAGAGTAATTGAATCTCTGGCTCAGTTGACCTTTACCATCAATACTGTACTGACTGTATAGGTTCACGTTGTACTGAATTGAGCCTTTCACTGTTCTTTTTAAAATGTTTATAACTGCATTGTCAATTGCATCTTTCCAATTATGTCGTCACTGTCATTATTGTGGCTAAATATATACTTTTTCAGTTAGAAAGCTTAGAAATAGAGGGAATAATATATGTTCTAAATATACACTTCCCTCTGTAACAAGGGACGACTGTTACAGCGGGCACCTTTCGTTCATGGTTCACCACCCCAGTATTGGTCTTAAAGTGTCATTTAGCCACAACTGGGAATGGAGCTCAGATCACAGACTGATTCCTGAGAGAACTTTGCTGGATGTGATATTTGGCTTCAGTATCTGACCTCTTATCTTAACCTTTTTAATACTCTTTGTGTATGTCTCCGAGAAAAGATATCTTTCATCCCTCTTTTGCATAAAAATCACATTAATTTCTCCAGTCTGTTATCGCTGGATACGTTTTGGAGGCATGAGACTCGAGGCCTGTTCGTCACATAATGAGAAAACTCGTATTATCTGTCTATTGGTGTGCAGGCTTTTGTGCTGGTAAATGACATAATATACATTATATAGATGTGAATATAGAATGTACATGAAGATGATATTGTTTTTTTTGTTTTGTTTTTTGCCTGTAAATAAGTTAGCAGATTAATTTACTACTAATTTAGACATTGTTAATTTGATTGTCAATTTATTAGATACAATCTAATCAAATACTAGCCTGCATTAAAACCTAGAAGCATATATATATATATATATA
>NW_023339774.1:14225800-14243891 GCF_004916995.1 Morone saxatilis | reverse complement strand
AGCAGCTCTCACTTTTCACCCGTTTTGCGAAATCATAAGTAAGAGCAGAGGCTCCCATAGCCAATGAGCGGGCCCCTGCTGTGCCGTTAAATACAACTCCTAGTATGCCCCGCGTATAGTGGGTGCGGGAGGGAGGAACAAATCACTTAGAATACACCGGATCAGGGTCTAGTGTACTACAGGCTGTAACGGTGGTTGCTGTGACAACCAGATTCGACTGTTCTTCGTCACTTCCCTTTCACAACAGGCTTATGGCATACTGAACCGTGTGAACGCTAGGGCACCGAAGTGTGTTTGCCGCCGTGATCCACTTTTTCAGGACCAATGACCCTAATTAGCACTGCAGAAGTCCAGCCTCTAGACCGGACAAACCCAAGCTGATCGGAACCAACACACTTACTTGTTTCTAATCGGAGTCTTGGAGCAGGTGGTATCCACACGGTGGCCAGGATTAGTGGCATTTAACATCGCGAAGGTGGGTAGCAGCATGTTTAATGGCCTCATAGCATGGGAAACCAAAAAAACAGGGGGAAAATCAGTGAATGTTCAAACAAAGGCTTTTCCACATGGCATATCAAGCACGCAGGAACAAGTGACACGAGCCCCTAAGATGAAGCTAAGACGGGAGTTGAAAAGTAAAAGCATACGACGATGGGGTAGAGAGGCACAATTAGCTCCAGAGCGCACATGAGAACGATATAATCACTATAGCAGCATAGATGCCGCAGGAGCGTGGGGGGGGGCCCGCGGGGGGGATAAAATTCATGAAAGGAACTCGTTTCTAACTAAGACATATTTAGTCTGTAAGACCACTTCAGAGTGTCATGGTGTGGGGCCTCAAGCCTCTGAATATGCCTGACACACGCCACATGTCAAAAGCAGTACATGGTAATCACCAACACATCCACACAAGGCCTTGCCTCAGAAGAAGTCAATATCTGTCAGCAGTAAGCATCAGCAGCCTGGAGTTTTGGCTTGCCCCCCTACAGCTGACCTGTCAGTATGCCTCAGGCATTGCATCATTAGTATAACCCCATGTCAGCACTCACTCATGTTGTAGCCCAATACCCACTGTTTTTGGTTACAAGGAGTTATAAATTAAGTCTGTGTGCAAACTCCATATGTTCATATTCACCTGCAAGTGAAAGATTGGAATTGAGAGTTGCCTCATATTGTATAATATAATAATAGAGACTATTGTTTTGTAATAGTTTTACCAACAGGCTGTATTTGTGGTCCAACAAACTAGGTTTCCTTGGTTTTCTAAAAATGCGAAATCCCCCAAAATGACTGCATACTTTTATCACGAACATTTTAACAATAATGTCTAAAGTTGTGGAAGAGGTTTTTGTTTGACATAAAATGGAAATCTAAATACAGAAAACATTTGCGTCATATTATTTCCTAGTAGTAAACAGTATACTATCTACCAAACCTGGATCATATTCAGATCCTAAATAACAATAAGGTGCATCTATGAAAACAGGTTTTGTATTCTTCAAACAGTCAAAGTACAGTAATTCTTAGCTCATTCAGATACAGCATCAAATTAAAACATTCATATTTAATTTGGTACATGCTGTAGCTTGCAAATATAAAAATAAAGTGGAAAGAAATGTAAGCCAAAGAGTAAGGCTTGTACACCAAATGTGCTAATAAAAAAATCATAAATTCTTAAACCTGTCATCATCAATGACAGGTAGAGAGAAGTGCATGATCAAAATTATTTGATAAAAAATCAGTGCAGATGTAAATAGGTTAAGACTGTAGTACTGATTCTCCCCTGAATTTGCTTTGTATATAGGCTTTCACATGGAGGATTATACAAACTGCAATTGTATATGCATATAATTCTAATGGTGCCTTGTTTTTATTAATGCATTGCAGACTTATTTGTCTACCCCCTGTCAAATGTCCTCTGTAGTTTGTGACTCATCTGGAACATATCCAATGAAATCTTTAGGGGCTGCATTACTTTTAATGATGAGGGCACTGATTAGACAGTCTTTGTCTTGCTCTATTGAGGTCGTTGACAGGGCTGAGGCTCCTGAGTTAATCAAATGAAGAAAAAAAAATCAAGATCTTAAACAAGATAGATATAGGCAGCAAAGCAAAGACAAGTACTGAGAAAGTTACAGACCCTCTAAAAGCTCATGCATGGTGTCTGCCTACCTCCAGTATATTGTAAACACATACAGAATGTCTTGCATGAGTGTCAAGATGAGAGCCTGAGAAATCCCAGTCATTTTTTATCCTGATGCATGCTTAGTCTGAAGCCTAGGCAACAAATGTGCCCTCTGGGGAGTCTCTGACTTCTTTCTCTGTCTTTACTGAGAGGCAGGATGTATGGCCATTGTCACTTATGTCAGATTCAATGCTTGTTAGAGCACATTTATGAAAGAATACCAACAGTTCACTGCATACATTTTGATTCAAACACTGCACAAGATACAGGATGCTAAGAAATTGTAGACAGTAACTAGAATAGCTGGCTAACTTAAAGGTCCGGTGTGTAGCATTTAGCAGGATCTATTGGTAGAAATGGAATCCAACAATTTATAGATATGTTTTCAATAGTGTAATAATAAAAATAATTGTTGTGTTTTTGTTAACTTAGATTTTTTCTACATAGTCACTGGGTCTTCTAAGAGGAAAAGGACAAATACTGGCTCTAGTGTAGCGTTTTCATGACCATCATAGCAGTCGTAGTCCTACAACCTTAAAACGAGAGGGTGAGGCAAGAAAAATAAAAATGTGAAACATGAATCACAACAGAAAACATCTGGCAGAGATCACAATGGAACCACTTTGACTGATGACTAATGGGTTTTGGAGAAAAACAAAAAAACACATAAATAATAAAAATATTTTATGGCTACAGTGACAAGAATTTGGCTTGACAACAGGTGTGCTTGCAAATGAGCTATAGTATAATGCCATTAATAACAAACAGCCAAAGGCAAAGACCATATAAAAAATTCATTAATGTTGATGTATCAATCAGGCAACACAACATCTCACAACACCTACACACACACACACACACACACAGAGAAAAAAGAAAGAAACCTAAACTTACTCTGGACTTGTTCCTGCTCTGTGCATCAGCAAGACTGAAGGCTCTGTTGCTAGGCATTGACTCTTCATCAAAATGTCCATCCATCTTTTAACTTGTGTTTGAGTGCCTTTTTGATGGCAAGCTGAATGAGATAGACCCTGTGTTTTGAGAAACATGCGATGCAGTGCTTGGAGCCAAATGCTTTTAAGAGTTGAGGATGAGTTCTTGCATGTTTCAGTGGATACCTCCATCACAAAGATGAGGGTGAATGCTGTGAGTGCAGTTGGTATGGCCTGAAGTGCAAACTGGAGTACACTGAAAATGTTGGCCACAGTCAGTTTTCCATCTTTATGGGAACTCACTGTCTCCATCATCCTTTTCACTTGAATGTTACTGTGAAAACAACATCATATTTAGATTTGAAGAGTTTGATGCCAGGTTATTTTAGTAGAGTCTTTGATGGATCCGCAGTCTTTCTGCAGCCTTTGGGTTTGATGCAGCCACGCGCTAATGACCTCGCCACATTACTCTCCACCACACACATTTCTTCTTGCACAGCATCGATAATGCGTATAACTATTCTCATGAGTTCTTATTTTTCATCTCTGCCATTCTGTCTGCTTAATAAACTACAAATCCTGACAAAGATTTACTGTGCGTGCATCTCTTGCCTTGAACCTGCCTTGGCATCTACAGTGGAATCAGAAAGGACCCAAAGTGTTGTAAAATAAGTCTCTGCGCTCAGTTTCTCAATGCATTGCAATGTATTATGCACTGTTAACAAATGCAGCTGCAGTGAACAAATCTATATTTCTTGCTTGTGGTTTTCTGTTTGACAGCTCTACAAATGCTCAATCCTTATTCCTTATGTGTTAGGGTGTTGGCCTTTAAGTGGATAGCCTTAACTGTAGTGCTTGTTTTGTCATCTTATAAGTGTCTATAAAAAGCCTTTATACTCTTTGACATCTCTCTCAGGTTTTAGGAGGTTGTTTTTTTATTTTTTATAATGGTCTTTGTACAGTACTCTAATACAAACCTTGAGTTACAGGCAGAGTATAAACTTTCAGAGCATCATGGATAGATTTCTCTGGTGAAAAGCCGCAGTGGTAACCGTGGGGACTGTATCATCCACCAGCCTAACAATGAAGCCTGCCACCACTTTGGTAGAGTCTTGATTCATTGGTTGCAGACTCCACTAAAACATTTTTGCAGAATTACATTTGCAGTAAGGCAGGCAAATGACAAAGTCCTTTCTGCTGTGTGTCATAGAGTGTTTTGACTTGAAGGCAGACTGACTCATTATCTGTGCAATTACGCAACTTAATTACGACTGCTAGGGGCTAGCCCTGCATCTTTACTGTCCATCTGTCAGGCTTTCTTGAACTCCATCCATCTTTTTTTGTCCCTTTTCTTTGGTTTCAAACCCAAGGATGTAGGAAAATTGGGATCTGAAGACAGCTGAGGGCTGTCATCTGTCTGTCGTTTTTTTATCCAGATATTGCAGCGACATTGGTTGTCTTGTTTTTCAGTATTTTGAGCGAATGATGTTATATTTTAGCTAGGGCTGTTTTCAAAGTTGAGGTATCATTATTTACTAAGCACATACAGAAACTTGCCTCTTTCAAATGCTTTCAATCTTTATCCTGTCTCAGTGGTGACAGACACCAGTGTTTAAGGGAAAAAAATAGGGAGTTGTCCTTTCAATACTGTTGACATTTTACTTGCTATGCCTTGAGTGAGTGTAGTGCTATTCTTGGCCAAATTTATGTGTTTAGAATTTTTTTTTTTAAATTGCCTGTGATTTAACATTAATCATGAGATTAATGAAAATATGAAAAAACACTACAGCATAGTAGGCTATTAAAAAAATGATGCCTCAAGATAACTTCAGTTGTAGATGTAGATGTGTGTTGTGTCTCCATTAACATCTGAAAAAGATTTGTTACTGTATGTTTCAGATCATTTAAATGGAAAACTATTCTGTTTTGGACTGTGTGTGTAAATTGCTACAGTGCTTCAACAACACAACATATCAACATCCTCACTCACAGCCATGGTCACATCTTTGATTCGGTCTGCTCCACTGGTCTTATAATACATCAACTCTTCAGCCTCAACCTCAATATTTCTGACCACCTGGCAATCACTATGCACAACCCTATCTCAATCCCAAAAGATAAATGCAAAATATCCTTCAGCAATCTCCCCCTCAGCTCTTCTTTCAGCCTATCTTGACAGTAAAATGTCTGTCTCCCCTCCCCTGCTGTCTGATATTCCCTCCAATCTTGTCAATTTTTATAATGACACACTCTCCTCTTGTCTTGATCAGCTGGCTCCCATTAAAACTAAAATGGTCTCATTCACACACTCAGCTCCCTGGTGTACTCCTGAACTCCACCAAATGAAAACCTGTAAGCGCCAGCTTGAAAGACTCTTCAAGAAAACTGGTTTAACAGTGCATCTCCAAACCTAGACAGACTACACTGCCCAGTCCATCTGCGTCTCACACCTCATACAGTCCGGCTCTACAAGCCCAAATGCTCTCTTTTAGCCACCTTTACCAACTTCACCACTACCACTCAACCCCTGTCTCATTTCACCCCTTTGTCACCAACTTTATGATAGGAATGAGTGGCCTACTTGTGTTTTGCAGCCTCTAACTCAAAGCCAACCTCATCTTCATTTACTTTTTCTAACAATTTTAATCTGCTTTCTAAGCAGGAAACTTTAAGGAGGTCTACAGGAATAGGATTTTCCCACCTTGAATCCTCCCTCAACATTACCAGTACTGCCCTCTCCTAGCTAAGGTCATATCTCACAGACAACAGTGCATCAACATCAACACTCAATCCACAACTCCTCTGTCCCAAGGTGCCCCCCGGGGTTAGAGTGCTTGGTCCTCTCCTGTTCATTCTCTACATGCTCCCCCTTGGTAACTTCATATGAAGTCATGGTCTGCAATTTCACTGCTGATAACTTCCAGCTCTACATCTACACTAAATCCATCACCACTGCAAGTCATTCCACTCTGACCAACTGCCTCACTGAAATTAAATCATGGATGCAAGCCAACTTCCTAAAAAATAAATTGTGATAAATAAGATGATGATGATCATTGGTCCCAAATCCCTTACCAACTCACAACTTCTGCCTCACCATTGATAAATTCCCTGTCTCCATCCCCACAGATAAACAACCTTGAAGTAATTTTTAACAGCAACTTCGCCTTCGAACACCATGCCAATCAAATCACCTGAACTGGCTTTTTATACCTAAAATACATCTAAAATACATCTCAGCTTATCTCAGCTCTCTGCTGCCAAAACTTGATCAATGCTTTCATTACATCCAGAATTTACTACTGCAACAGCATTTAGTATGGCACATCCAAAGTCGCCAAATAAACTCCAGTACATCCAGAACTCTGCTGCTCACATGGTCACCCACTCCTATGATCACACCTGTCCTCCAGAACCTCAACTGGCTCCCTTCCGCATCACAGATCCAATTCAATGTCATTCTCCTCTGCCAACCTCCTGTCTCTACCACTCATTATTATTATAATTATTAGTATTATTATTATTATTAGTATTATTATTATTAGTTAGTAGTAGTTGTAATATAATTAATATTAGTATTACAAAATGTGATGGGCCAGAACCAAAGAATGTTTGGCATTTTTGCTCAACAAATGACTGAAATGATGAATTGATTGTCAAAGTAGTTGCCAATTAATTTTCTGTCAATGAACTAATCAAGTAATAAAAAAAATTAATAAATTTGTTTTCTTATTGCCCTAGCAGGTCTTTAGCTCTTGCCGTTCCACAAGGGACTTTATTTAATTATTTCCTTATTTATTTCTTATGCCTTAGTTATTCCTTGGTCCATATCTAGGCTTGAGATATTTATATTATTCCAGATGAAATTTGTGCCTATGATATCCACCTAATAAGATACAGAGATTTCCATTTGTATTGTTATAATTACTGTAAACATCAACTGTTATTCCATTTCTGTAAAATCGCAGATTCTTCACTTAAAATTCAACTCAAAATGCACATTTTAAGCAGTTTCACTGCCCCATTACCCTTACATGAGTATGAAGATTCATATTTTTGGCAACAGTCGTCCTGCTTTATTAATACGTTTTCAAACACATGCTTGGTGATTTCCATATTAGTGGGAAGCGCAGTTTTACAAAATATACATGGCATTTGGTGCAGTGAATTTATTCCGTTTAATTGATTAATTTTGATTTACAATGAATGGAGATCTCTGAAGCTGCACTGCAGTCCTATGCTGGGGGACATCAAATAGATGCATACACACTGACATTATTCATGAAGCTGAGAAATGAAACCATGATGAATGACTGGCTGCTTATTTATGCAAACACACACACACACACTACATAAAAAAGACAAGCACACACACCATACACACACAAACACCCTGCACACACAGGCTGCTTTGAAACGTTGAGTGAGTCAAGAGTCAGAATGGCTCTGTCAGTCTAATCAGCAGTCAGCACAAGCTCAAGATCCATCAAAAGAGAGACGAAAGATAAGTAATTTTTACTTAATTTGCCGCATTTATTCTCACTCTCCTTTGGGTCTTTTTATTTAATTCTGCACAACAGACACAACATATTAATGTCATGAAATGCGGCCAAGTTAATAAAATGAAAGACGGCACTAAGACGTTTATCACTACGACTCTATTCTAGTCCACGGCCCTTACTTCAGTGTAGCTCACAGCACTTTAGACAGAGCAAAGATAGAGAGAGGGTGAAAGAAATTAAAGGGAGCATAAACAGGAGGTTTGGGGCTGTGGGATGGTAGGTTAATTTTGACTGTAATGATTAGACCTGAAGCTGGATATGGTGAAAATGCTCTTGTCCATTTGCTCAAAGCAGGCATCTTGCCAGCACATACACATGACCAAGGCAAGGCAAATGTGTGTGTGTGTGAGTGTGTTCTTACGTTGAGGGGAGGAGCAGTTTGTGTCCCCGTGTGTATGTGGGTGTAGGTGCATGAGCGCTTGTGTTTCACTGCCATGTGTTTACCCAGTGTTATGAGCTACAACCTTGGCACTGTTTTCATACTCCAGACATGCTCCTCCACCCACACAGTTCTGCTAGTGAGGAGATCTGGAATGAACCATCCCTACCACCCACCCAGCAGCCTTCTAACAAGTAGTTGTGAGGCATGTATGTGTGTTCGTTGAAATGCAGCAATCAAAAATCTATTTGTCGATCGGCCCAAAATGCACGAGAAGCAATAATGTGGATCTCTCCACTGCCACATCCTTTTACCCCTACAGTTAAAGCACGGCTGGAATTGCAGTTGTTTTACCCAGTTTCTGGGTCTTAACTTTGCCTTCTGGCTTTACGATGTTGCAGCTGCTGACTGGTTCACTATTTTCTGGTTTACTTTTTTACACAGTGCATTTACCTAATAATCAGTCTGGCCCACACAAAATTTCACTTCACTGTTTCCATCAAAAAATTGTATTCTATCACTCTTGCTAGGTTGCATTTCAGTCCTACATGAAATGCATAAATTTAGTTCCAGGTAAAAAAAAAAAAAAAAAGAAGCAATTACTGCATTAACATAACATAGCCGCAAATGCATAGAACCGGTCTAAATTATTAAAATATAGCAAGCTTACCTGGGTCTGTGTGACCTTGAGTCCTTAGAGCTGTTGCTGATCATGTGGTTTCTGTATCTGCCACAGCTGATGAAAAGCAAGACCACAATTCAGCAAGAAAATACTGAACGTTGTTGTACGAGCATGTGATGTTCATGCTTCTCTTTCAGATTATAATCATAAAATGCTAAATTATAGTTTTTTGTATTCTTTGAAGATCATTTCAAAATACACTTGTTATCTGAAGGCAAAACATGACAAAAAACAATATAGCCTTCTGTCATCTGCAAATGTATTTATTTCTTTAATATATATTTTTTTGCTTTTATTGATAGGACAGCTCAAGGTAGACAGGAAAGGGGGCAGGTCTGACTCAAACCCATGTGCACTACAGCAAAGACTACACCTTGGTACATTGGATGCCAGCTCAACCAGGTGAGCTACCAGGGGGCCCCTGTCATCTCTAAAGTTTGACATTACAATTTCATTAAATGCAGGACTTACATTTGTGAGGTGTGGTTGTCCTAATATGTGTCGGAATGTTACATTTGAAATTTGTTGTAAATTCACCCATTTTTAAGGCCACTCATTCCCTTCCCTAAAGGCACGTGTCTGCATATTGAATGTTCACCATAGATTGAGAAGTGTTGGCTACAATATTTGCTGATAAACAACTCTGTCTCTGTCTGTTCCCTCCTTACACTGAACTAGTGAGCTGCACATGCATAGATGAATGTTGTCCCTTGGCAAACAAATCAATAAAACTCATTTCCTTTTGGTCAATTGTTAATTAAATGCCAGTTTTCCCTCAATTAAAAACTGACTGAAGTGCAGTATATGGCACATAATCATATTTTTCCTCTGCATCCCCTGGGGCAATTGCAAATACCCAGGAATGATTGCTAATGCAAAATCATTTTCTGATTTGTATCTGCAAATTGCTGCTGCCCTTGTGGTATCATCAAAGCTAGGTAAGTTTTATCAGCCCCCCACCTGGTAAATGATTTTAATGTTGATAGGTTAGATTACCCAGAGAGTAAGGCTCGCCAGTATGCTAAAGGTCATTTAGTATTATCTAAAGGTTATGCCTGACAATTATGCAGAATAGGAAAGTGGTCTTAAATCCAAGCATAAGGTATATGTATATGTGAAATACACCAGCCATGTTATTCTATCGGGACAAAGTCTTTTCATTACAGGGATATTTCTCAAAGGGATAATGAAACGTCACAGTGGATCCACAACTTACATTACCTTTCAGTTTTAAAAATCTGCCATCTTCCATGAACAACTGCAAGGTCTTTTGTGCTGTAAGATGCACTACATTGCTTGAAACAGATATCTGACCATAAGAGTAATGCATTTGATACTGGCCTTGGTGAAGTCACCATCAACCAGGATCATCCATGATTGGAGGGGCAGGTGTGGAGAAAAGGGGAGGGGGGAAATGGACTGGGAGCAGAAAGGGGGAGGAATGACCATGGATCAAGCTGTGGTGCAGAGATGTTGCTCAATGGGCCGCAGTCGCAGTGAGATATAAAGCTTATGACAGATGCTTCTCTTGAAAATGCATTACTGCAGCAGGCTTGAAAGCATTCAAGTTCAAGAGTGTTGAAGGGAATATCTAACCAGAATACTCAAAGCTTTCTCAATTGTCAACATGTATTCTTTCCTGCTGCCAGCACCCACATGTTTACGCTTACACATGCCTTTACAGACAGACATGCACACACATATCCTCGCTGTCATTCATCCAGTGGATGCATGCACGGATGCGTTAGGGTGGATGCCACCAAAACGCATCCATACATGCATGTAAAATAAAAGCAAGGATATTTTTTTCCCTTGTAAGCATTCATATTCTCATAAAACCCCAGTTGTAGTCACAAATATATTTGTTCCTGTGTTGCAAAGCACCCCTGAAGCAGAGTCTGCAGGATGGATTTGCTCGGCACACCCAGACAATTTGCATTTTCTCTCCCCTTTTATTTATTCAGTTTTTAGCAGACAGTGGTGTATGTTTAAGTAGGTTCCAAATACAACAATAACAGAACATGCATTTTAATTGAGCAGTTAAACATATTAATACTGCAGATCAATTGTGGGCAGTGAATATTCAGATACTACAGTTTAGTTTGAATCCTTCGTTTAATTTTTAGAAAATCAGATTTGAAACAAACAAATCATTTAGTTACCTAATAGGCTTATGCAACACAATTGAAATAGCCTCTCAATATCAGGGTAATTCAGTATTTTCAAATATTATAATATGCTAAGGTGAAAGGCTTCATTGTCTTTTAACACAACAGGCAGGCAATCCTTCATTCGCCCTAGCAAATTAATCTGTATGTGAGTGTAAGAATTAATCAGAGGCTGTAATTAAACACAGGTTAAGTTAGGTAAGCTGTTTCAGGCAAGCAAATGCACTCAGTGGTGCTAAGTTTAACTTGATTACTTAGTAAAAACATGGATACACATTTAGAAATGGATATACTGTCCGAGAGAAACTCTCTGAGAGAGACTGTCCTCACCAGACAAACAACACCACTGATTGTTTCTTAAAACACCCTTTCTTAAGATTTTCCTAAAAAAGACCTCAGATGATTCTGCAAATAATGACTGGTGTCATTCACGAGCAAAGATGAATGTAGTGTGACATTGTTGTAGTACGGCAAAGTGGACATTTAAAACTGAATACTGCCCTGTGTTAAAGCCCCTGAAAAATAGTTTAAAATATTAAGAATTGTTCGATAATAGACTCATAGATATTAAATAGATTCATGATTCCTGACATAATACAACTAAATAAAAAATATACTATACTATATTACTATACTATAACTATCAAAGGAAAAGATTTGGGGAAAAAAATCTGCAAAAATCAACTAATCTGGTGTTTATAGCAGATTTGATTGATAGTGGCTCACACGTGTCATCACATTTTGAGTCAGATGTTGTTAAATCTTTATTGGTGCACAGAACTATGTGCAAAGTTTTTTCCAACTGAGCCTACATCAAACCAGTGAGAAAAACAAAAAAACACTAAAATCTTGCATGCAATATAACCAAAACTGTATGTGTTCATGAAGGATCCCATTCTCCAATTCCTTATCCCTCAGAAGAAACTCTTTGAAAAAATAGACTTTTAGAAAACTGGCCTTTGAAAAATGTAAGGGGATTTGTTGTTTCAGATATCAGTGAAACAATGAAATACAACCCAGGAAGTCCAGTTGGAGTGAATTTGAAAGCTTCAGATGCCAAAACACCAGACTGCAGTTAAAATTTTATGTGGGGGTGCCAAGGTAACTCACCTGGTAGAGCGTATGCACCACATATCAAGGTCCTTACCACATCGACCTGGGTCAATTTGCTGCTTTTCATACCCTCTCTCCACTGCTTTTCCTAGTAAAGCAGAAATGCTGAAAAAAAGGATTATACTAGAGGATTGCACTGGGATTGGGATCCTGCTGATTTTGCGGAACATAATGTAAATATTACAGGAGTGGGCGGTTTTGGCTTTGCTGTGGCTGGTCATAAAATAAACTACAGATCCCTTGATTTAGCTAGCGCCAACCAGAAGGGTGGAGATGGAGTCAACAAATTAAGTTGAAAAGACGATTAAAGCAGGTTTTGACTAAACAAGAGCAAAGCAGGGCAAGTCTGATTTGGAGAAATTTCTTAGTTGTTACTGACACAGTAAGATAACATCTTTTCCCTGCGGGACAGGAGAAAATCTCTATTGTGCGTTCGTGCATGGTCAGAATGTCTGCGAGTACGGGCAGGAGTAGACATAGCACATAGTGTGGGCGGACAGTAATAGCCAGAAAACCTGCGGGAGCGCAATTGAGAAAACAGTCCCACGCAGGGCTCTAGATTGTACTGCTCTGGAAAGTTATCATGGTAGCAACCGTTTTGTCTTTTGTTGCAATGATTGGGAGGTGAACAGTACAAATATAATATTCATTTTACAAAAGAATCTCCCAGGAATTTGTGCTTGCACATATCTGAATGACTTCCCCAGATCTTTGCAGGATGATGCACTGTGTTCCGCCAAAGGTTTAGCCAGGTTCAACATTTTAGTCAGACAACCCTGTGTTTTTTGCTGAAGACCTCTATGTTGGCACCTCTGTGTTAACAGAGTGGTTCCAGTAAAAGAAATGAGGAATCTGCATTTTTTGTAGATCCAGAGCCAGAGAAGGTTCAGGGCTATTTTGTCGTCCTTCATCTGCCAGCAAGTAAATTTTAGGGAGTCGTGCTCCTCTTGAGCCCAGTAAAAAATTAATAGATTATTTATGGATCCAGAAGACATTTGTTGGATTGGGAGCACTGGCAAAGCATAACGACTTGGCCAAGTCCTCAGAGTTTAAAATGTTAAAGATCACTTAATTTAAGTACCCTGTAAGTTTATAAATGAAGAGGTAGCTTTATTTTATTCATCATTTCATTTCATTTCTTCTTATCCTATACCTAAACATAACTATATTTGTTGTTAGATATATTAAAAATACAATTTTGGAGGGTTTTTCTTTAACCTAGTTTATAGAACTGGTAAACTGTCTGTATTAAAAATTAATTCTTTGCAAGCAAAGTTATCTAATTTACATACAGTCTAGTTCTATCTGTACTTTATTTGAACTTTTTTACAAAAGGAATTATGGCTGAGCTACAATAGGGGTCCTCTGGGAAAGTTGTCAACCCTGAAAACATGCCTTTTCTATCTTGAGAAGCCTCAATCATGCTGGCCTATCCTACCTGAACAAGACAGCCTCGGTGTGGTCTTGTCAAACCCCAGTACCACCACCACAATTCTGGAAATCATAGACGGATGCCAGGGATTCATGCTGGTCGTCCATAATGTTCGGCAGCCTGTCCTCTGTTGTGGAGATGGCGTGAGCTTGGAGCACACTGGTCCACTGTTTTCATGCCAGATGCAACGGTGCAACTCCTGTTCTGCATTTGGAGCAGCTTGTGGATGGTCTTGTTGAGTTCCAGAAGGAAATTATCCTCCAGCAGGTAAACAGACAAATTATTATTACCTTCAAACACTCAGACACACACGCAGTACAAACAGTGACATTCATAGCTAGGGATAGATAGAGAAATCACCAGGGATAAAGGCCCTTGCAAGTGCACACAAAGGATATTTCCCCACATGATAATTGATGATAACATTCAATATGTCTGGAAATTTAGTGGTACACAAGAAATACACCATGACAGTTTTGCATTATGATCAGCAGGCTTGAAATTAATTTATCATTATTAGTCCCTCTCAAGTTTGAGTACCATGTATGATGCTGCATGCACACCATCAAAACGGCTGAGTAAACAGCTGACTATCTCTCCATAGAGGACAGTTGACAAATTACAAGGCGGAAAGCCGTTGAAATGTAGGCTCTAGATGCATATGCTACCAGATATGGAGTAGGTTACATCAAAGCTGCCGCAACAAAAACAGGGGGGGCCAAGGTACATTTTGCATGATTCAAATGAAGATGCTTCTCAATGGTGCAACGTATAATTTAAGTAATGCAACAACAATTATGTTGTCTCATAAATCACCTCTGTCATTTTATCATTTCAGATAGAGAGGTGATTATGGTGCAATGCTGCAGCAATTTCAGCAGAGGTTCTCAGTTTTCATCTGTCACGCACAAACCCAGAACATGCACTTCTGGATGATGAAGACTGGTTCTGCAGCGAGGCATGTGAGCAGGATGAATCATATAAATCGATTGTTACTGCGACTAAAGTCAAGGGAGGGCAACTGGTCCAGTGTGTACTCACAGACAGCTGCGGATGATTTGAGGGGTACTATGTTGAGTGTCTGAGACCGCAGAAAAGGTTGCCATCAGATACAGTGTACTAAGTATCTTCATTGGAACCCAAGAGCTTACATCAGTTTAAGAATACACCATAGGTTAGGGAGTGTCAAGTTTAATTGCAGATATATGTAGAAGAGAAGTATGAAATGTGCAAAAATAATAAATTCATTGTAAATGAAGTGTGTACCATAGTTCAATTCTGCTCAGACATTTCTTGTTAATGCAGAGAATGAGGACCAGGTCCAAAATTATTTCAAAGCTGTCGATGGAAAACGGTTCTGCCGCCTGGACAGACATAACACTGTGTGGGAGGATGGTGGTGATGACAGAATTCTAGGAAATGAACCTAATGTGTTTTTGGGACAAACACACAATGAGTTTTCCTTCACCATTAAATGTTGACTGTTTGTCTCTGTCAACCAAGCCTCTATTCGTTTAAATTGTAATTTAACACAATAGCTTAATAAGGGGTTTAACCATGATGTATAACCAGAGATATAACAGGCTAACAAACCTGCAAGATTTACAGGACATGTTGACTTAGACTTCAGTGAAATAGATGTTGATGATAACATGAATTAAAATGTTAGGTTTGAATTTGAATGTAATTCAGAAGGTTAAATATGTAACAATACAGTCAGCTTCACAATAGAGGGCTTAAGTTAGAGGCACTCATGATCCTTAAGATGTGCAAACCATTTTCAGTGTCACTATCCTGGTTTTCTAAAATAATGTTGTCGTAGTTTCAGTGGAATTGAAAAAAGCAACATTTTTGATCATGGGAGTATCCAGGAAGACACCCTTGCTCTAACAGAAAAGCAAGCTGCCACACCTTGTCAAAATCAGTCAAATTCAGAAGAAGTTTGTGGCTTGTTGTCATGGCGAATGTCAGTCAGGGAAACTCAACTGACTGCTCATGGCTAAAAAACACTGAAGGAAGAACCTCTCAAGAAGTCAAAGATAGAAGAAAAAGCATTGTATATGTATTTGCAGCTAGCTTATTGTTTGGGACTGAGAGAGAAAACTGACACTCAAAACAAGCAACACATAATGCTCTGCCTCCATGCCATGCACCTCACAACTGATTCAGTTAATATTACCATTTATTGTTCAGCCTTGTGATGTATTGTCAAGTTGTTGTATTGCCCCGTAAATCCACCTAGTAAACTGAGTTTTTACTGACTTTGAATTGTCTTATGTATGTAATTTGTTTATCAGTTTATCAACCTGTACGTAAACACATCGGCTATTTCATATTCAATCATAACGATGACCAAAGTCTTAACCCTTTAAATTCTTCAATTTTTTACTATAAAAAACTTGATTAGTTGTTTTTCAGACACATTATGATTGCCAAGATTCTTGCACAAAGAAAATCAAATTGACCAAAGTGAAGAGATGCCTTAGGCATTTGGGAAGGACTTGGATGAAATGTTTGCCAAGAGTATTGAGTATTTCATGTCCCCAGCCTTATCTTAGAGTTTTCAGAATTCTGCACACGTAAGACGACAAAGGCAGTACTTGCAAAGTTTGTGAAACAGTATGGAAAGGCTGAGATGTTTGCCTTCCTTCCAAGCAGGTAGCACAAAGGTTTTGAGGGATTTAGATATACCTCAGGGAAGATGAGGAATAAAGATGAAACACAGGTGTGATCTGAACATTGGATTAAAGAGGAATGGCATAGAAATTTGACATAAATCAGTGTATTTTTTTTAAAGAAGTATATTACAATGTGTTTAACTGTCACAAACTTGTGGAGTCAGACATACCGTAATCATTTTGATCAAGATTAAGACTATAATAATTGGTTGAAATAAAAGTTATGATCATCTCTCTTTCTCTGTTAGTATGGAAAACCTCTCAATCAATTCAAATCGATTCTTTTTTAACCCTAACCCTTTCAAATTCAAAACTTTCCCTGTTTTGTGGACCCACAACTTTCTAACTCTGTTATTTTTACTTTACTGCTCCTGCCTCCTCTTCTTTCATCTCAATGCCACTGGATTGGTTAAATTCTACATCTGACTAAGCGTCTTCCCATGAAAGACTTCCAGAAGATGGAGAATTATCCATCACTCTTGTTACGCACATTATTTGTGGAGAATTGAAATGATGTGTCTCATATGTGACTATTCAACATTCCCAGTCTCTCAGTCTTTTGATGCCGACGGTGTTGGCATCCTTGAGTGTTACCCTTCAAAATGCAAAATGACTAAGGAAAATGCTTCTGCAATCTTCTCTTTTCAAAACTGCAAAAGCAGGAATTCATGGAGAGCCAAATGGTTTTTGTTCCCCAGTGTAATTTATGCTTGTTAGTGGTATAAATTGTGTGCAGTGCCTCGAGGAATATCACAAAAAAAGGTGTTTACTTCAAGTAAGGATCCAAATTGGCTTTGAAGAAAAAAATGTACAGACTAAGGACTGGCCACACAGTTTGATTGATAATTGAATGTGAGCGCTGATGTTTTACCAGACAAGCTAGCTTCATTAGGTTTGAGACAAAGCATTGCACACAGATCTTAGATTTCAGTCAATCAAACACAACTACAGTAGGCGTGTGGTGCATTAGTTTCTCTAAAGCCAAAAAGAAGCATTTACCAACCAACAGTTTAAGAGTTAGAAAAAGTCAAACGTAGTCCTTTCTTGACAGGTTTGCTTAAATTGTATGTGATCGTGTTCAGCCTTGCCAGTGTTATTTGCTTTCTGCCAATCCAAATGTGAATACAGATACGTAAATATCTAGAATATAAAGTATAAAAAAAAAGGTATTAATAAAGAGATAACACAAATGCTAATCATGTAGCGCTGCATGCGTTAGACTGAAGGATAAACCTTTTTACCAGCCTAATCCTGCATAGCATTATTTCTGATGGGATATAATTGTGCTTATCTTACTTGGGGATCATTTTGAGTTCATCCCTCACACACTGTTTACCCTCCAACATCACTGCTGGCTATCTGTGCAACTGCACAGTCAGGTTTATCCACCCAGTCAAATTAATCCTCAGGAACAGCTTTGAATGTACCATATCGCGGCTGGATTTGGCACATGCATATAAGAAAAAATGTCATTTAGAGGGAAATAACAGACTCCTGTTGGCAGTAATTTAGAGACAAAAGATACATTAGTTACCCATATGGTTTTCCACTAATTCTCCAAAGTGCCTATCCTATCCATTTGATTTTACATAGTATAAATTACTGTGAAGTACAGACTTCCCAGAATACTCTCCTGCCTCATACTATTTGTGGCTACACTCATATTTAAGGTAACTAATAGTGCCATACACATCAATAACTGTAATGCCACTTGACTTACTCTTGCAGTCAATCCCACATCTTTATGCAAGCGGTGATAATTTTCAAAATTGAATTAATCTGTTGTATAATAATTTACTTCATTTTATACTGCCATCTCGCTCACTTTACTTATGGAAATAAGCACCCATTTACAGCTTGACATAACAGCTTACACAACTTCTCTTACACAACCTCAAATGGCCTTGTCTCCACCATTACAACCAGACAACCTACCAGCCTATTCAATTCAATTCAATTC
>NW_023339774.1:14152723-14225619 GCF_004916995.1 Morone saxatilis | reverse complement strand
GGGTGGTCATCTGCCTTGACCAGCCTCTGTTGTCCCTTCAAGATATGGCACAGTGAAATCTTTTTTAATACTTGCACCTACAAAATATAATTTTTCAACCTGGTTTGAATGTGAACCAAGTGACAACATGTGTTTTACTCTGAAAATAAGAAAGGAGTGCATCCTGTGAACCGACCCACACCTGATTTTTGGCCAAATGCCCCCCTGTTGGTTAAACTGAGCTGAGTGCACGAGTTTATTCCCCATCAAAGCAGTGACCAAAATATCCAATGGGTTTCAATAAATGTTCTGTTTTACCTTGCATATCTGATCCAAATTGTAAACCTGGGATGTTATTCTAGATTTATTCTTCTTAAAAACATAGACTTTAGATGAGAAATAAAAGCTGAAGCACATAAAAAAAGAAAGTTTTACAAGGCCTAAATTAACGCTATGCTCCAAATATGCTGTTTCTATGAGAAACTGTTTACTAACATGTTTGCCATATGTGCAAAGTGTACAATGTTGTGCTTACTGCTGGTTTCTGCTACCCCTAAGTGGTTGAGGTTTGATAAATATTACAGGAAAATGTGAATTAAATTGACAGTAATAAGTGCTTCTTGTCTTGCAAAGGTTTAAACATGTAGGCAACAACCTTAAGCAAAATATCTTATATGTCATATCTTATGTAAAGACAGTTTGTTTTATCATATCATATCATTTTCTGTCAACCACATGGACACATTCTGGTGTGTGTGTGTGTGTGTGTGTGTGTGTGGTGCATGCAATTTCAACCTCACTTCAAGGAGAAAAGAGCCAAGCACATTTCCAACCACTTTGTTAATGACAATGACTTTCTTGTCACATTTTTCAGGCTACCAGGGCCTTAGCTTACTGATGCTCATTTTATCTAATCACATTTATCAAACAACAAAAGGCCAGAGCAGGCAGAGGAGATCCACACTAATTACATTAGAGCTGGGAGAAGATTGGCACATGTGATGAAGTGATTTGGCCACTCACAGCCCCCACCAACCATGCTCAATAACTTCAACCCCTTCCCAGTTGTTTATGAGATTGAGCTGTCATCCAGACATCACTCACGCCCTTTAAGATGCTGCTTTAGTCTCTATGTTACAGACCCACCAAAACAAGTAGTGCAGCAGCAGGATATGATGTTACTGAGTGAGTTAATCAAATTAGAAAAAGATCAGGTTAAAAAAAAAAAAGTCAACTAATAAGAACATCATGTCTGTGACTATAATATAAATGTATTGTCTTTTCACATAGCAAACACACACACTGCAGGAAACTAGTTTTTGTCATTATACATGGCAAATTACAGTTTTCTCCCATGCTATTTAAATAGCTTCAACAACATTCTCATCATCATGCAAATATCGTCCTGTGTATATTCTGCACTATATTTTTCTCCAGATGCTTGACACGGTGGGCTTCAGGAGTCACAGACAGCTCAAATAGGTCCCAAAAAGCAAATCCAGCATCTCTTTGTGGCAGTCAGTATTTTCCCTAGAAGACAGAGTGTCGCTCTCTTACTACTGTACAAGCTTTCAACACAACTCAGAATCTTCTGTTGACACAAAAGGGTGTGTGTTTGAGCCTGTGTGTGTGAGAGAGAGAGAGAGAGAGAGAGAAAAAGAGTGTTTGTCTGTGTCTGTGTGCTTGTCTGTGTTTGCTGAGGGGGTACAGACAGGAACTTAGGAGTTTGCAGCTGTCACAATGAGATGTCAATATTTATGACATGTTGTTTGCTATCTGGTACGTGTGAACTCTTTCTCCTTCAGACATCTGCTTCAGATATTTGCACATTCATATTACACACTCAAGCATTACGAGAAGAAACTAGAAAGCCAGTAAATTCAAATTAAGTATATACAATTATTTTATTTACCTTTCCCCATGTTCTATGCATGTAATCGATTTCAATTTTTTTTTAAATTTCCAGTGAAGATTCCCTAAGCGTAATATTGTCTCTTTCAGGAAGGCCCTGTTCATACTCACACTGTTACTATACACACATTCACACCTGGAGCTTCCCAGTGCAACAACATTCTTATCTGTCTATGGGGGATCTAATATGGAGGTTAAGGGCCTTAATTACTCAAGGTAACGAGGAGGGGCAAGCACTGCTCTGCCTCCAGATGAGGCAGAGACTTAAAGGTCTAGCTGCGTTTGATGACTTGCTGCTATTGTAAAAAAGCTGCAGGTTTGTTAAGGGTTTCTTAATGTCTGGGGTCACTTCCATCTTCCAGCCTCATTCAAATACTACGCTTAAGTGACAGACCTTTAGTCCACACAGTAAGCACACAACAGTGCAAAGCATATGGCTGGTTAGCTGAACATACCATAAGGGCCATAGTTTTGCCGTGTTGCCTCACTAGAGCTTGTGTTGTTTCCTTCTGCATCCTCAACACTGCACCTGTTACAACCCGTCTGTGTGGATCAGGACTTTTCCCTTTTTCTGGCACTAAGTGAGGCAGATTTCCAGTGCTGCATACTCACAACACTTCTTTTCAGCACTTTCTTCAATCAGAGCAGTCAACCTAACATAAGTCGTAAGACAAAACATTTAAGTGCCAAAAGGCTTAATATATTTTACTTGGTAAAACGATGCCATAGAGTGTTGTTTTGTCATTTACTGGATTTATATATCATATCTGTGAATGTAACCAATTTGGCATTGAATCACTTGCCCAACTCCACCTGCAATTGTTCTTTTGTGTCACAATTTTTTCAGGCACAATATCACTGAAAAAGCTTCAATTCAAGTCAATTGGAAAGAGATCCCTCACCTTTCCAACCTGCTTTGAGACTGGCTCTGTGCATGCTGATGTGTTTTTCAGTCTTTCCAGTCTTACTGTAATAGGACAGTTGCTGTTTACCTTGTTAAAAAATGGGAGCGTACAGAATCCACAGTCTCACTGACCTTATGTCACTTTGCAATGTATTTTATCAGAGATCCCAGAACTCAATTCTCCAAACAATATTGTTTTCCTTCTTTCTATTTTATTTACTGAGGGTTCAGCCTCACATTCAGTTGTAGTTCCTCTTCACTGTACACACTTGTGTTGCTTTCAAATTTTCCTCTCAAATACACATTTTCTGCTGATGGCCTTCATGCTGTTATTTCTAATGAGACACAGGTGTACGTGTTGTTTTGCAAATTTGAAAATATACACAGGTACATAGAAACAGGGAATTGTATGTGTCTTTTACTTGCAAATCTACTAAAACTATTATATACTTGGGGCCAAAGCTACAATAACATGCTAAACTCCTGCCAGGCTCAGGCATCTACAAGCACTCCTTCTGCTCTGGGTGATTAAAATACTATCACAGCTTAAATTAGCACTTCATTAGCAAAACCAGTTATTTCACAATAGAGAAGCCAGGACTCTCTGCAAACAAAAGTACACAGGGTTTTAACAAATGAAAGAGCAGGGCATGAAATGAAATGTCAAAATGATTAAATGAATGTGCAAACAAAGTATCGTAAGTGTAATGTGCTTCAAAAAGTGCCCAGAGCTGAGAAATGTGAGTCTTCACAGTGCTACTGTACGTAGAATATATAAATGATGATCCGGGTACACACATGAAAAAGGCAGAGGAGCAAAAAATAATCTAAAAAGGAATGAAGAAAGACATGTAGATATAGAGTTGGAGGGAGAAAGAGAATGCTAAGGACAGTAAGAGTTCCTGTCAAGTGGAAAATGGAAAAGTGAGAGGCATGAGATTTCTTCACTGCTGGCTACAACAATGCATATTTTGCGAATGGAGAGCTCCAGCCCAGTCCACAGCACGCCACTGAGCCCATCAGACAGCCTTTGGCCACATCCTAATCACTGCTTAATTATTTAGACTGAACAACTGCTCTCAAGGCTGCTTTGTTTTCCTTTCCATTGTAATCTTATTGCATATGTTTATTCTCTTCTTCTGTCTGGAGCGAGAAACAAACAAAGCACACATTTTTTACTTAAATTACACAGTTTGCCAAGAGCAGTAAGAGAAGAGAGAACTACCCATAGTGAACAAGAGTTAGATTCGTCCTTAATTTGGCCCACATTCCTATTGGAGATTTCACATGATAATGGTTACTGTCTCACATTATGTAGGTAAATAAATGCTTAACAATTTGCATTGAACAAAAGGTAATATAGAAAGCATATTATATAATCCCTAATTATCTCTCTATATTATTTCTCTCTCTCTCTCTCTCTCTCTCTCTCTCTCTCTCAAAATACCTGCTGTGAAGTTTTAACCCATAGAGCACTGCAGCAGCATTGTTTAATGGCTTTGTAATATTGGAAAAAACATTATTTGCAATGATCCAATACATGTTAGAAATGATGTATTAGAAGATTTAGACAACATTGACAATGGCTTCATAGGGTGATTCAATTATGTATACTCAAATCACCCTAATTGAAAGATATCTACATTGTTACAGAAACAAAAAATAAACAAAAACGTTTTACTCTATAATTGATTGATTGATAATTACAGGGATTATACATATATATGTATGTATATGTATATATAAATATTTTATAAATGCATAAATAGTTTAAACTAATTTAAACTTCCTTTTTTATGTGTGAATTAATTAATCAAGATATGCCATGTCAATGTCAATGTAAAACTTGGATTTGACCAAAATACAGGTTTTTCTTCTGCTTAATGGTAACATTTCACTTTTAGTTAGATGGCAATGCAGAATGCAGGCCCGACTACTGTTCACCTTGCAATAAATAAACAATAGAAAAGACTGAATGATTGTCACTGTGATAACCTTTGTAAACTGCTGTGTATTATTCATTTTTTACTGTGTTTTGGTGTCTGAAGGCCCTTAAAACTCATTGATCTATGACATCAACTGGACTTTCTTTGTATTGTATTTCACATTTCACTCATACTTGAATTAACACATTCTGAACGCCCACTAGGAGTGTATACCAATGCGGCTCTGTGAAGCTGTACTTTTAACTGGATTTTGAATTCAGTGCTGATGTCAGCATGCTAACATGCGCTCTTATTTAACAGTTGTTGAGATATTTAGTTCTGGACCAAAGTGATCTCTGGAGACATTCCGCTTGTATGGATAAAAAAAACCCAACAACAACAAAAGAACAGACCATGAAGGGGGAAATACTGCTTTCTAAATTCTTATTCTAGTCCCACACATTATCCATTAACATATGATATCAATAGAAAATATGTTGTATTTGGTGGTCTACTATCTACTGAAGGTCTAATGAAACTGACCATAGTAGCCTAGTTAAGACCTGATTTTCAATGGCACCATGTCCATATAACTTGTACTTATGACTTATTCTTTGTATTTCTTTTTTTTTTATCTCAAAAACTAACTTTTAAGCAGATGTTACCAAATAAAAGGGGATGTAATAATACAGCCGAACAATGTTTTGATGGTGAGATGAAAGTGAAGCCTTAGAGGCAACACTCTAACGGTCAAGTACTCTCCTCCTTTAAGAATTCCGCAAAGTCATTCAAAAACACTGGCAGGTTGTTGAATTTCACCCAGTACTCAAGAATGTTTTCAAGGAAGTCCTGAAACTTGTTTTTATGCTTTGCTAAACTTTGTGTCATGGTGTGCACCCGCAGTATGCTCAGTCCTTTGCTTTTGTGCCAGATGGGCAATTAGAAATATGGTTATTGCATGCTGAGCAGCCACCCACACACTGGCTGCAACATTGCCACATGTGGTGAGATTACCTGTTTACACCACTCATATTATATACCTAGTTCAAGGTCCTTGTCACTACACTTTAAACTGTCTGTGCATTTACACAACAGCCAACAAACTGACAGCTGTGATGATTGTTACAGTGGGAAATTAAACAATTTAGTCACAACATCATTATGTTCTGAGGAACCTTCTACAAAGACCTTATGGGTCCAGTAATCCCATTTTGCCATTGTCTCCCTCTCTCAATAATAAAAACTGTCTGAAATGAATAGTTTTAGATTGTTTCAAGATTCTACTTCCTGACGAACCTAATGCACTGTAGGCCTTTCCTCAACTGACACATGTATTATCAATGTACTGTACACAGATTATTAATGTGTTATGTAAAACAGCAGACCTTAACTAAAAGAAAAGAAATACACAACCATTTAAAATAAAAAAAAAGTTTTGTGCCAATGAGATAATACAAGTTTAGATTTAAATCAAACACAGTCGTGTATCTGTGAATGTGACATCATAACCAGTGTGTTTAACTTACACCCCATTCAAAGTGTCATAAGTTGGAAATCATGGCTGAGCTATAGGGTGCACTACAGCTCCCCATGTGCCACTGCTGAATCAGCACTGTGTCAGAATTTATTTAGCATACCTAGAGTGTACCTTTAAAATGTAGGGCATCACCTCCCCTCTGTCTCCTATTTTTTTGTAGATATTGCCCTCCCTAGAAGAACGACAGCGTCAGTAGTTTCATAAAGTGCCCCAAAACAACATACAGTATATTTATGTTGAATTGGCAATGTCCTCTAGAGACTGTAGTAGTTATGATGAGAGCAAGGAAGGAAGCCAGGTGACATTATTAAAGACAGACAGAGTCTGTGTAGAGAAGAGGTCAGGGTTGATAGATGGGTCAACAAAATGTCAGACTTCAACATTGGATTCCCATGTTTAACTAACAGTCAGAATTTTTGTTTTTTTCCAGCATCACCACAATAATTCCCGGAACTTAACCATGATGGTATTATTATCACCATGACGAGGAAACACCTAGAAATAAAATCTTGTTTGTGCCTATACCTAACTTAACCTTAACCATGGTACATCATGAAACTAGACTTTTGGACGTTTTTCTTGGTCTCTCTCTTTACAGTAATTGCATCAATTAGATTTTCCTGTGCATTGGTCAACAAATACAGTGTAAAATGTTTTTTTATGATGCTCAAAAGTTGTATTTTGGCTTGAAATGGAAGATTCATGAGGTGGCCTCAAAAGTAAGGTTATACTTTTAAAAGTTGTTGTTTGGTTGTTTGACTGTCTTATTACCCAGAAAACTTCCTGAAAATGAGTTTGTCTTTCATTAGAGTAGCAGAGAGGCTAGAATGGTGTCATCTTCATTCATCTGTATTTCTCCCACTTGACCCTCCCTCCCTCGCCCTGCAAGAGAAAAAATCCTCATGACTGATGGACCTGCTGGCTATTTGGACATCTGTCTTCTCCTTCATAGCCCTGGCAGGGAGAGGTCTGGGTACAGTGTGACAGGCCTCCGCAACAGCGTGTACTAACACCGGGTAGAAACATCTCTGTGGCTTAAGCCTTAGAGATCAGCCATTAGTAGGTTGTCAATCTAGCAAGCGCTAACAGTCTTCTGGGCAGCTAGGAGGAAGATTCAGCCCATGGCTTCCAACAAGGAGGCACATATGAGATCATTACAGTCCAGATAAATTTAGCTCCTGTAAGGGTATTGTGTCTGGGCTGGTGTTGAATATGGCACAATTATTGTAGTTATGTGGATAATGGAGTCAAATCTGTACAGTATAAAATTATATTTTTACTTGACAGTGGTATTCCCAGAGGGCTGTGAGTTACAAACTTTGGTAATATTTGACATAAAATAACACATGCTCACCAATAATGAGATGCTGAATGGCATGCATGTTAGCATACTGCTCCTCAATGCTTCCTAAAGGAAGTCATTAAAGAAGTTGATTCACGTAAATTAGCATGGTTTGTGCATTAGGCTATGGGACTAAAAAGGCGACAGACGCATACTCCGCCTTGTTAACACTTTTTTAATAGTATATCTAATATGTAACGAGGTGTTAGTTAAGCGCAAATAATACATCACTTGTGCAGTTGCAGCTTATTTCTTGCCAAAGTATTCTATCTCTGTTGGATTTACTCTATTTCTTGTAAGTAGTTATTTTGTCCAAACGCTTGATTTCAAATATCACCAACTCTGTTTAAGTTCTGTGTATATGGGCCTTTATTGGATTCCACAAATAATCCTGAGCTGAAATAATCAAAATAATCTTCCTTTACAATTAAATTAATTTCTAAATATTTGTATTACTGAAAGGCATAATTTTTACACAATTTATCATCTAAACTGACCAATGCTGACATTTGCATTTGAGATTTAAAGATGCTCAGTATGCTACAGCTGACTAGTTTATAGTTATCTGGACATTTCGGCAGAATTTTGGTGGGAAGAACAAGACAACTTCCTGTAAGTAAGTCTTGGAAGCATTCGCTCATTATTTAAAAGTAGTCTGACCGCAGCACGACATCTAATTCACAGAGCAAATTGTATGCTGTTGCAGAAAATAAAAATGCAGTCTCGGTTAGACTTCAAGAGTTTGAGTTTAGTCTTTATCCAATAAGACCTTCATATATCTGTACAACTGCCCCGCTGTTGGCTCTGCCTGGGGAACACTTTCCTTGAATTTATTTGTCTGAAAGGTGATGTAGAATCAGAACAACAGAACACCTCATTTTATCTCAAATACCTGCTATGCCAAATGCCCAAGAAGTCTGTTTGCTCACCAGGTCTCTGTCCAACCGTCGACAAGCACAATCATTCAAAATGGATGCTTGTGATCTCTTAATCTGCATTTGCCTGTTCAGAAGGGGTTTGGTGGCCTTAGCATCAAAGCTATTTTGATTTAAATGATTGTGTGACACACAATGGATTTAAAATCACATTTTTCAAATACTTAATCAACCTTGCTTTCTTTTCATTTTTTCCTTCTCTATAGTCTATTTGCTACTTATTTTAATCCTCTTGTTTTTATTTTTATTTTGCCAACAGTTCCTCACCAGAACTTGCCCTCTGGAGATGGGAACATTTAAAATATGCATCCTACCAACACTCTGTTTGTTCTCACCCAACCACACACACAAACATACACCTATACACACACACACATACACACACACACACAGTGCTACATATTGCATCTGGCAGTTGTACCCAGTGCAACAGTGGTATTGATGGTTTTCTATAGCACGACCATCACATTAAACACAGTTTTTTATCCTTAGTGCCCGTGCTTCTGCACCAGCTGCAGTAACACCTGGAAACGCATATAATAAAAAACAAACAACACATGAAGTACTTTGTTGTTTGCTTTGGTGTGTTTGATTAAGTTTTGACTGACATTTTTAGAAAATACAGTCTATACTTATTTAGTGGTTAATGTATCATACATAGACTGTACAGTGGCTTGTGAATTGTGTGGCAATATATGTAGATATATATAAATATATGTTACATATCTGTTGATGTAATTAATGTACAGTATGTCTGCAGAACAGCACAGGAATTATCCACATCAAATGTATTTGGAGACTTCCCTTTCCCTCAGTGATAGTAAATCTCGAAATATCCTAATGAACGAAGTTGAAGGGAAGTTTCAAATTAAAAGCTACGACCAACTGAATTATGAAATGTAACAACCTCAATGATCCCTGGAGTATTTTATGTCTACTATTGCAAAGGCAACTTGTCACGTGTCACCACCACTTCCAGGCTAATGACTCTGTAATAGCCCCATTTATCCATTTAGCCTCATTGAATTCTCTGCAATGCTGGTTCCGCCAGGTTCTTTGCCCGTTGGTGGATGCTTTAAACACTTGACTGCAAGTGGACCATTGGAGAGCTAGTTACAAAGCTGTCTGTGACTACAGTGGGGATAGTTATGTCAAAATCAATTGAAAAGGTATCTTTTCTACATGCTTGGTCTTTGAGTTCCAATAAAGATTGTGAATGAATATATAACTGCTTGGTGCTGTCACATATACTAATCAAATGATGGGTTATTAAATGCTTTTAGGGAATTCCATTCAAGTTCCTTTGATGAATTGTTGTGTAAAATAATATGCTGGGGTGCATTGGAATCTAAAACTGTATATAGCAATATACAGCTGTATGTCTCTTCAGTGCATTTCTGAAACCAGAATTATGGGAGGAGGGGAACACCTGAATATGACAAAGACATTGGTGGGTGCAACTAAATTAAACATAATCCAATCCATCGTTCATCAGGGTACACAGTGTTGTGTCACTCAATCAGCATGATGCCTCCAAAGTAGCACAACTTTTTAACTTCATAACTTCTAAATAGCCCAGGAGGAGCCTTACATTTTAAGCAACCTTCGTTAACCTGACCAAAAATGGTTTGGGGCAAAGTTTCAGCTGCCATGCCAGCTCGATATTAAGTTGAGCTTTCATCCGTATATTTTATTGAGGTTCTATGATACAGCACAGCTGTGGAGTATCTCGAGTATCCAGTATCAAGGAGAAAGGAGCGGGTGGTACAAAGATTAAACTTAGAGGGATATATAATTACCTGTGGAGGATTTGTTACACAATTGTTAATATTTAATAGCAAGTGACAGTGTGCACCCTTTTTACATACTAAGGTGGACAATAACAGATTTGTTCAGGCCATAAACTCACCCTTAACTACTCTTGTAGTAGTGGTAGTTGTTGTAATAGTAGTTTATTGTAAATCAAATAACAACAAATAACAACCCCCCCACCCAAAAAAACAAACAAAAAAACATCAACAACAAACAAACATCATGTGAAGCAGTTAAGACCTTCAAAATTGCAAAATAAGTTGGACAGTCGAGTCTTGTATTCGTGTGCTGATTGATGCATTTATGAAAGGTGAAATGTAGTCACGTACGAATAGTACTAATCAGAGTCAAACAGTGTGTGGGCTATAAGTAAGACTTCACTTTAGAATGGAGACTGAATTTTACTCCCACAAGAACTTAAGTTACTGGGGCTTTTAATAATGTTTCTGTTCTTTTATTTTATTTATATGGATTTAAATTATTTGAACTGCAATTAATGGATAAAATATTGTTGTAATATTCCCACCTTGCAAGCTTGACACCTAAATAACGCAAGTGGCTGGTGGCATGCATATCATTAAGCAGCCAACAAATTATCAATGTATGATTCATAAATTGCTTAAATTGTGCCAGGTATATAATTTGCATTTGCAACTGTTATAACGATCAATTATTATTAGTTAAGCATGCATGTACGTCTTTTATAAGATGAAAGACACAGAAGCAGCCTGCGCACAATGCTGGAGGTATCCTGTACAAGGGAGATGCAGGTTGATATAATTGTGAATTAATGTCTAACACAGGAGACATACAATACAACACAGTAAGTTGAGCTGTTGGTCTAAGGCAATGTTTGGCAAGGTGTTTTTAGATGATTCCCAAAATTTTGCTTGTACCATGTCTCACTAAGTTTCCAAATCCTCAGTACTAGTAAAGTAAATGTACATGTAACCTTCCAATGAGGTTGTTAAAACTTAATTCTAAGATACAATACAAAAACTGTGGCCCTGCCAGCCACTCAACAACTGAATTTATGATCTGTATTATGCCCATAGTGAACACAGCAGCTGACAGTACATCTGTCACACTGACCCAACATATTTAATTGACATCTGCATCTACATGAATCCTTTAAGCCTCTTGAGTTGCATTTCAGGAACACGGGCTGCAACGGTCAGTATTATACTCTTGCTTTGTGTTTCAGAACCATGGACAGCGACTACAAAAAAATATACTTTTGAGTTGTTCTTCAGCACCATGGACAGCAACCACCATAATGTTATTATAGTGTTTAAGCACCATGGACAGCAAACACCAGTGTTTCACTTTGAGGTAGTTAAACAGATTCCACGCAGCCATATGGGGGATTTTTTAGAAACAAGAGTTTCAAGGCAAGTCATTCTAAGTTTACATTAACACAGTCACACAGTCACGTTGTATTTTATGCAAAGCACACAGCCTACACGTGGCATAGTGTGGCACCTTCTGTGCAACTCTCTGCCTTCTCACTTTGTTGCGGTTTCAGTTTTCTCAAAAATTCTCATATACCCAATAGTCCATAAAGCCAATCTGCGCCTTTGATTAAATCTCCCATAATTTTTCTCCCTAAATTCGTAATGGTCAAGCTATCTATGACGGTCAACCCGTAGCCTTGGTGGAAATATGTACCTATCAGCAGAGAAAAAAGTCACGACACGGCTTCTTATCCTCATCCACCCTCAGTTTCCTCGCCTTCCGTCTCATACAGTCCAGACCCACCCCTTACTGTCTGCCATGACCGTCCTCTACAATATGAGACTGTATTCTTTGTACCTCCCCTTTCTCGCCCTCAGTCTGTGCATCCCAGCCTCCCTTCCTAGATATCCATCCCACACCTCTCCACCCGCAAACGGCTCCTACGGTGAGAAAAAAAAGAGCACAGAACAGTTTCAAACACGTCGGCATAAACCTCACATCCAGAGCTCCCTTTTCTCCTTTCCCTCCTGACGGACTTCATTACTTTATTCCTCTGCGCGCCAATGCCCGAGACCACGCCGAAACGAAGGATTTTTTTCCCTTGAGCATGAAAAGGATTGCCAAATCATCCGCAATCCAACATCACCGACTGAGCCACCAGCATGAGCACTGGATACATATGCTCCAGCAGAAGTTGTTGGCCAGAGAACTAACAAATCTTGGACCACAAATATAGCTAAGAGGGGAGAGTCAGTTTTAGGTAAGTACGACTATCCCGACTTGGACCTCTAACATAATATGAGGGTATCTTATGTATATTTTTTTCTGTCCATCACTGACCACGAGGTAGTTTTCGGGTAGGCAGGGCTATATTGTGGCACAATTATGGCGATGTTGCGTGGTCAGCATGTTACATGGTGTGGCCGGTGGTGTCCTTTTCAGGATGGAGGCAATTAGTTCTTCCCACTGTGAAGCTACCTTTTAAATAATCGGTGTACAAGTCCCTTTCAAGCTCCGCCCGGGCTGATTGTCGACGGAGCATTCTGGGGCTGTTAAAAACATTTTTTTAATCTTATAATTTTATAAACCCATCATCTCCACACAATATGCATATGAGTTATTCTCTCGATTATGAGCACTCGACTGCATTCTCTCTGCATGTTGTAAGACAGCATCTTCCCGAGGTGATGCTGCAGAAGTGCGGATATAAAGGCAACATAAAACATTGGGGAGAAACAATGATCTCAGGATTTGGGGTTTCGCATATTACGCAGACCTGCCGCGGCTTCAATGAAAGGCATTACAGGGGCAACATTCAGAGTGAAGGTGTATTTGCAGGCCTACAAATCATTGTGCAGTCGACATCAATATTTGTAGTCAAGCTAATTCCGTTTGCAGTCCAGTCGTGGCTTTCTTTTACATCCATGTTGATCAATTCATTCCGGAAAAGGCATTATTCCATTAACTAAAAGTGAGTGTCATCCCAGCTTGGATATTGGATGTGGAATTGAGTTGCGGTCGTGCTTCCTGTTATTATCTTTTTGTAGGTCCAACGTTATGGATGAATTACTGCCTGTAAAGAATTCTGTGAAAGCAGATAGTCCGCTGGATCTGTGTTTATGTGTACGTGCTGGTCTGTGTTGTACGTGGCTCTGAACGCGCGAGAGTGCGCGTGCACGGAAGCACGCATGCACGCACATGCTTGTTTTGTTGTATGTATGTATGTGTGTGCGTGTGTGTGCGTGTGTCACCAGTGAGGCAAAGTTGCCGTTCCGTGCTCCCTCAAGTTGCTTTGATTGCTGTTCCACCGACTAACTGCGAGGGGAGCTCATGCTCTTTTACACTAGGTGTCATAATGTGGCTAAAGGCAAGATAACTGTGTATGATACTGATACCAACTCTATGAAATTAGAGAAGTGGCTTCTGTTTGAAATTGGTCCGGAAGCATTTATCTGCACTTCCATGACTGCCACTGCAATTCTTGTGTTGTTTGTCATTGTGTCCTTTAGGAAAGTGGGCATAATCAGTTACTTTTGGGAAGTATTAACAAATATATAAATACATATATTTTATGCATTAATGGCTGACAGGTTTAGAGCACAACGCTGTCATGCTTTGGTCAGAAATATGAATAGGCCACAAGGAACAATGCAAAATATCTAGCGGAAACACTGCCTTTAAAGATCAAGTTGAAAAATTGTCTGTGCTACCCGGCTCTGAATAATCCTGCATACCGAAAGTGAACTTTAAGTTAAGCCTTAATGTTTGAAATTAATGTTATATTGACAGCAAGTCAATACATCCTGCGATATTGTTCTGTCTTCTACTCCAAATGCAGTGCAGAAAATTGCCCTGGCAGCGGAAATTGCAGAATAAAAGCTGCCTTATTCAGTATGCCTCATTCAATCTGGTGGCCTTTTCAATGGCAAAATGCTGGCAACATGTAATCATTTTCAGAGGGGAAGCATTCCACATCACATTGCCAAAATGAAAATGCCAGCAGTAGCTTAAAGCTATAGTTGTGTCATAGCTTTAGATGACCCAATGTTGATGATGCTTTCAAGGACTGAAAAGAGAACATTCAGAAGCGGAGGTCCTTTTACAGACCTTGGCAGTGCAACTTACTGATCAATTGTCTGCAAAGCATGTGGCTTTTAGTCTTTAAAGGCAAGGAAATGAACACCCATAAACATAATCAGAAGGAATCAATGGTAGAATGCATGCATTCACCTTTTGCACACAGAGCAGCTCTATGTATAGATAAGGATAGTATTTGCAAACTGTCTTTGGTGGTGGACAGAGAACTGTCTTGTACTGGCAGAACCCACCATCTCTCTCTCTCTGCCTCACTGTCTCTCTCTTTGTATTCTTGCATTGGCATGGCATTGTTTTTATGTGGGTGCTGGCTGCAGCTGTAGTGGCCAGAAGGCTGCCTCCCAAGAGGTTTGAAAAAAAAATCTGTTTTTTATCAAAAACAGACAACGGGGTCACATAATGACATGTGACAAAATCTCACAGAAATGCTGGTAAGCGTACAATATTTTGGAGAGGCAGCTGAATCATTTGACCTCCACTAGTGGCTGTCTGACCCATACACTGCTGCTATCAGTCCCGTAAGACTGTATGTCTAAGCAGGCTTGTACAGTATGAGGTTATAAAATAATTCTCACCATGTAGGCTCATAATTAGGGTTGGTTGCTGATCAAAAGTGGTTAATTGCATTCTTGCACACCATATAATTTAAACCATGTTAAGCCTTGATTAACAATTACAGTTTTTTTTACACTGGCCCTTTAAAAAAACTTTCATCTGAACATTTATGTAGAGTGGCACCCTCTTACCCATATGTGCAGTATACTAAAAAACATTGACTTATTGTCTGAGAAGGCAACCATAGTTTTATGAAGGACCAATTTGAAATTCATAGTTGGATCTGCTCTTTGCCATCTTTGTCAGTTATTGGAGTCACAAAATTGGTGTGCAGCCTCAGGGGAACTAAAAAAAATCCTCACAACAGTGACAATTGTATTGTTAAAAAAACAATTTCAATAAACAGTTCTTCATTTGAATGCAGTTGGCTTCTGTCCGGTCTCTCTGTATCTCCTTCTTGCCGTCTGTTCACAGTAGGAGACCACAATCTGAATGTTTGAGTGAACATGATACAATCAAGAAATAAATTGCACATCAAAAGTTAACAAACAGACAATCAGACAAACATATACTTTCAGTCCCTGAAAGCAAAGCCTATCGTAGCTTACCTTCTGACTGGTGATGAACCTGAATATGATGTTATGTAAAAAATATCAAATGATACGTTTATTAGCAGGAGCTGCAGTTATAGAGCTTTTGTACTAGAGTTATAGTGTTTGCAACATTTTCTATTGTTTTCAGTTCAATATTGGCCATGAAAAATTATTTAATATAATTTGACTAGTACAGTATGTATCAGCAGTGGTTGTTGATGGTTTGTGAGTGATACCAATTAAAAAAATCGTTCTTACTTACTTGTTCTGAATATTTATGCTTTCAAATAAGCAAAAGAAGACCTTGGACATTTGGTTAACATGCATAGTCCTCTGCAAACTGTGCATCTTGACCTAACATTTGGTGGTTGCCAGGTAGGAGACTCTAGATAGAAAAGTGAAGCTAAATTGAGCCTCTACAAACATGACCCCTGAGTCATTAAGCACTGCCAGGGAGCTCAGTTATTACTCCTTAAAAATATGATAACTCTGACAACACAGTAATAACTGCAGTAATTTATCTTGCTTGACACTGCCTTGGTCTTTGCTGGCTTGGTGATAGCTCTGGTTATACATCTATTTGAATTTTCTGCCCCGTGTGAGTAGGAGAGGGAGAAAGATATTTTGATGCGCTGTGCTCTTTCACATCACTGAACAATAGAGGTCTGCACTGGCTGGCGATTACACATAGAACCTTTAACTTAATTTGCTTCACTGTTGCCTTCATGTTCCCTCCAGAAATATAATTTGATCTGCTCCAGTCTAGAAGTTGTGTCTGTGGTATTTTAAACAGAATACAATCTTCTCAGTAGTGAAATATATTAAGGCCCCAGTTTGAATGGAGATGAAATGCATCTGTGACCAGGATTTGGCAATTTTGTTGTTGATTTTCTTTCCTACATTAGGTTTGGTAATGGTGTTGGTAGCCATAGTAGAAAGCCATTTTAGGGAAAATGTAATGCTGTGTGGATTATGTTCTTTACATGCTTACTGTCTGTTGGTTGTCTATATTCAACAATATCCACTTGTGGTGATAGTAAAGCATGATTTTGATATTACTGGAGCTGCTTTAATTAATATTTCAAGATTAACAATGGATCATATGACTCCTTCTAATGTGAAAAGAGTTTGCTTGCAGTTTCCGTCAGCTCTACCAGGCTCATTGTTTTGGTTTTAGGGCCCAAAACTTTGTTCATTTTCTTGCTGCTTGCAAATACATAATCACAGATGCAGCATGCAGATGTTTACAGAAAAAAAAAATAAAAATAAAACCTGTATGCTACCTGCCCAGCACTTAACAGCAGGCAGAGTTAAAGAGCACTTAGCAGTTAAAGAGCCGGATATGTCCTACAGGAGTTGGTGTAAACTTAAACACAACTCCAGGCCACTAAAATGTCTTGGTTTGGATTAGGAAAATATTGTTGTTGGTCATGGTTAGATTTGACATATGTCAACATTTGTTAACCCAGTTCTTTTGTACACCCATCTAACACACTGACCTCTATCCTCTTTCACTGTGTGAATGTCACACTACTTCCTGCATTGGCCAATGAACATTGTTAATTAGTTGCATGCAAACATCATTGTTATAGCTCAGCATGCTGTATAGATAGCCATTTAACTTTAATTTCTTAGTTTAAGCCATTGGTCAGAATTGCTCAGTGGTTTTGTTGTATTCTGCCAGAGTTCTACAGTACAGTTACCACTGCACCTGCAGTGATCTCCAGGCCACACATCAAAAACAACAGCTTTTGCAGATCCGTCAAATATTTTCAGGATAGTAACTCTGTGTCTATTTTTCCAGTGGCATATGTTATCTCTCTATCTTTAAATTTGGTAGTGGCAGGGCATTGTGACAAGTGACTGATAATTTGTTCTGGGGAGGATCTAGAGAAAATTAATGGGGTGGCATGGAGACAAAAAACTAAATTGGAAATGGAATTTATTAACAAACAATAACACATTTCAATATTTGCTTGGAAAAGTCCCCAAATGAAGATATTTTCATTCAAAAACAAAATGACTTAATAAACTAAACTAAATGAAAAATCAATAATAATTTATTTAATTTAAAATATCTCTTTTTTCAGTGAACCTATGAACAGATCATTAAATTGCAGTTGCTAATTTACATGTTAGTTTTTAAATTGATCTAAATTAAGGTGTTCAATTTGGTGGCAACTGGGGTGGAAAGGCATTTTGCCACTGCCTTCCCCTGCCAACCCTCTAGAGCCACCCCTAGGCCTAACAAACAAATGAAAAAAAAAAAACAAGTACTTAAGTTATTAGAACAAAAAAGTATAGTATAGTATAGATAACTTGATTCGCAATGTGCTTTTCATTAAAAGTGTATTCAAAATGTGTTGCATCCTGGACTTCCACACTTACTGTTAAAGTTTATAAACAAATCTAAAGCATTACTTATTTCTATGAGTCAGCTAAGTGGCTGCTTGTATAAAAAGCCCCATTTTGTGAACAATCATGGCATGATAATCTTTTTGAAAATTTTTAATTAGGCCTCTCACAGAGAAGGTTTTAATCTTTTCCAATCTTCCTAGTGCTGACTAGCAAGCGAGAAGCACTCCCTACTGGAACATTTTAGGTACCCCCCCAATTATTCCTTAATATGACGCCTGGATGGAGATGAGAAGCTTCTATTTTCAGTACCTACAGTATGCCTCAATTTTGAAAAATTAAACAGTGGAGCAGTCATTTGGGAGAGGGGGCAGATTCATAGACTGGCCCATGACCAATGTGATGCTGGTGAGTCAATGCACTGTTAGCTCATGCCAGTGGCTCTCAGCATCAGTGACCTATATTGCAGCTTAGGTCAGCAGCAGCATACAGTGCAGCAAATGACTGATCAGATTTGAATATTCAGATTGGAGTGGGATAATATTTTTAGGTGCTGTAAAACCTTTTTCATCTTTCTCAACTGCTATAGGAATAGATACATTAACTCAACAATTTTAGCTCTCCTATAAAATCTTATTGCTAAATAAATTGCTATTGTGTATACTGATTTTGTTTTATCTATTAGTGCCAATTTGTGGCCTGACTTGAAATCTAATTTTGAAATGAATACGTACCCAGACACTTTGATTTTCAGTTGCAGTCACACATTCTGTAAGCATATTACCTTTACCACAAACAATTGCAAATACTATGATTGAGATGACCATATAAATCCTCTTTCAGACATGCACCTGCATACATGTGATGGCAGTTTTACCTTATGTCTGAATAAGGAGACTGTCCTCCAAGAAGAATGACAGCATCCGTGTGCCACAAAATTGGCATGTATTTCTGTTAAAATGATGAAGACCTATAGCGGCTGTAGTGAACTGTCTCTGCAAGCCTGATCTCTTCTGACAGATTGCTCCAAAGTGTAAGGGCCCTGACAGCAAAGGCTCTGTCTCCTTCACTGGTATTCAGCCCAGGCGTTGGAATGGCTAGCAATGCCCTACCAGAGGATCTCAGTCCTGGTTCATAGGGGAATAAAAGGTCAGAACTATAGGGAGGGGCCATTCTATGCCTGGCCTTAAAAGTAATTAAAATACGTTTTTAATAAGTAAATCCTTAAACAAACAAACAGCCAGCGCAAGGCTGCTAAAACACAGGTGATATGGTCACATTTTTTGGATTGAGTTAAATACTGAGCTGCAGCATTTTGGACTAAGTGTAGGCGGTGGATTGATTTCTGACTGAGACGGGTATATAGGGAGTTACAGTAGTCAAGGCCGGAGGAAATAAAAGCATGGATGAGTTTCTCCAGATCTGTGGCTGAAATAAAAGACTTAACCTTGGCTATATTTCTAAAATGAAAAAGACCTGACTGAAACTTTTTTTTACATAGAATTCAGAAAACAAGTCCTGATCAAAAACCATACCAAGAATTCTGTCTGAGGACTTATGTGTCTAAGTTGCTAGTTCACCTAGGTTTGCCATGATTTAATTTTTTTTTGTGGGGGGTCGAATTGCAGATTTTGTTAGATTTTGTAAGTTTTAATTGTAGAAAGTTGTCGGACATGAATTTTATTTCAGTAAAGCAGCTGTGGAGGGTTGCTATTTTAGACCGGTCACCAGGTCCGATTGGGATGTAGAACTGTGTCTCATTAGCTTAATAATGAAACTGGACATTATATTGATGGATGATGTCACCAAGGGAAACAAGAGGGAGCATATATGGAGAATAAAATAGGATCCAGAATTGAACCCTGGGGGACACCATAGAGCAAGTTCGAGGTTGCTCTATGGTGGCTGAGTTAGCCATAGTCACAGAGAAACATATAATAGGTAGGTTCTGAATCAGTTTAAGGCCACATTAGTGATTCCTGCGCACCTTTTTAGTCTGTGAATGAACATGTTATAGAAGGTCATCGCCGACTTTGAAAGGAGCAGTCTCAGCGATCGAAAGCGGTACTGGAATATTTCAAATAAATTATTGGGGAGTTTGGATAGATTTTCATCTATTTGACAATAAAATCTAATTTTTATAATATCTATTTTTTATAAACAGTACTTGCATTTTAAGACGTGCATAATTCACAAAATTCAAGGAATTGAAATTCACCCCAGTTCATACCAGTCAGTGTCAACAAACTTTAAAATCACTGTCTTTTTAACTTAAATTGTTTAAGTTGACCATACATTACATGTTAATTGCATGTTAACCATATATAAACCAATCTTCTGTTGCATGGGTATTGTAGGATAAATCTTGACAGTAAATGTTTTGTGTATTTACAGTAATATGTTTAAGGAAAACCAATGGACATTGACATAATATGGACATAAATAGACATCATTTGTAGGTGTTACAGTTGATTAGCACAGCTTTCTTTTTCAGCAACAACTTTAGTGCTGTAAAAGGCATTGTGCTACTGACTCCAGAAGTAGCACATGAATGACCTGACACAGCACTTTCACAGAAGTACCAACCTATAGATTTTATGTACCTGACCTTGCCTGTGTGTGTGTGTGTGTGTGTTTGTGTCTTGCGCTTTGAGCATCTTTTGAGTGGCTGAGGCTGAAAATCTGCCACGATAGCAGACATGTATATTAATTAGAATTCTAAACATAGATCCTTCATGTTCACTAATGTCAATCCTACATGTCCCAATGGGTGAACCATTAGTAGATTTGCATTCCTAGTGTGTGAGTATTACTGCCTAAGCACCACATCCTGTCACATGTAGCCTGAGGAACATTGATTGACTAGAGATCCATGCATATTTGTGATCTTACATTGCCTTCAGGGCTGTTGCTATGGCAACTATTTTAACCTTGTATCACATCTTCAGCTGGTGTTCTTGTATTTGGCCAGCTTAATTTCTACTTATCATTAATGTAATCATGATTTTTAATTTACTCAATGAATGAATTATGAGAAAAAATATTAGTTTCATAATAACCTGTCTTTTCAACTGTTATGGATTCACTGCTGTAGTTGAATTTTCATCATTACTCAAATTTTAAAGGGAAATTCACACCTGAAGGCTGTAATACTTTTCTGGACATTATTGAATATAAAATAGATTTGCCTCAGGATGAAGAATATGATTAAAAGATAATAAATAAAATATTATATCACTTCTAGGCCTGCACATGTTGCTGTTATTGCTTAGCCTCAAAATTGGCTTCATGTTTTAGTAGATGGTTGAAATTCTGTGTTGATTATAGTTCAACTAAAACTTACTGTAGGCATGCATAACATGAAACATGATATCAATGATGGTAACAATCAAAGTCAGTTTTTAATTCATATGTTAAAAAAAAGGACCAAGCTGGAGGGCCTCCACCTGCTCATACATGCCTGGAAGTTATTAAAGCTGTATGCACTTTGAACAGAGTTGATAGAATTATAGAATTATTATGAAACTAACAGGTAGAAATATAGTATAAACAAGAAGATGGGTTGATGTGGACTGTAGTCTGCTAATGTGTTTCCAGATGACTTAAGGTTAAAAACTCCCCACTTTTTGAAAGTATTTCTCAGTTGAAAGAGAGTGAACTGGGATTAAACATCTCAAAAAAGCAAGGACTAAAACTGAATCCTGCCAAATCCCACATGTAATGCCCACTGAAGATGAAACAAGCAAGCAGATGTTGACTGAAAGACACTGAAGCAGATGGAAGTGTATATCTATCTAGACCAACTGGAAGTTTACTGTAAAGCTATGTACTATAACATTGATGAGCATACTGTAAAATACATAAATGTAACCATCACTTTCATCCCCAATAAAATAGGATCCTTGCTCAGTCTTGGGACACTTCAAAGAACCATTGCCTTTAAAAATCCAATTTTAGGGCACTTAACAGCACAGATATTATTTTCACCCATAAAGAATACCAGCTGTGTTATTAAAAGTGTTTTTTTTTATTCTAGATGGAAAAGGTCAGTCTACAAAAGTGCTCATAGTTTGCAGGAAAGAGGGTTAGGTCAACTGTCAGCAGGGTTTCAGAAAAGAGGATCAAGCGTTGCATATTTAAATCCAGTAGAAAGGGAACTGTGGCCAGAAAACGAGTAAAAATAGACAAAATGCTGAATCAAATTAATTACAAACTTAGTAGGACAAATTTATGGGACGGATTTGGGACTTATTAACAGATTGCATTTTTTTTAGTTCTTAGATCTCAATCACCTTGCTTAATGATCTTCTTATTTCTTCTGACCAGGAAAGTCCTTAACACTTAAGTCAAAGCGTTTCTAAGTGGAAATATGCTTTCTAGGTTAAATGGTCAGTGCAAGCACTTTTTAGCACAGTTACACTATTACTACTATAACAAGGGAGAACTCTGATGTGCATACATTCATGATTAGTTATGACCTAAAATGCAATGGCAAGATAGTAAGCAATGGTAAAATGAATGGTTCAAAAATGAAACAGGAAAACAGGAATCATTGGGAAAATAAGTGTGAACCAAGACTGCCCCTTTTCTACCAAATTAAGTCCATTCAGGATCCACCAAAGTTATACAAATAGTATTATTATTTGGAATAAACCAGCATCTAGCTACTGTATTTTAACATCAGTCATAAAGGTAGAACTCGGGGAGACTAATATTTTGTGAGTTGGTACACTGCATACAGTGGAAAAGTCTAAGAAACACTGGTCATTACCATCCAAGATGAAGCTTCCTGGCACATAAATATATTTCATACTGTATTAACCTCTTTATTTATTAGGAACACGGTTTGTTATGGTAATGCCTCATCACCACCTGGTTGCTTGCCAATTCAACTAAATATTAAAATTCTTCTATATGACAGGAGGGAGAAAAAAAAAGTCTCACTGCAGCAGAGGCTTTCATGCACTGTTGGAATCCATTTGCCTCTACTTTGGTACCATGAAGACTGTTGGGATTACTAATAAACAATGGCAGTGGGTTGCCACCTGGCAACCTATTGTGATTGCCTGGTGGAGGGAGGAGACCCAACCAGCTGGCCATTCTTCACCACTGGTGCCAGCCGCCATCCCTTACACTGCACATGTGTAGTGTTCAGTAGAAAGGGACGCTTGCTCTGTTGTGCATCTGTCATCCTCTGTAGGCTATGACCCTGTCAGAGTGGATGCAATACTTCTACTGTATGTTTATAATAGTGTAGTATGGTTTTGTGCAGTGTAAGCTGCTGCCATTGTGCTCTGGCTGCCGTTGCCTTATGTGAGTCTAGTACTGTGAATCCCACTTCAAAGAGGAGACGATTGGAGGGTGAATAAAAGCTCCTAGTCAGTCAATTGGCCCTGAATTGCCCGAACTTAACTGCAATATCAGCAGTGCAAAAAAAGTGGCTGGCGTGGTCAACTTTTTTCTAGGCTTAACTTGCTCAGCCCCTCACATTGACATCAGGGCCAGGTGGATGGGGAGGAAGTAGAAGGAGAGGAGGCAGTGTGCTCGATTTATCAGTAATTATGGAGTGCTATTTTCTCTGTCTCCTATCTATGTCTGCCCTGGGAAGTAGTAGCCATTCTTTAATCTTGACACCCGGTGATCATGTAACACAAGGAAGTGCCTATTAGAGGTGGAGAGAAATTGGAGGGGGCTTCTCTCCTGATTCTCTTTTAGGTGAGTTGGGGTGACAGAGATGGTGAGTATGGGGATACATGAGGGAGAGTAGAAGGAGAAAGGGGTTGACGAGAGATGGAGGTCGAGGTAGGGAGGACAATTATGAAACTGGTTTTCAAAACTCAAGAGATCTGTAAGGGAGTGGGGTTAATGGGAACATCCAGGGAATCTTCTGTAGGCTTTTGTTCTAGTATATAAAAAGAAAGACTTGCCAAAGGACTCGTGGACTAATTTGATTTTTGAGATGAACTAAAACAACTGTAATAATGTGAAATTCAGTTGTAAAGCAGAACAGGTCTTTATGCTGTTACCTCTGGGCTTGCTTTGCACTGAGTCAAACACAATCAAGAAAATGTCGAGGGTAATTATATTATGCTTTAGGATGATTGTGTATCAGATAACATAAATCAGCTGATGGAGATGCAAGCGGGCCCAATGTTGTGTTTTAATACTTCTTTTGATTTCAGTTTAAGACTGTATCTGGGAGCCAAAACAGACGGAACACCTCAGTTAAAAAAAGCCCCTCATATTCTCTTTACTGCAGTCTTTTAACAAAGAGGCAACATCTGAACCCAAGAAGCCAGATACTGTTTATTCTTTCTATGTTAATTCTATCTTAATTGGGTAAAACTGGATACCCCTACTAAGTCAATCCATATGCAGGAAATAATACATCAAAATATTCCCAATTTAATTCATTCTGAAACACTTCAGTGGGTGACACACTTGTTGCCTTCTTTTAGAACGGCAGAGGCATTGGAAATACACATTAATTAAGTCTCTTAACATGAATAATTTGTTTTCTCAACCAAGTACAGTGCTGGAAGTGCTGTGCCAACCTGGCACCTCACTGCATTAACAATCCTCTCCTAATTTTGGAGGAACATAAAATCACCAAGTGCCAAGATTATTTCGACCAGTCTCATATGTTCTTTACACATACAGTAAATGACAGACACAGACAGATCGTGTGTTTTTCAACTACGAATAAAGTATCACAAATCAGCCCAGAGTGGGACTTTTTGTTACGCCGAAATGCCGTTTTAGCATGGAATCCCTACAAAATCCTGCCAACGTGCCTGAGCCAGACAGGGAAAAGATTTGTGTTTCAGTCAGATTTGTGTTTGAATCAGACTGCCGACAGTGTGCTGACTGGGAGAAGATACACTGTAAATTCAGAAGCATCTCATATATGATTTAATCAGCCACTGTATACTGTGATTTACTGTGAACATATTCTGCTGTATTTAATTCTCAACAAATTAATTATCGATGTAATGCTACAATGATGTGGGTACTGGATACTGTGATGTGACATTATAGTTTAATACGAAGCTTGTTAGAGTTTTGGTAAAAATGAATTTTGCTGCATAGTTGTCTGGTGGTTAGCACTGTTGCCTCACAATAACAAGATTCTGTTTTCAAACCTTGGCCCTAGAGTTTTAGTGTTCTCTGTGTTTGCATGTTTTTCCCCAAATTCTCTTGTTTCCTCCCATTCTGAATAGGTATTATGAAAGCCCTTTAATGCCCTTAACCTGGAAGGAACTGCCTTTAAACTGGGGTTGGTAACTGAGTGTTGGAAATTAGATGATCCAACTTTGTTATAACGTAATGACTGTAATCATGACATTGGTGACCTTTTGTGTTTTTTAAGTCTTATGTAAAATATGACATATTACCAATGTGTGTTTCATTGATCCTGATCATTGATATTTTATTGATGCTCACTTCACCACAAAAATACATATGCACTGTGTGCCATGTTTTGCAAACAGAAAAACACAGATCGTATCTTAGAGGACAAGGACCGGGAGACATTTACATATTACATGCACATTTTCACAAATCACAAGCACATACACATACACACGTGTGTACCATCTTATAGACCCCTGTGCTGCCTTGCTGGCATTGTTAGTTTTAATGATGGAGAGGCCAGTCCAGGTGAAGCTAGCCTGAGCAGTATCCTCTCTGGTGTTTTTGCAGACTCAGCACACCAACATGACATCAATGTAGGGCAAAGAACAGGCAACAAGGCATATTCAAGTCACAGTGAAAACAAGGGCTATGGTTATAGCCTTTGGCTAGATAACAGTCTGGCTACATTCAAGGAACAATAGTTCTGAAAACAGATCACATTTAAAAGAGACATGGATAGTAACTTTAGATTATATTCTGCCAACCTACTATTGAGTTCAAGAGAGATTCCACAAAATGTGCTTGTGCTTTGATGCTCTGATCCAATGTTCTTTTGTTCAAATGGTCCATCAGACAAGTCTTTTATCATTGTAATTGAGCTTAGCGAAAGTTTAATAAGGAAGACTACTTCATTTTTAATTCTTTCACCTCTAGGCAACTCTTCCATTCATTACTCCCTCTAAGCCACGCCTCTTGGCTGCATTCCTTTCATTCCCACCTCCCTCCATTATGATATCAGCTTAAAATTCAAGAGGCAACCTCCTCTTAGTTCATCATCCAGTCAAGTAAATCCAGAATTCACTCCTTCTCTTCTTCCTACATGGGAGCTAATCACTAATCAGTACACTCTTTATTAACCCATGCAGCTGCCTCTAAGGCTCATAGCTTCCCAGTGCCTTTAGTGGCCTTTTTGGCACTTGAACAAGAACAGTCTTGCCACCCTTATCAAAAGTTGTACCAGATGCCCAGTGCACCCACACATCATGTAAAAACAAGGATTCCACAAAAGCAGACCCTTGTCACAAAAGAGGAAGTGGATTAAAAACGCTTATTGGGTAAGATGGTTCACCCAGTGGGAGCCTTACTTGTGCATAATTATTCTAAACAGCATAACATTACTGTGAACTGATACAAGTTCTCTCCACAATTGCTTTCTTAAAAAGCCAAGCAGTCAGTCTTTGCTCTAGATGACTACCCTATTTTTTTGGTGTGTCAGATGCTGCCTTACCAAATCATGCATGTATATCCTCATTAATATGTCTATGTCTCTTGTTTAATGTTTTCCTATATTTTTGTAATTCTACTGTACATGTAGTGGTGAATTTAATTCACTTTTGATGCACAGTAAGTTTTTTATACCCCAGAAAAAGAACTGATTACCTATTGTTACCTATACCTATATTACCTAATTAAAGTTTACATTGTTAAGATGCATTTGCTGTCTTTATAAGAACATAAACATTTAAAGACCTTCGAAAATCACCCCTGTTCTTCTGAGACTGGCAGCACATGCTTTGGAAATTTGTTCTGTTAGTCATTAGGCAGATATAGGCATGTTGTCATTGGCTATCATGCAATGGGGTTTTATTTGGTGCTTATAACTACAGATGAGTTGAAACTTTGTATATGGACATGCATTTTACATGGCTTTTGACTCAGTTTACCTCCGTCTTGGAAAGGAAGGAGGGAAAAGAAACGCTCAAGCATTGGAAATAAAAATGCTAGCCTTGTGGCAAAAGCCTCTGAGCTACGGCATAAAAAGAGGACAGCTTAGGGGAGGAATACAGCGGCAGTGGAAGAATTTTAAAGGCAAGAGGTCAAGAGCACTCTATTTTCAATCTTAACATGGGGAATGGGTACAAGTTGACTGCTATAACCCATATCAAGGGCACGTTTTTGCAAACGATAACCTCCCAAGAAGAGGAGGCGAAATATGGTGCAGAAAAGAAAGAGCTTTTCTCAGCAAAAATTCACAATCCTTTTAGTCATATCAGGCCTGAAAATGTCTGCTCAGGATGCCTTTTGCGCATGTGGATCTATGTACTTTATGACTATGTGCGTGCATGTGAGCGGGCTTGTGTATGACAGAGCATCTCCCCACAGCAGTACCCCTTTCACTTCATCTCTCCTCTAAGATACAATGATTCACTTCTTATTTGAAGCACTCAGTAAAAATCACTGAAAGTCATGACATGCCAACATTTATTACCACAGTTGTTAAAAAAAAAACTGTAATGAAAAAAGCTATGACCTCCATTTTTTTACCATAATTATACAGTGATGTATCTTTCAGATTTATTAGGTAATCATATTTGCATCTGCAATTAGACAGTGACAAACTCACGCAAATACATCCAAATGAACTATTTCCATCTGTTTTGTGACTTAATTGTCATTGTCCTTGGGACTGCAGGGTAATCACTAAAAATGCTCTCAGTGCTAAATGGCAGATGCATCCAATTCATCTGGAAAAACATAAAACAGCCAATTCTTAAAAGACTACTTCTTATATTGCTATATATATTACAGATGTAGTGCAGTTTTGATAGAGCTATTTGTGTCTTTGTGGGATAGAGGCTTTAATGTACATTACAACACTCAACAACAACACACACAGTTGCAAGAGACATACTGTAGGTTAATAGATGACATTAAATTACAGTTGACACAGAGTAAGTTCACTCTAACTGTGAGGGAGATTGAGCCTGGCACTGTGCACAACACCCTTAGAATATTGATATTCATGCACAATACTGACACGAGGCATACGTAATACAGAGCAGTTTAGCTTTGCAATGCTTAATCTGCAAGGAATTGAGCTGGGAGCACTTTTTTTTATTTTCACCATCTGTTCTGCGTCTCTGCAGATTTTTGCTGATTTATGGAACCCACTGAGTATGTGCTTGCTTCTCTGCTTTCCTTCCATTTCGCAAATTTATGGCTTTGAATTAGGAACAATAGAAGCAGTGACCATCGCCTTAACACCCCCGATCCTTCTGCTGCTGGAGAGCAAGGCGGTTGGTCAGATAGGGAACTCTTGCCAAAGTCTCGTGATTAGCAATTCGTCAAAGGGTGAATTGGAACGTAAACATCAAATTGGGAAGAAAATGAGGTCAGAAAATTCAGGGATGGCATTGCATCAGAGTGCGTGGAGCAAAGGCGAACAAAAATAACCCACTGCAGCTGGACAAAACCTCTCTGCACATAATGCCAGTGGTCCAGTCTCTTGAGAGGGCAGCAGCTGTTATGTATTTCTGTCAGAGAACCCCCACCCCAAAAAAAATAAAAAAATAAAAATGTGCAAAAGTGGGTTGGGTTGTTGTGAAAAGGTTAGGTGAAGCAGCATTAACACTCACAGATGTACTGGCAAAACATTTCCCTTATCTTTCCCTTTTTCTTACCGACTTTTTTCTGTGATATATAAACATCTGGCAGTAGAAATTGCTCAAGTATGACGGTCGTTAGGAGTGCAAGTGGGGAGGGACGGGTTTGAGAGTGAAATGCATTGTTCTGTTCAGGCTTCCTCTTGTGCACACGCTGATAAAATCCAGCATGGGAAAACAAGAAACATTTATTTTCCCTATCAGAGTCCTGTACCTCAGATACTGAAATAGGATGAGCAAATCATGCCCTCACCCTGATAAGGTGATACTTTCCTCACATATGTCTCTAAAATAAAAATGCAGCTCTGCAATCCAATTGCGTCTCACAGTTGCCTCGCAACAACACTTCATAACACCCTACCCCAGAGCACTGAGAGTGAGATTTGAATAAAATGTTACAGACGCAAGCAATTATGACAGATCAGTCACAGAAGGAAGAAAACAGGAAGGAGGTTGCTGTTAAATTCTGCTGGTAATTACGATAAAAAACATATTAATGGGGCTTGAGGTGAGCCACGGCTTCATTAAATGCCTGTTAAGGTTTTTTTGACATTTTTATTTTATTGAATGCACAGATTGCATAGCTGTAAAGAAAAGGAATCGTGCATGTAGCATAAAACAGGAGAGCACCTTGGGTATATTTATATTATACATATCTTACATGCACTCTCTAAGAGATAAACACATTTAGACTCCCACTGAGGCATTCTTTTTCTCCCTGTTCATCTTCCTTTGGTCTAGACCTTTTGGGTCTATTCAGTAGAAACCATACAGTGGATAACATCACTTGACATTTACATGCATGAGCAAGGAAGAACTGCAGTGCGAACAGTGTCATTTACATCCTCCAACTCCTATTCAAGCTCTTATTCATGTCAGGGGCTCCTCTGGGTGCATTTTGACTGTGACCAGCTTAGGGAATGGAATTCGCACTGGCATTTTTGCCTTTAATCTTACATTGTTTCAGTAGAAGGTTGGAACAAGAGGTAGCATTTGAAATCTGCTAAGGCTGGAGCATTTCGCCCCATTCTATCTGCCCCTTTAATGCTTTTAGAGAGGAAGGTGAGAGACAACATATTCAAAACAAAGACTGTGGCCAGCGAGGTAAATCGAAGGAAAGCAGTCAGTGGTTTCTCATCAATAAAACCACAGAGTAATTAGAGAAAGCACTTGAAAGCCAATTTGCGAGTTGACAAATGATCAATCTTCATCTGTAACGCAGCCACAGTAGCATAAAGCAGCAGTAGTGGATGTGGTGACAAATGGCTTGCCTGTGCTAGCTAGCACCTCATTCTCTTTGGTGAAAGACTCTGATGCTGGCCAACGAGGTAGAATCCTTCTGTTTTTCCTATCAGCTCAAAACACCTTGTCCTGGAATGAGATGAACATATGAGCAAATGCTGTGCTTTTTTTACTTAATGTGTTTAAGAGACATATGCTACTGATAATCAATTTAGCACTCCCATTCACAATGGTAATAAAAAGGTGAGCACTGTGTATTAAAATAACAGACTGAAGGGAAAAATCTGCCTGGAAAAAAAATAAAAATAAAAATAAGTGTCACAATGTTTTTATTTCCCTTGCTGCAGAATTCGTCATGAAGCAAATGAATTTAATTTTTATTTCATGCTAAATTGAATTGCCCTTTGGTTTAATTTATATGAATCAAATATCCAAAAACCTTATACCTTTACCATCCACAGTGTTTGCTCTCATGCTTACTCTGAAACCTTATTAATTAGTTTGCTTTATGATAGAGACGGCCCCTGTTTAGAGCCATCTCATAAACCGCCCCCGCATTGCTGCTGTTCAACTGGGCAGCTATCAAATAAACCTCACAGCATACTCCTTGTACTGCTTCACATGACAGATGCAACCGGCTCCCCTCGGCCGCTCCTCTCTCCGGCTTGCATTGATCCTTCTCCTCCCAGAATAGATTTGGACACAATAATTCAGCAGCCAGGTAAATTGGAATAACTCTGACCATTAGTGAATTACTTTGCTCTTTAAAATCAGCCATTGATCCACGAGCTGAGCTGATTGGTTGCTGACCAACCAGAGAATTTAATTATCAAACAGAGTGTTGCTTGCTCAGCCATGTTTTTCTGAAGGTCAGGGTGCCACTGCAGTCCTTTTTAGAAAAACAACAGGACCAAGGCGAGAGATTCGGCGGGGGGGGAAAGAATCCAGTACAAACGAAGTTAGCCACGGCCGGCCTTCCCATTCCTCTATCGCTTGCCAGCAATTGCAAGTGGCAGACCATTACCACGCCTTTCCAGACATGGCTGTGAGCTGTGCAATAATAATTCTCTCAATTCAGATGGACACCGGTTTGGCATATTTAGATGCAACTCTGCTCTCTCTTTCTCCTCATTCTGTCATTCCCTTGCATCAGTCTCACATAACCCTTTGGTCCCATTGAGGTTATATTAATATGAACTGTTAAAATAACCCAGAGGTGAAAAAAAATTCATTTTAGGCTGCCAGCCATCCATTACCTTAAGTCAAAGGTTTTGCTTTACTACCTGCGTTATACCTGTATCACTGTGAATTAATTCGCTCTGAGGCAGCCATGCTGATAACAGTTCAGAGAGAACTCCATCTGTTTACATCCACACAGTTCCATTGACAGATAAATTAATATTGCATATAGGTAACCAGATGTCATGCACAAGCAAGTTATAGATGGATAGTGTAGAAATACAATGTATTTGCTGTAATTCTCTTGAGTCTACCTGTCCCCCTGCAAAAGCCTTCATTCTACTGTGATCTTGTGCCTCCCTGAGATTTAGAATACAAATAAGGAGAACAAGCCTCCCCATTCTTATGAACTTTATAGAATAAAGAGGGACACTTAGGGCCCCACACAGGGGAGAGAGGAATTGATTGGCAAAGCTAGTGACGGGACCAGAATGGAGATTGAATCCCCTTGAATGAACCAGAATGGAGGAGGGGTTGCGGCATGAATAAGGCTGTTTAAAAAGAGGATGGGAAAAACAAGCCTCCCTTGTCCTGTCTTGTGATTCCCTGAAGCAGACATCCTCCCCTTTTTACCCTGCTTATTCAAGGGTAACGTGATCCCCTCTCTGTCTCTTCCTCTCTCTGTTTCACTAATCCACTCTGCAAATAACAGTAATCTGCAAATAACAGAAGATAGAGAATATTTTTGACATATATCACCAAACAAAATTGCAGAATGCATGTGAGAATAGGGATCCGTGGGAGTTATGATCTCATGCAGAAACAGGACACAAATACCTCAGGAGCGAAAGAGTTTGAAAAATATATGTTGACATGAGTTTGATGGAGTCCTCAATATTTGGCGGATTATTTTTCGTAATCAAAAATTATCATTTGTTAGAACTAACGTATTAGATGGGATTAACCAGCCCTGCAAATTTAGGCCCTTAATATCTAATTAATAAAATAAAATAAAATTTACTCCAAATGAGATGGTGGGGTAGATCCTGTGGCTGATATTGGTTGCTGATATGTGCAGTCTCTGCCATTTTCTCTTACGACAACAGGCTCCCGTGTGTATCACCCCCTTTATCATAATGAGTTCGGTATTGAATCCAACTGAAAACACATTTAGTCATACATTTTTTGGCTAAAATTATGTTTGTAATGTATTACAATTTTTTGTATTATTAAAAGGAAGAAATTAGGTCTTTGGGGAAATATAAAGAAAGAAAGATAGATAAATGATGGAGGATGGATGAAATTATTTTCACAGAACAGCAGGAATTATCCTTTTCATCTAAACTGGCTGGAGGGGTGTATCGGTAGCAAAGTAAACAACCTTGTTCTGTATGATACATGTCTTGGGCAGACAGCGTGTGGTTAGTTGTATTGAAGAGTAAGGACCACACCAGTGTTTAACTGGACGGAAGACTGGAAGTGACATCTTCAGGTATGTTTACATGCTGATTAATGTGCTGCATTCAAGCAGCTGATTAGGTATCTAGCCAGCCAACTGACGTTAGCAGTGCACTTTTTCCGGGGCAAGTTTACTTGGCTTGTTCAACAAGGTACAGGACAAGACGTGTCTTCATGTTTGTAAGTCACATAAGAAGAAGACTTTAGAAGCAAAGTTAATATGGTTGTTTTTCTGTGGCTCTTGTGTTGTGTAGCAGGGTGCTGTCTGACTCAGTGTGACGTCTGCTCTGCCCGGACTCGAATGCTGACATTACTGCTTTATGCAAGAAACCAAAAAATATTCATTTCTCTCTCTTGGTTTCTAATTTTTCTTCTGAAAGGAGAACACAGGACAAGTGATTTCTGGAGTAATTTATGCTGTAGCAGACAAAAAAAGCAATTTAATTCCAGCTGGACTTTAAGTATCCCACTCAAGGAAGTCATTTCCTTTTTGAACATATCAAATCCACTTCGGTGGAGATCAGGAAAGAGTAGGGCCCCATCATCCTTTCAATGCAGCACTGCTCTTCTTTCACCAACCTACAATGACCTTGATGTTGGTATGACACCGGCTACTGTAGCTCCTCATGTGTAACACTGGGATTGGGTGTGTTGTTCTCAAAACATCTATACAATTAAGTTTGATTTATTTGATAGCACATGTAAAATATAATCTTTTCACTTTTGGACAATTTTTCAAAATTGCATTCCAACATTTTATTGAATTGCATAGTGTCACTGTAACTAGTTTGCACTGAAAATATACAATGACTTTGACTTTGATTCTGTTAATAGCACCCCCAAATCCCCCAATTTCCTCTCAGAACATCTACATTAAGACCAGTTAGAGATTTGGTTGAGCTATGAGTGTATTTCTCAATACCAACCTCCTACCCAAAAAACCTTTCACATTAGGAGCTGGGTTTGCAGATGCAGCCACATCCTCAATACCAGTGAGAGACTGGGCATAGTGGATGGCCCCCATCCAGTTGTTAAACGGTCCCTGTGGTTCTCAGCCAAATTATTTGGCTGTCCTTGTGATGGCATTGAACTGTTTCCTACATTGGACAACAGTTCTCAGAGGACCTGGGCAACAATTATTAACCGAATGTGTTATCTCATCCCAAGCTAATTTAACATCATCCGCCCTCAGTAGTTTATTTACAGTACTGCATATTTATTCTTGGTGAGTCAGCACTTCTTGCACGTGCACATGAGTTTATTGAGAAAAACTATTTTGTGTGGCAAATACTCCTTACTAATCTCTGTTGCTTCCATATTTAAACTGAAAGAGCAGTGTGGCGTGGAGTCTGCATATTTTAAAGGGGAGAATAAGAGTGTATCTATTTCCTAATCGCAACCCATTTCCAGCTGTGCAGCTGGTGCACTGCACCACATGGCTCCAACCCCCCAAATACCAAAAGTCCATCATCCCACCCCATGTGAACAGTGTTTTTCAGCAGTGTGCAGTGATTCAGTAAAGTGATCAGACTGTGATGTGGACATGCAGTTACTTTCATTTTGATCAATCCATCAGCCTTTCTTCTAATAATGACATGTTTTCTCAGTATTCAAAAAAATGTCACTAGTATCTTTCATAGTTATGTGATCTTTCCTTTTTTATAATATATTTTTCTCTTTATCAATACAAATGGGATCTTTTAATATTAAGAGAAAAAATGACGTAAAGAAAAGATGAGAACATCCATGTAATCATGAGTGATAGAAAGCCACGATGACTCATATTTGTCCAGTATTCCTTTTAATTCCTTGTTGCTGTCGGATGAATCAGAGTCCTTTTATCTAGCAATACATTTAGGTTTAAGGTTTGATAATGTTCAGTTGCAAAACTCACAAAACAAGCAGATAATCTGGCATTTCATGCATACAAGTTGCACAAGTCTCAATATACAAATAGAAACTTGCCTTATACAAATAAGCACTGGGAATTTACTCTCATCATGTGGCAGTATGAATGTAAATGTACTCACTGTAGGGGGTTTGGGGACAGCAATGACGACTCTGGTGACGACGCTGGTGGAAATGACAAAGCTCCTGGGTCAACTGCAAAACTGATTTTCATGGTAGTGGAGCAATTCAGAGTTTGGGGTTATGTGATTAATATACAAAAAATAATAAGGGCATGCAAAGGTAAGGTAAGTTGTGTGTCTGAGAGAGTTGTATTTATTGTATTGTATATGAAAGGATTTAGTCATCTTTCCTTACCACATTGACAAGTCTGTCAGCACAAAATTGTGTGATCATGTGTAATAGTTAGTCTTCAAACACCAGACAACAAAAACCAAAATAATATTTTCCCATTACATTTGTCTGGTCATGCAAAAAACACAAAAAAACACCATACAATTGTTTTTTTTTTTTTTAATAAAATGTTATGTAATATAACATACTGTTTAAAAAAATCCGCAAATGAAGCAACCATTATAAACAATTATCGTTTTTAGACACATTTGCTCAATTTTCACTGAAACCCTATCTTTGCACAAGCATATTATTATCAATCTCCTGCTCAGCATCTTCCCTCTCTCATATTGTGTATTGTTTCATTTTGACAGCCAAGCTCAAATTAGTCTTATGTAATTAGCCTAAAACCGTCCTGTTAAGTATACTGTCATATTTTGACATTGCCACTGAGTATCTGGTTGATGGGGGCTTGTTTTCCTTCTGTCAACGTGTAGTTATAGTTGAAATTCAGTATTCTTAGTTGATAGTTGAAATTTAATTACAATCAGTCTAAAAACTGATTATTATATAATATGCCAGTATAATTATAATTAGTTACACAAGTTGAGATATTCAAATTATCCTAGATTATTTCTGGTCATTTGGCAACTAGGTGAAGCTGTGTTTAAATAATAGAATACAGAATTAATTTAAGGCGTCATAAGAAACTGACACACTCATTTTAACTGTGATGTGACAAAGAAAAATCTGCCTCTAAGTATGCCACTGTGATTTCTTTAACTTTTGCAATCAAGTTGTTCATCATCTATTTAACAGAGAAAGATTAGGCCCATTAAATTTTCCCTGCTCTTTTATGATGTGTTATTGTCTAATAAACCATGAAAGGGGGAAGAATTGTTGCATACAGTAGCACTCGATAGCACACTGTTGGGTGCTCCACGGCCGACGGCCAAAGTTCTTAAATGCAATTACTGATGAAAATCGTTTCCTTATCAGTAACTAAGAGACATAATTTCACTGCCAAGTGGATATTAATGTTCACAGTCAATGCACAATCTGGAAATATGTCATTTTAATGCTCTTTTTGAAATAATAAAACCTTTTCAAGATTTGTTTTTCAATTTTTTCCATTAAGCAGGATGTGATGATGGTAAATGTTCTGCTTTTTTGCAGTGTAATGGAGTTGTGGCTTTTTACTTTAAGATTATTATAACTAGAGATAAGTGGGATATTATGCTATACTGTATAATATATCAATGTTAGTCAAACTATTGTATTTTTAGCTTGAGTTACATTTACTGTAAACTGTCCAATCCAGGCAGCGTTAGGTGTATCTTATCTGCTGCCTCATGGATTTTTTAAATAAAGAAACACCATAAATCTAGCCTTGCTCAGATCTGTTTTTAGACGATGTGTTCCCACCGACTGCTACTTTGCTGATCTGTGCACCAAGTCTTTTTAAATGCATTGTCTCTAAAATATTTATAGAACACAGGGTCATATTTGGTATTATAATGCCACTGTAATTCTAAGGGCAATAATACAATTGTATTAACCATCCCTTGCAACTTTAGTGGAACCAAATTGAGTTCCTATTTGTATTTGATGAAAAAGGCACCAATTTGTACCACAATATTTTTAACAATTCATGAAGTCGCAAGTCAATAGTTGAAAGTTTCCTCCAGCCGTAATTGACACCACTGGGTAAAGGGAGATGGTGTTCTTCCACATTAGTGGCTGGGTGTCATAACATATCATAAAGCAGTCTTCTAACCTTGTCAGAACTTATCATGACACCAATTAGCTTAAAAAAAAGACAGCCACACAGCTGAAGATGTACTTCATGCTCGTCTGCAAAAGGGTAACAGTCCTTGTATGGAGAGGCACAATATGCGTGGCTTTCAAAAAAACTCCAGGGAGGCATGAAGGGTGAACAATCCAGAGAAAAAGAAAATAAATACACATCATGTCACTGTAAAGTGACAATGACAAGGGCACTATCTTATTTGTTCAGTACAACGCAATTAACCTAACTCTATGACATCTTCTTGTAAAATAGACTCTGTCATGTAACAGCTCTCTTTTTCTGTACCCCCCCCCCCCTCCCTCTTCTCTTTCTCTCCTATCAGGTCTCCACATAATGGAGCGAGAATGAACAGAGAGCGGCTTAAAAAAAAGCATGAACTGGAGGTTTATTGAGGTCATCTGCTTCCTGTTTATATGGGACCATATAACAGTTCAGTCTTCCCGCCAGGACCCGTTGGCCACTGAACAACATGTCACCAAGCAATATGACTGGCTCATCTCTGACCGTGGACCTTTCCACCACTCTCGGAGTTACCTGTCCTTTGTGGAAAGATTCCGCCAAGGATTTACGACCAGATATAAAATTTATAGGTGAGTTCACTTTCAGCCTGTGTACCGATGCCACACTGGCTTTTTAAGAGTGCGTCTGTTTTAATGGTTTTTCTTTTTTGAGATTTTAGTTGCAAAAAGCTGCACTGTGTACATTTTTAACCTATTAAGCGTGCATTTTTTATATTTACTTGCGGCCATTCTCAGCACTGTGCACATCTTTTTCTTATATTTATCTTATAAGTAGCACTTTCATTCTCCTTTGCTATTATTATATAAGTTTTAAGTCTTTTTTGGACCAATTTGAATCCCCTAGTCACATGCAATCCCCTAGTCACATGCAATGTGACTAGAGAAAAAAGTCTTTTTTTTCATTCATTCTTCTTAAAAGAAAAAAATGAAAGAAAAAAACTGAAAAAGTCAATAGTTGAAGGATGTTATTATTGAATTACAGCCCAAAATATTTGTACTCTGGTACAGTATTAGTTGGCTTGTAAGTAAAAGGTACTGTGTTTGCAGTTATTGCTATTGTTAAATGATTGAGAAGTATTGGAAGATGCAATGTACTTGAATGAGAAGTGCAGCCTAACTGGTAAACAAATTACAATGGTTTGATATTTGTACACATTTGAACAATTAAAGAGGTTTTCCAGCAATTTGCTATTGTGCTTTCATAAAGCTGGAAGAAATTGCAAGAGACAGATTTAAAAAATAATCAAAATAGTCAAATTAAGGGCAGGCATGGATTTTAGTCAAAAACCCAAAAATGAAGAATGAATGAAAAATTGGATTGGATGATCTACTGGCAGACATTGAATATAATATTCATAGGTATGTATGAACCACCATGTTTTTACAGTAGCCCAGAATGGACAACCAAAAACATGCTCTAGAAGGGGCTGTTTCCATTTTACTACACCATTAGATACCACTAAATCCTACACAGTGGACCTTTAAAAGGTTTGTAAATTATTCACTAATAAAAAAACAAAAGGGTCCAAGGCCCAAAATGTGTTTAGTCACATTAAGCTACAGGGGTTAAATCATAATAGGGAATAATATGATTCATCCCTTCCCCTACTTTTCAATTTCACACATACGAATTTACATAATAACAACTTCATATACTATTAGTTCTCCATTTTTATGCTAGCCCTAAACTACTATTAGTACCATTACAAATACCTCTTTAAACCTCTGATCATGGATTTCCGTCAGTGCTTTTATACTTTTATCCAGATTTGTGACTAAACAATACAGTTGGAAATTCAACAATTGCTAAATAGTTTATATTATTTACCTTACATTTTTGTAAGCTTTGCAGTTGCGTTCATCTCCTCATATATCATTTACACAGGTAGAGGTAGATGGCTCTTTCTCAGAATGATGTGCTTTGATTTCCTTGCATCCCTCTGCAGTCAGAAGTATAGATAGACTGAAACAGAGTAAGAGAGTCATTTGCCACATTCCTTTGACAGTTCTTTTGCAGAGTTTGTTCTCTCTCTCTCTCTCGCCTATGTCTCTCTTGGTAACTTGCCACAGCCCCCAGTCCCCACTGGCTTTCCTGCCTTGATATTGTCACATGAACAGTAAACAATGTATTTGCATAATGTGTAACTTGACAGAGATGGGATGTTGCACAGAGACATGAATCTCAGAGGCAGAACTTCTGAAGCTCCTTCCCACAGACACTGTACAGCCGTCGAGTGCTGTCTGTGATTTATTAAAACTGGGAGCGTGTGTTTGCATGTTGGGTGCTGCTGGGAACATTTCTGGGCCCAGGTGGCTTTTGTTGTTTCTCCCTCTTAGCAGACCATTAGTGGCATCAAATTCCAGCATCACTGCTAGATATCCCTTTCTTATGACAAGACAATTAGATCTTGCATTAAGAGTGTGAAATTGATTTCTCATTAAAAAATTAAATGACAACAATCGACAAACCACATTCACATCCGTCAGACATTTGCAGAACTGTCAAACAAAGTGAAGTAAAAACTGTACAATACAGTGCAGTGCACTGTAAGACTATATTAGTGGACTAAATGAAAGATGTTCTTGAGCATGGGATGCGTATTTAGTAAATAATCATATACAGTGTTTGAGGCAAAGGTGTGAAACAGTCCCCCAGAGGTCCCAGTGTTTTCCAAGGATTTTCATCGCAACCTGGACCACCAGTTAATTTCAATGATTAGTACATCTTCAGCCAGAAAGTGGGAGGAAATCAGTGACATCAGCTGGTGTAGTGTTTGGTTGGAATGAAATCATATATACCCTCGGTCCTCCTCGGCACATGATTGCCCAGCCGCGCTCTACTCTAACCAGCAATGAGAACTGAATCGCTTTGTAAATTTCCCTGGGGACTTTCTCTGCCTCGACGATTTAGTCGTGGAAAGTGGTTGAATCAGATTTGCAGCGAGACAAAGCATCCATTCCTTTCGGGTTCTCTTATCAAGAGAGATTACCTAGGAGGCATGCTGCGTGGACAATGCCAACCTGATCAGCAACAAACAAATCTGCCCTATCTTTAATAACATGGGCACTTCGCCTAATTTGAAGGATAAACACAGATTTAGGACGTGCCAGCCTCTTGTCTAGTGCTATGAAAAGGTCACAGTCGCTTGAAGGGGAAAGACACACCACAAGGCACCAATTATCCTCTCCCTTTAGACTAAAGAAAAGTATTGGAGTGTGTTTTGTAGTAAGTATCACCACTGTGTCCATTCTGATTGCAATCTTCACATTGGAACCCTTTTTTTTCCTTCCTGTTATCATATGCATAAGTGTACATTTCCTGTATGGTATTCATCAGTCACAAGAAAGCCAACTTTCACTGCTGGCTGAATACTGCTCTTGTATCCGACCTGTAGCTGAATAATGTGTATCAGTGTGTGCTTCAGTTACTGGTGAAATTCGATGGCCTGCATGTTTTGCTCACACTAGCATCTCTGGTTCTGTTGCTTGTACTCTATTATGGGGTTGAATGTGTTTCAGATGATTCGTGTTCTCTCTTTGGTCTTTGTTCGCAGAGCTCTATCTCAGGTTCCTGTGTGCCTGAGTGAAAAACCAATATAAATGCAAATCTGGTATCCATTAATGCATTTTAAAGGCCTCAAATCAGCATTGCACTGTAATCAAAGAAGTGAGCTAGGGGTTGTTATTTAGAATAAAAATATTTATGAAAATGAATAGCTCTGATTGATCACACTTTGAAAAGCCATGCTGAAGTGAATGAATAGACAGGGTTGATAGAGCTACTCTTGTCAATGGATCAAGACCTCAAAATTCATCAAAGGTTTTGAACAAAAGCCTTCAATGACCTGTTGTAAAATAACACTTGGAAATGCAATTAAAACAAATGTAATAACCAAAAGAGACTTTTGAAGTAAACAAAATAACTGTTCTTGGATTGATGTTATTCTTGCAAAGTACTGATACATTCAGTTAAAATATGTATGCTCTGTGAGTATGATGTCGTAATGTATAAACTAAGTAGAAGACACAAAAAGGAAAATTGAGTCATTGTGTGATTTACTACATTATTTAAGATAATTGCAAATTATCTGAATTTGAATTTAGGAGTCTAATTTCATTTTAGACACTGCTATTCTGTTTCAACAGTTAAAAAAGAACCCTAACCCTAACCCAAGTTTTACTGTGTAAGAGTTAGAATAGAAAACGGATACCGCTCACATGTCTGTACAGGAAAAATAAAGCTACTGCCAATGGCAGGTTAGCTTAGCTTAGCATAAAGACTGAAAACAGGGACACACAGGGACTTACTAAATAACATGTTATATCTCCTTAGTTTAATTTGTACAAACTTCTTTCAAATCATTGTTGGATAGCAGGTGGCGTACGACTGATAAGAAAATAGGAAAGGTCAAAATCTAAAAATGTTGCAGTGACACTATGTTTGCCATCCAAAACAGAAATGAAGTGTTGCTTGTCACGTGAATAGCTAGAGAAAGTGGTAGGTTGCTTATTTACACAATATTTGCTAACAAGCAAGCTACTAGCTAGCTAGCTGCATGTGTTGACATGCCCACAGTGACAAGGAAGAAGTGGCAGATGAGATATTACACAGTGTCTTCACTTTCAGTTGGTTTCCACCGTAAGGACATATCCCATTAATGTAAAAGTGTTTTTTGAGGTTTGAAATAAGCAGCTTTTCCAACTTTAATACCAAAATACATCTGTTCCATTGAATCTATTATCACTGGCATAATTTATATATAACATGGAAACTTACTTTTGTCATCCAGCTAGCTCCATCAAACCAGTGTTTAAAGCAAGGTTTGACGGACTTGACATGGTTATATTTAATGCAAGCACATTATGCATATCTCTAAACATTTCCTTCATGATCTTAATTATTCCTAACTATAATAAGTCCACAGACACTTGATCAGCACTAAACCTTGAATGAATAATCTGGTGCACTAATTTGCATGTGCAAACAACATCTTTTATTCAGTCTCTAATTTAAACTGTTAATCAAACAGATAGTCCTGCATCTTGAGACTCACTTTACCTTTCATTCCAGATTCTTAATCCTAATTTTTTTGTGTAACAAGCTTAGCATCGATTGGACTTTAACGAAAAACGAGTAATGACAAAAACTCACTGAGCTTCCTCATGTGTTCAGTGTGGATGTTTCTGTCAGTGCTGATCTGGGCCCGATTTGTTTTAAACAGAAACAAGGTGTAACATTTGTCCGACTCAGGTCTTGAATTAGTTTGGATGAGCCATCTGTAATTGGATAGAGCGAGGGAAGGCGGATTTGATGTACTCGGCAGATTTGCTGAGAGAGGCTGCAGCAATGTTTAATTCAGCAGGCTGTAGCCAAAGGAAAAGAAGGAGAAAGGCAGTCAGGAAGTCAGCAGGGATGAAACAGACTCTAAGAAGAAGACAGAGACATTGAGGGGTCTGAGATGCCATTAAGCAGTGAGACAGGAAGGTGCTAAAAGTGTGTGATAAAAAAAAGTAAAAAAAAAACAAAAAAAGATGTTTAAAAGTACTAGAGACTTGGAAGGGGGTCCGGTGAGTTCAGTATCAAAACAAGAAATGGGGGAGCAGACAGGTACGCTGGCAGTGAGGTCATAGTCAAGGTGAGAAGAGCTGCCTAACGGAGGCATTGGAGTGGCTCGGATGACTCACAAATACCATGTACCCAAGTGCACCCCTCTCTCACAAACAAAAAACAACAAAAGCCATCTATTATTGAGGCTTTCTCTGCATCTCACCATAGCTGTGCTTAGAAAGTCACATTTATTATCCGTCAAAATGCTTTTAATAACATTCAGGACTTAGAGAAGGATTCTGGAAAATGGCATAGTATTGGACTATTTTTATTCATCCATGGCTGTGTCTACCAATAGTCAGCGTGTGAAACAACATAATTTTTATACATTTGTTTTTCTTTTTTCCAGCTGTGAGAAGGTAACAGAAAATATCTTGAGGATGAATGTGGTGGATCAAATGTGGGATAATAGCAGTGACAATTACAACAATACAACTAAATTAATAACAATTACAATCACAATAGGACAAAATATAAGTGTTAACTATAAACAGTTTCTTTCTCATGTATATGATGCTTTTTGGATTCCAGGATGTTAGGTCTTCCAGTTGTTGAATGCAGCACATGTACACTTGCGTTCTGCATTCTTCAGAAAAATCTATGTAATTACAGCCAGAGACAATACATTTGCTGTAAAATGCATATATTTTGCGCATTTGATAAGTGATACTGTTACCGTGTGATTGTAAAAAATTTGGACTAGATGACTCATGAACATGCTGTTACCATAGCGGATGTTGGCTGTCACCTCACGCTCTGGCAGCCGATGTAAATTCCCATTTGCTGACTGAAGCATAACCACTTCCAACACTTCAAGCACTCGCCTCGGCCAATCAGGCAAGCTGACATTCTAGCACAGCTTGTCACTGTTGTGCACCAATTCAGTAATTTTCTTTTCTTTTAAAAACATTTTTTTTTTTATAAATAAAAGACCAAAAGTGTAGGAGTATTGTTTTCTGTTGGGCAAACAAAATATCATCATGATATGATGACTTGTACACAGCAAGATCAAATCAAACTTTATTAATGTATACAGCATTTGCGCAAAATAACAAACTTGCCTCGCATTGGTTCAAAATGTATATTCTCTCTGAATCGGAAACAGACACAGATACAAAAACACAAAACCTGGGGCTACGCTGCAATTACAATCAAGTGCTGATCCTGGGTGTTGATCTGCATTTTTCAGCTGTATAAGTTTGTGAGAATCAACAGGGGCTAATCTTGGGAGGGAGTCCATGCCACTTCCCTTCTCCTACATAGTGGTAAAAAGCCCCCGCTGTGGGACGACTTAATTACTGGCAAGGAAGGGATGGTAATTAGAGGAGAAACAGGAGGCTAGAAGAAACTGTCAGGGTTAAGTACTGACTAATTCAATGCGTGGGACGCCTGTGCCACTCTCCCATGAGATTGGCAATACAACATCACCACAAGAGCAGCAAGCTCTGAAGAGAAGATGCTGAAGCAGCCGTGTCTCATACCATTTCTGTGATGTGGTGATCCAAGCTGCTAAATCATATTAAAAATTCCTCTAAAGTGAGCCCCGCATAAAAAAAAACAACAGAAAAACGTGAATTCTATTTTCCTTTAGTTCGTATTTTACATTTTAAAGATGTTCAGTCCACCCAGCTCTTTTTATTTTGGCTGATCAAACCTTGTTTTAGGTTAAGGTCAGGCAGAGCTGAGGTCTGAGGTCCCCAAACTCCATACATTCAACAGAATCAGAGCTTTTAGTTGTGTTGCCCTAACAACAAGGTACAACACAAATAACAAATAAGGGTCAGAGAGATGTCAGTCAAGCATGAAGTATACAAACAAGAAAACCAGGTACGGTCCAAAATATGTGGCAAAACATAAATAAATAAATAAATAAATAAATAAATAATAGTAACAATAACATGTTGGCAATTACAAAGTATTTTGTTTCAGTCAGAGACACATCAAGGCACTGACCATTTATAGCAAATGGTTGATGAAAAAGGTTGTGCTGTTTGATGGAGCACATGGGATTCTGCTGAGAGCACTAATCCTCTTTAATAAACACATACATGAGCGTTAAGGCTTAGTTAAGTCAACAATACAAATACCATGTAAGGAAGAGGTTGGGGTGGTGGGGAGAACCGCAGCAGAAATTGGTGTTGACATGAACTTAAGAGTACATTGAGCAAACTAAGTGATAGTTTCAGGTTATAATGTCTGCACTTTACACCCGCATGAATATGATTAGATGTTACTCAGCTGTCAATAAGCCAATAATTGAAGCGTAATGCAAACAGTTGATGGCGATCAGCCAATACAAGCCTGACTTCAGTACTCTACCTAAACTAAAGCTATGCTTAATTTTTGCAAGTGGAGAAATACCAATAAAGGATAATTACACAATTATAAAAAAAAACACAAATAATTTAAATTTATAATCTTTCCAGGGAGGGAATGACGGACTCAGTCACTATCAATGAAAACTATCATATAGAAAGGTATTACATAATGTAAATGAAAAAAAAAATTAAAAAGCTGAATATGTAAAGGTTTATAACTTTGAAGATCTAGTAAATCATTGGAGGAAAATGCAATTGTCTGCTTATTATGAAATAAATAAAAAATAGAATTATCACATGGCTTCACCATTGCATTTTGTTGTATTACCCTTGTGCAATATATATTATTTGTTGTGCCAAATCTACTTGAAATTAATAGGGTTTGAAAGGAATACGCAATCTAATTTTCAAACAATGCAGATGACACATACAGGTCATTTTTGACTTTCCATGTAAATGGATCTATATTTTTTCAGCTGACATTCTCAGGAAATAATAAAAGACACCGATTAAATTAGTGTAGGACATAAAGTGACTATTTTTGTCATACAGACAATCGTGAGATTGGGCTTGAATGTAATCCAGGAATGTACCCTTTAAAATACTATTTAGCATTTTATAGCAAAGCATTAGTAAATGTCCTTAAAATTTGCCTAAATAGGCACCAGCTTTACAAGGTACATTTATTCTGGTAGTTGGTTAACGTCATGAGCTGATTACAGCAACAAAGCTGCCCCTCAGCATTGGTTATCACATAAAAATATTAGCTACAGGCATATACCATTTCAAAAATGTGCTGTGAAAATTAGATTTTTAGTGGTACCAACAATTCAAATGTTTGGAGCTGGCAGGCTGGAAGCACATTGACAAAGACATACTGAAAATATGGATGTTGAACATTAGAAGCACAAAACAACAAATATGCACTGATTTATGGGTTTAGAGGGAATACCTGGACCAAAACAGCAATTGTTCAGCAAATCCAATCTTTCTGAAGCTGATGATAATGTTCAGCGTGTCACTAATTTTTGAGGTTATAGTCAGTGTATTATATTGAAAGGTATTTTAATGTTCTCCCCTATTTACATTCATGGAAGAGAACATTAGAGGTGCCAGCAGGATGGAAATAAAAATCGACCAACCTGTGTTAAATAATCTTAAAATCAAGCTGACCCAGTGGAACATTTAAAGACATAAACTTGAATGTAGAATGCTTGATACAAACATATTGGTTTACATGTTACAGAAAGCAGAAAGGTAGAAAAAAACAATGTCTCTTGTACTTTCATTCAGTAAAATGCACACAGTATAGGGAGAGTTTCAGAAAGAGGGCACATAGTTAGCCAGCCTGATATCCTCAGGAAGGTTGTTCTGATCTCTAGGGGCTCACACAGCAAAGGCCTGATTAGTGGGTTTAACAAGTAATGACATGTTTCTCATTTTCAGACTTAAAGCAGTGAAGCAGCAATTATATTATAGATTACTTCTGACTTGTTCATGCTTGTGTCCACTATACCATTTCTGACATGATATCTAACAGCTAAAGAACAAGAACAAATTCTGTACTTAGAAATGACTGACATCTATTGAAGACCAGAGAGGACACTACAGAAGATTTTTCTTAATTCTTTGTCACATTATCAGTATAACGAACTGTCATTTAATCAAAGGAAAACAGTGTTTCATTTTGTTATCTTGGCAAAACGAGCTATCAAAACCTTGTTCTCCTAATCAAAGAGTATTGCTCTGCACTGAATGTGTGACATAAAGTATACAGCACATTTCAAACTGGAAAGTGGCATCCTTCTTTGAGAAGTGCTTTCCAAAGAGCTTGCAAAGAATTTTCCCATGAATAACACTTCCATTGGCGGTTCTGAATTTGACCTGCATCCAAAGGTTTCTTTTTGTGAGGGAACTATCGTTGTCCAAGGTGCTGAAATCTATCCTCAAACATCTTATTTTCCCTCAGCACTCGTCACAGTTTGGGGTGCAATTCTCAACAAGTTGACAGAACAAATTATTGTCCATTAATCTGATGACCAGACAATATGTAACATATTTAGTATCAGTAGCATGACACTGCATACGTATTTTGGATGTCCTTAAATTAAAGAGAGTGAAGTAAATTGTAAAAAGCTGTTTCCACTAGATAAAAAGATGAAAGGGTTATTATTAAAGGAGCTGTTTTTTATTTTACTCATTACACAAACAGCAAATAGTACATAGAAATCATCAACATAATGCCATTTTATTTGGGGTATGACTGACAGTTATTACAGGGTAAAATGAGTTCAGCAGCAAATGGATGGGATACAATAAGCTGCATCAGGGCACTGACAATAGAAATCGTTTCTTTTTACTGCATGAATACATTGACCTTGTTTTTTGTTATATGCACATAGGGAGAGCATTGCTGATTTCATTACAGGACACAATGTGATGAAGTGTTTCATCAAGTGTAAGCAATATACAGTATACAGGAAGACTTTACATGTGAGATGGAAGAATCTGGGAAAACATGAAATAATCCTCTGCTCTGCGCTGGCTTTTGTAAATGCAATATAAGCAATATTTTCAAGGTGCTCAATTAGCTGTGTGTTCTTCCTTTGTAAAAAAAAAGACAACAACATATTTTGAGATTCTATATGATTCTGGATTTCACTTGAATGCAAGTCAGTCTCATCCTATTATTTGTTGTGAAGGCTCATAATGATTTCTGTGCGATCCTTGCCCACACAGTCAGAATAGTTCATCAGCATAACTTCTCACATTTACACAGTTAATTAGATTCAAACACATGCTCTTGTCACTCACCCATGCACTCGCTTCCGGCACCATGTCCCATCAAATTCTTGAGATTAAAGTGAATTAAGAGATTGTTTTTGATTAGATCCATTTTCGTTTCATTGCCTCATCACAATTACAGAGTGCACTAACAAAGCGATTATGCCAGCAATCATATTCCATTTAGGCAATCACATTCGATTTGCTGATATGCTCCAATTAATGGTTAATAACTAAGATGCTTACATGTTAATATGGAGTTATTAGAATCATGTATTTGTACAATGCATAAGCACACTAGTTCTTTTTTTCTAAACACTTTTGTTTCAATATGAATTCCCAACATGCAGCAACTTTGAGAATAACTCAGTTATAAGTTTGTGCTATGTTACCACTGAGCATACTTTATTGCATTAACTGTGTCATTATGGTAGTAAGTAAATTAGATTCATGTTGTTTATTTCCCCTTTGCCTTCACTTGCCTGCTGAGGATTTGTTCTGGGGTCAGTCCATTTTCTGCAGACACAAAATTAAATAAAATGATGATCCAGCCAAAAGTCTTTCAGAAAAGCTTTATACCAGGAACAGTGTAGTTACTGGACAGATAATTCATTCAAAGATACATTTCTGAATTTGAGCAGGCATCTCTATTTCATTCTCTTCACCTTTTTGTACCCCAGTTGAGACCCACAAGTATCTTTAACGAATAAACCAAGACAACTTTTCACTATAAAAAAATAGCTTTTGCCAGCAAAGTTGGTAAAAAATAAATCTACCCAAGCTAAGCCCTCACACAGTACGATTTAAGACAGTCTATCTACTTCCACGTGTTACTCTTTGTACATCACAGTAACCTTTTCTACACAGCTGATTATCTCTCTGTCTTTCCCTACCACTGCACTGACAACATTATGGTCATTACCAGCCTAATGCCACAATTTTACACAGATGGACTCTGCAGGCATCAGGCATGTTGCATGACGTCACAACTTGGAGAGATATTGCAATTTGTGAAACAATGATTAAGGGAAGAAAACACTATTTTTGCTATATTCCTTGACAGTTTGGGTTATCATTTTGGCAGGATTAGCAACCATATTATAGGCATCTCTCCAGTCCATCAAATAGCTTACATTTCTATACTTTAGAACCATAAAACTATCACGTATAAGATGTTGTATAAAAACTAATTATTTAATAGATCAGAAAGTGCATATAATGACACTTAGAATGTCAGTTGCCTGACTGAATGTTTCTATAAAAATATGCCAACATATCTGTTAGACAGTGTGTACAGTATTATCATTAACTTGACAAACATGCAGGAACATTGACAGTGAGTAAAGCAATTTACTGTTAACATGCACCTAATTTTATCTAAACCCATTAGCTTGGAACAGTCACTTGGGTATTTTTACATAGCCTCTCTGCTGATGGTATGTTGTTGTTGTTTTAGCAGCACTATAACAGAATTTCAAAATAGCCCCTCCGATTTCCTGCACTATTTACACTGCTGTGTTAAGAAATCTGGCCCATGCCAGTATTATAGTGAAAATAAATAAAACAAGCACAAGCACAAGCACAAACACAAGGGTTCAGGCCCACCAAAATAATATCCCACCTCTTTCCGCATAGCCCTTCACTGTGCACTGGAGCATAGGATTAAGTTTCATTCTATAATATTTTGAATGGTTCTTGGTGGTTGAAATTCATACAGGATTTCAATTGTATCTCTGTCTGTTTGATTTATTACCGGGCTTTGCCTCCTTATTACCATGAAAGACCTGGGCTTTTTTTCCCTTCCATTTTGTCAAGCTGCTGCATAATGCCGTGGCAGCACAAGAACAAGGGTTATAAGGTCTCAGATTATCGGGGCCATCCTCAAAGAAATATCTGTTACTGCCCCCTAAGGAACATGAAAATGCAAATCTGCAGTATGTAAATGCACTGTAGAGATGATGAGAATATTCCGGTGGCTTGATTGTTTTTGAAATAGTTCAGGGTTCTCTAGCTTAGCCTGATCACAGAGATACAACCTGTGAGGCACTTTGATTGCCACACAGTCACACTTTGCGAACATGAATTTCTTTCCATATATGGTATTGCTTCCTTTTTTACCTTGGCTTGGAGCAATACTCTGACTGAGCAATGTCCTGTGACCTAAAATGTGCTGTGGAAGAAAATGCTAGCCTAGTGTCAGACCCCTAATCAGTGTCATCGTGTCAACATCTCTTATTTGTTCAGAAATGTCCTATTTCCACCAGTTTGAATCACAGCATTGCACTTAAGTACAGTGATGCCATTTTCCAGTATAGCTGGTTTGGTACCTTGATAATTCGATGAAAAATGGTGACAGAAAAATGTATGCAAAAGTGGCAACAAGTATGTATGACATAGACACAGGTTCACACCACCTGGGCACCCTGGTGGTCATAATGTTATGCAGCCCCATGTGCAACAAACTGCTAGGCACTGTGTGTTCTGACACCTTTCTATCAGAACCAGCTTGAAATTTTACAGCAATTTGAGCTCCAGTAGTTTGTCTGTTGGATTGGACCACATAGGCCAGCCTTTGCTCCCCATATACATCACAAGCCTCTCTGGTTCACCACTTTATCTTTCTTGAACCACTTTTGATAGATACTGACCACTGCAGACTGGGAACACCCCAAAAGAGCTGCAGTTTTGGAGATGCTCTGACCCAGTCGTGTAGCCATCACAATTTGGCCCATTTTTCCTGCTTCTAACACATAAACTTAAGCCCAAAATGTTCACTTGCTGCCTAATATATCCCACCCACTGACAGGCACCATGATGACGAGATGGTCAGTGTTCACTTCACCTCTCAGTGGTCATAATGCTATGGCTGATCGGTGTATCAACAATGCTCACCCATGCCCACATGTACAAGATACAAGTAATGTATCCCTTGCAGTCATTGCAGTACTGTGCCATGATCAATAGTATGCCATTTGGTAATTGTGCTGTCTATCCTCGAGGAGGAAAGTCTGAATTAAGTTTTATTTACCAGGTGTTTGCCCTTAAGTGTTCATACTGTATCACTGGTAAATCTGGTAAATCATGAACTGGACAAAAACCTACTGCAAGATTTAAATCACAGAGCCCTCTTTTTGGTAGCCTTGATTGAGTAGTAGTTCTTCAAAGGAAGCAGCCTCTGAAATGTGACATACATGTATAGCCGGTCTGGCCTGACACTCATTCTCTATGATTTCTTTTGTATTGGGTGTTTGTGAAGGAATGACATGGAGACAACTGCTGCCTTGCCAGCCAGAGGCGAGTTTATTTTTTGGGGGGCCGCATATAACACAATAATATCAGTACAGCAACTTCACACTACCAGGTTTCTACAAACACACCTTCAACAGCGCCTGCATCCAACTGTGGAGGTTAACACAAACTCACAGGAAGTGGCAGCCCCGAAGTGTCAAAGGTCACACAACAAAAATACAATTAACAAAATAAAAACGCCCCCGAAAGCAATATACACAGAAACCAGTTATCCAAGAAAAAATTATTAAATGTGAACAGGAATGGATTATTAGTGGAATAAAACCAACTACTTTAATACATCAGATACATATGGGCATTCATAAACCCTGCTGGGCCACATGGTGGTCTAGATGTAATAACATTTATCCTACATCCCTGAAAATGTATCATATGCAAGTAGATGAGATCATGCAGCACTGTTTCTGTGTGGGAACACCATGTGCAGAATGAAAGGGAATAAGTCAATACTGTGTGGGAAGACAAAATCGCTTCACAAAGTCATTCATAGGGGAATTAACATTATTGGATCAAAGTCTCCCCCAGTCCTCACAGCTTGCCAGTGTTTTCTGTTGAGGCCCTCATGGTGCACCAGTCAGTTGAGCATGGCTTTATAAAGAACAGTGTGGCAAAGATTTAGTCAATAATGTCTACGGAATGTTTAATGGTCTTTTGTAAATAATGAATGGAAGGATGCTATAATGCAAAACCCCAATGTGTGGGATCTTTGCTAATTAATTTTAATAAGATGGTATTATGGCCATAGACAAATGAGATCATCATTGTGAAGATGATTCCCCTCATCCCCACCCACAGACATTAGGCTCATACTATATTACCAGGCCCTTGTCATTTCTAAAAAAGTTGCACAAATCTTTAGTTTAGACTTCTTCGTCTCTTGCTGTGGACGCATTGATTATCAGTTTTGCAAAAATCAAAAATGATAACAGACCCGCCCATGTCATACTCTGTTTTCACTGAAAGCAGAGAAACACTGCTTTAGCTGAAAGCAGATAGAGAGCTCACTGCTTTCCGTTGTTGTTCTTTTTTAATGGTTGTTTTGATGGATCATCATATTTATGCTAATCAGAGCCATTGGCATAAGCACTCCTTCTGTAGCACAATATTATGTTAAAATATTTACTTTAAATACAGAAAAAGTGGAACTGGTAAATGGCTTGGCATGGAGCTGCAATGAGAACAAACTTTTGTTCAGCTGGAGCTAATATAGACTTAAAGGGCAAGGATATGATAGACAGCAGTTGATGTTTCCACTCCTTTGATTGGTTGTTGGAAATGGACTGTTCCCCTCTGGAGTATTTTGTTGTTTGACAATACATTTGATTAAAGTAGATAGTTCAGAATTATGTTGTTGTATTCTTTTTGATTAGCAATTGAAGTATTCAAGTCATCCCTAACAAACAAGTAGTGGAACAAATGACTAAAAATGAAAGGTCCATCCTTCATCAAAGCATGAAAACCGATGCTGTCTGTTTCTTTTCACATCAGGAGAAGCAAACACTTCTCCATAACCACATCAGTGGCACCAAACACACATGTTTTGCATTTCATAGGCACCATGGAGACAACTGGAATCATGAAGGAAAAACACAAATTCTTCAGTTAAATTTGAAAAATATTAATTAATAATATTAATTAATAGCTTTAATTTAGATAAAGCGTCGTCATTTCTGCAACAAAACGGTTTCTATGTACCATTTATTATCTCTTTAGAACCTAAAGTATCCTGTCTGTGATTCTACTGCTGATTCCTCGAACTTTGCAGTTAGCCTTATGGCACTAGGTTTCAGACTGATGCAAAGCCAAGTTTATACAGTGCAGTCAATGGCAGCCATCCATCCACTGTGCACCATGAGTCCTTCTCTGATACAATTATTTTTAAATTCAAACATGTATTATCGGAATTTAGGTAAGAATAGCAGAACCGACTGGCTCATCAGATATGAAACATGTACCGTGTGAAAGGTCCTATGCAGAACTGGATGACTACAGAGTGAATGTGAAGGAAGTTGAAGGAACTGCCAAGTATGGTTAGCCCCATGGAAGCAGAGGCTTTCAGTTGACACTAGCAGAAGCAATTGAACAACTGGGTTTCCAAAATAATGTAACTCTAAATTAAACATTTGTTGTGACTTCAAAGGGATAAATATTGCATCCTTGTATACAATGACACTTTCAGCATGATGAATATTGAATCTTTATCTATAAATTAAAACCTTGAAGATAAAAATAACGAAAGGCCCTTTTAGGGTATTTGTTGTACCACAAATATTACACTTTTAGATTTGTTTTTTTCCACAATAATTAACATTGTTGGAACAATGCAAAACAGATGCTGAAATCCTTTCTTGCTCTTTGAAAATGTCAGTTAACAGTTGCTACTGCTAATATTATTGAAAAACGACAGAGACAATAATTGTAAGGTTATTTTCCATTGTACCAACTAACATTTTAATGTGATGGACAGTACTGCTACTACAACTAAAGTATGATGTAACTCAGTACATCATAAGCACAAATAACAGCTTCAAAAATGACAGCAGAGTTGAATCATCGACTCTCCGACACAGTCAAAAACAACAAAAACAATCACTATAAGCAGAATGTACAGTACATGAGGGGTATATTCTCCCTACCCTGTTGGGAGTTTAGTAGTACTAAAAACATTTTCATGTAGGGCATTGTTGAATCAGAGATTTAATTCCAAAGCAGATTTTATTTCCTTTTTATTTTGTTACAATTTTTAAAATAATGCTTCTATTCAGTAACTACAAGCCAAAATGTTAATCCATTAAAAAACAAAACAAAAAAACAATATGCAATAAGCAGAGTTCAGTTATTAATTAATTAAAAAGTAGAAACAGAATAAATTATAAAAACTAAATTTAATATTAGGTTATGTGCCAAAGTACAATATATTGCACTTTAATGGAATGAAAATGCCAACGCAAATGTCCACCAAACACTGCTTTAATAAAACTGTCTTGGTTTATTATTAAACACTACACTGCTAAGTGTCTGCAGTCACTCAAGCAGACAAGCACAAAGTACTTCATCTTAAAAAGAAAAACAAAAAACATGCATGATTTATTTTGGCCTGTTTTTGTTCTTGCATTATTTTTTTCTTAAGCAGGTGCATCCTTTAAATCTTCCTTGTAAAATGCTGAGTGCCACACTGTTGCCCTTTGTGACAACATCTTGTCTTCTTCAAATAAAGTCAGGGTGTTTTGATACCACTACTAACATGTTTATAGCTAGGTGTAACATTTTTATTAGGTTTGTTTTATCATAAATTGTTGTTTGTGTGCCTCAAGTGAAGAGAAAATGGCACAGGTTTTTTTTCTTAAAGATATTTTTTTTTTTTTGACTGACAAAGGTCAGGATGTAACTTAACAAGATATCCGTCTGAATTTGTATTGCATCTGAATGTTAAGACTTTGATACAGTATGAGAGGAGGACAGAGGAAAACAAGAAGCCAAGTATGACAAGTTCTGTAATTTACTGACACTCCTGCTTTTATTGTTTTCTGATGTCATTTATGAGGCGTCCAAGAACATGTTGTCTTTGGGTCCTGCAGAGCCAGTTTCCCACTCTTTTAATTAGAGATTTTCTTTCAACAGAACTGTGCCTGTCTTTCTTCTGTGCTGCCACATTTCCACTTTGAATGTCTGTCATGCACTCTCAAGGTTTTTTTTTAATCTGGGCTCTAGCACCAGAATCAAGAAAGTGCCTGTGGTGACATGCTGTATGATGGTCGTTTCCTGCCCCTGTCAGAGCTTTAGGGAATATTTACTGGATGTCAATACAGTACAACTCTAATTGAAGCAGACAACATGCTGCCCGGAAGGTGTTATGACATGCCAGAGCCACACTTTCCATCCATTATGGTTAGAAAGAGCATCATGATACTCATAACACCTATAACTCACGCAGACTGAGTAAAGCAATTACTGTCTAAACAGTATACAATGATACAAAATAATACTTGACAAAGGAAGTATATAGAATACTTTGTAACTGTTGTTATAAGACATCATAGTCACTGTAAAAAGTTATAGATTTTTTACAATGCTATATGCATAATACAATTTGAAAGGCATATATAATGTATTGCTTATGCTTCATAGAAAGAGTTATATAACATAATACTTCTAACGCAATACTTCTCCAGATTTGTGAAAAAGTTACCAGCCAGTAAGAAGCTTAGTCAAAAATACAACAGAACAACTGTGCAACAGCTGGTGTTTCTGTTTACAGTGCAGACAAGCAAACTGACAGCAATCTGATTTCCTGCTGCACATGGTGGCAGTAGTTTTCCATGGAACAGCAGGGCACAGTAAATTAGTTGGTTACCTTGCTGAGAAGTTGTAAAAGCTGTTTCCTGACCTTCTTCATGTCTCAAACTGCTCATTGTGACTTGGTCCATCTTGTTCTAATCTGACAGAAAATGCATAAAATGACAGCTTTCTTATTTTGTTGGCACATTTTTGATTAACAATAACACTAACCTCAGTGGTAAATGCAATGCAATTTCCTGTGACTATTTCATAATAAATACCTCAAGTTTCCGATGACCTATGACCTTCTTCAGTTAATGTGAAGCAACGTCAGTAGCATAATAATAATAATAATAATAATAATAATAATATAGATTGAACATTAAACAGTGAGGCTAATATTAATGATAAAACAGTAGCACTGGATTACATAAATGCATTGTTTCCTGGGATTCCCTTGTGCAGTCCAGAGCATGGATGGCGGACCCTGACATTAATAATAAAAATATAAAGAGGTAATTACTGAATGCAAATACACAAAATGGCTATTGCATAAAAACATGTCGACCTAATTGTATCAAACACAAGGTCTGATTTCATGAAAGTCTTATGGATGACAACTTTAATGTTTTGCTGCACAATTTTATTTTCCTGGTCAGAAGCATGATCAACTCTTTGAAAATGCAAATAGTTTGGTTCAAAGCATTTCAAGTTGATTACTGCTGAACTCACAGTAATTCATCCTAGTTATTTCTTTTAGCAGATTGTTGCAGTTGAATTGGCATAATATACAGTTGATGCATTGATGCAATGAATGAATCGTTACACCCCTTGTAAACATCAGTTAATCCAAAATAATAAAACTGGGACACTGGCAGAAATGTGTTAATGCATTCTGTTAAATTTTTAATTTGTTTACGTTCTGCCATCTCAGTTATACATTGCATTTTGCATCTAGTTGATCCTCAAAAGATGACTTTCAAGTATGTTCATGAGCATTCTCTGTAATTTGACTCTAACAAGGACGGACAATCTTGTACACACTGACACAAGACACTGTACACAGTTCATATTGATATTTCATGCAAGAAATCCATAGGAAATCAAAGCTACTTGTACTGCTCTTATTTATCAGGTGTTTGACTGACTTTCCTTGTTATCTTTCTGAGTTCTCTCCTTGCACATTTATTAAAAAGACAGTACATGTCAATACAATCGATGTGCTCCGAACAGTACTTCTCTTCAGACTTCTTGATTGAGGTCTGAAATAGAAGCACACATGTTGGAACTGCCAGCACATTCCTTACAGCAAATGATCTCTGGTGAAAAACATTGTCGTTCTGATCTACAATGTATGAGATGAGACAAACTTAGCTGCATGATTACAATAATGCATTTCCTAGCAACTACTGTTCATGTCTACTTAACTAAACTGTGCTGAGGCAAACATTGGAATGGTATCAAATAAAATGGTGGTCTGAATGAGGGCACTGGGGGATTAACCGACTTTAGCTGATTCTTCAAAGAAAATAAATAAATAAACTCATCTATCACCAAGCAAATGCTTTGTTCTAAATGTTGCTTGTTAGAACACATGAATGTATGTATGTGAGACCAATGGATCCAGACTATCCATGTATAAGGATCCACTATACAGTATATTCAGTAGAAGGTTTCACTATGACCTTCTTCAGTAATATATATATATATAAATATATATACATATATATGGCTGTCTGTGTCATTTGCAGTAAGTATTTATAAATGAGCATTTATTTATGTCCCTCTATTTATGTATTCTGTATTTTCTGTAGGTCACAGACACTTCCACGCAGGCAAATGTAATGTACCCGCCCTCCCACACGAGTTACTTGAACACCATAAAGCAATAATCACCTACGTTCCCATTTTCCTCCTATACAGCTGCAATGCCATTTATCTCCTCTTAACTTCCTTTGATAGGTCATTAAATCGGTCTTGGAGCTGTAAGTAAAGCAGTGAATCATGTCGCAGGTTCCATCTGCTGGAATGCCTAATCTGGGGCAGAAGGGCCCAAGTACATATGGCTGCCATATAAAGTTTTATGTAATAATTGGCAGTGACGGAGGCATGAGGAGCATTCACCGAAAATTAAGTGATATCTGACAGAGATAGCGGCAGGGATACAGTGAGGGAGCTGGGCGAAGAATGAAAAGGAATGTACATCTGCTGCAAATCTGTCTCTCGCAGCTCCCCCGGCTTGAATGTTTTGCTCCAGATTTCAGAAATAACAACAACGTGTACTTCTTATAAAGCTAAGTCCTGGAACAGAAATGGAGGCTGAATCAGCATGTACAAGTATGAGTGGTGAGCCCTGTCCCGCCAGATGAGAACTTGTGTCTTTGCAACGTTGAGGAATTGCAAAGTTGTCAAAAGGAAGACTTCTGCAAATCTGCCACAAAGCATTTATTGAATATCTGGTTGGAAAACATTCCCCAATGATGTATGTTATTAGACAGAATAAAGAAAAAGTGGTGCAGGGTAATAGTCTGTATTGTCATTAAAATCATCCATTCAACCATTCTGATACTACATGTTCACTTTTAACTGCTCTTTGAAAGTACTAAATGTGTAAAATGACCTCTTCTTTGAGAGAGTTGTCAAGATATTACCTTTGAAATGTTGGCTACAACATGAAGTTGTGTGATTACGCAACAGCCCACTGGAAGAACGGAATTCAACTTTAAATGCTAATATAGAGTGCTGAATAGGGCATTAAAAAGTGCTGCCGTCAAGCCATGCTCAGACAGATTGACACATCGCTGACTGTGTGTCAGAGAATTCAGATGAAGTAACCGACGATCAATTTGAAGGGACCCACCTATTCATGGCTAAATCATTATAAGGAGTCCTTGAGGGCTTTGAAGGAAAAGACTTGAAGGAAAGCTTTGGATTATGCTGTTATAAAGCACTATGCTGTACCATTTATCCAAATTGCATACTTTTAAATAAAAAAAAACAACATTTTATAGGGTGATAATTGCACTGTTGGGCCATAAAACTCTTAAATCTCTTAAACAAACCTTTAGTGCTATTCACTTAATTGCAGTACATTACACAGAAGCTTGATGTGTGAAAAAAAAGAGCTCTTATAGTGGATTTTTTACTTTCACCTCTAATGTGTTTCTTGGTTTGTTTTGATTGTAATCAAGACAATATGCATGAGTTTTAAAAGTTGCTTAGTGTTAGTGTAGATGTCACCAGTAGTATTAGGAAGAGTAGAGGAGAAGAGGACACATTAACTTTTCATATTCTTCAACAGAAAAATTATTGATTTCTACAATGCTTAGAAATATTGCAACAAAAATAAAATGTTTAATTGGGTATAATGAATCCAACTTTTGCAGATGTAGAATATTTGACTTATTACAATAACAATTAACTGATTCAGAAAGTTAATCTCATCAAAGTTGAGGTTGTAGAATTACTTTATTTATATTGTATTATTGCTTTACATTATTTTGTCTATTCTGTTTCTATTTCATTCATCCAGGACTAAAAAGACATGTTTTAGTAACATTCAATTGCAATATAAAAAACACAGAAAGAGCAGATAAAGTATTCTAAAAAAATTTTAGAAGAAAGAAAAAAGAGTGTGCATGTGTCTTTTTGCAGTTACGTACATTTGTTAGTTAAATTCATTGTATTTATGTGCAGATATTGAACAGAACTCAGATTTCAGTTAGAGCAGGCTTTTAAGGTTACATTATTGAGATGATGGAGCCTTTTGTTTGTGCTTGAGCCAATAGAGCTTCTGCTGCACATATAGTCACACACTTACTGTAATTGGGCTCATCATTCATATACTAAAGTATGTATCATTAAATATATCTAAATTCAATTTAAATCTAATTCTGAGGAAATGCTTTTAAAACTATCAGTCAGTAATTAGGAAATAGCATTTTCACTCTGTCTATATAATAAGAAGAATTAGTTTTGTGCTCATCCCAGCAGTGTGGATAGTGTAGACTGGTCTACTTATACCATCTCAATGTGTACATCCGTATGTATGCATACTCTCACTTTTTAGGTAAAAGTGCATGTATGTTTGATCGTGGTGGGAGTGGTTGAGATTGTGCTCAATGGAAATGGAAAGCATTTCTGTGATTGATAGAGCAGATGATGAAAATCACAGCTTCAGTTTAAATTTGCATTAAAATGATACCTCCTTATAAATGAACCAACATATCAGAAATGCTCTTCATGCTGTGCCTTTCCCGGGAGAAAATATCCTGAATTACATGTATGAGCCACTTGTTTTATAACGATAACAATATAAAAATTTGTATGCAACTCTCAGAAAACTTTACTACACAACCAAACCTACTTACATGCATGCTAATCACTGACTTTCATTTCCTCGATATGCTAGGTATTAGCTACTGACTCAATAAGAGTGTGCCTTCCTTTGCATTTCTATCTTAGACAGCTGAAGAAAACCTGGTGTTTTCATCCTCAGGGCAAGGAATATTTGTTTTTTCTGTAACCTTCAGAGTAGCAGAGATGCCTGTAATGTCTGTCTGTGAAAAGGTTTTCTTGATGTGTGTCTCCTTAGGTACAGAAGCAAACATCATGAACATCCACACAAATATTTTACGGAATCTTTCTAATATTTACACAGTGAAGTACATCTTCAAGTGCAGTTGAAAACAACAAGGGCATAATGAGCAAGTTGTACTGTTGGTTTATATAATCTCTTGTTGGTTTTTGTACTTTTTTCTAAAGGTTCAAGTTGGAACATTATTCAGAAAAAAAAGAACTAGCAAGCAATTGTAATGAAAACATAACATGCACTGGTCAGTCCATTCAAAAAATTTGTAATGTTTAAATCAGAGTGAATAAATAACCTGGAAATTAAACATGTGTGTTATTGTGCTTTATAGTCTTAAAATTAACTTCAATGTGAATTTTCAGATCTGGGAGCTCAGAAATGCTTTATAAATTATTAAAGTACTCCAGTTATTATTGTCTTAATTATTATCTAAGACCGCAGTGTGCACTACCAGATGTGTCTACCAGTGTATTGTTTTCCCAAAAATGCATTTGATGAGATGGAGTCAAGATAATTATTGTGTTACCAAACTGCAATTAATAGTGTTTTACTTCTATTGTTGAAAACCGGGCTGAAAGTAATTTTGGTGTAAGCAGTTGTTTTTCTTATGATTGTCAGGGAATTTGCACGTTGGAAGGTGAGGAATACAGCGATCGAGAGAAGGGACCTGATCCGGAACCCGGTGCCGCTCATGCCTGAGTTCCAGCGCAGCGTACGCTTGCTGGGCCGCAGACCCACCACTCAGCAGTTCATTGACACCATCATTAAGAAATATGGAACCCACATTCTCATCTCAGCCACCCTGGGAGGTAAGAGAGGTTCACTGGTTTCATTTGCTCACTTCCATGCTTGATTAACAGTTTTTGCACACTGTTTTAAATGCTTTTTACACATGGTTTATGGTTTGTTTACATGCTTCATGTCAGTGAAATTACTTTATGGGTAAGGTTGGGGGGGCTCCGTTCAGAAAGATAATTTCTTGGGCTGCAAATAAGACTTGAGTTAGTCATTTTATACATTATTATTTAAAAACACAGATTTTTATATGAATATTAATTCCATATAGTACCTGCAGCATCTATAAAAACACGACAAAACACTTTCACCAGTTTATATAGGACCATTCAATGACCCCATATGATTTTACTGTGAAACTGCAACACCATGGTGTCTAGGATTATTCATCTGCCTGTTTGCAACAACGTCAAAACAGCTCAGTGAAGCAGTTTGAGGTCAAGTTGTTCTCCTGGGTGTTGAAAAACTCTCCCACAGCAAAACTGCAGCTACATCACAAGAGGGCAGGACAAAGCAGACTGTGTACTTTGTCACAAACCAACTGAATTACTTTCTTCCACAGCGAGATTAGGGCACCTTAAAGTGACCACAGTGAAAGACCAGTCGACTTACTGAACCATTTTGTTAGACATATTTGTGTCAGAGCAGCAGTTGCAGATGTAAGGTAATAAGAATGAAGAAACAGAACAGCACTGATGCATGAGTAGCAGCTTCCAATCCATTTCTTTGATGACAATGTGTGCTTAAACATTTAGCATTTGGACAAATAACCCAAAGATTTAAGAGTCCATGAAAGTCAAAATTTAAATCAGGCACTAATTGTTATTGGTTAGTTAGTATGATGAGGCTGTATGAGAAGTAAATGTAAACCCATACCTACATTTAAATATATAGCAATGATTATATTCAGGTATGTGGATTTGTCAGTTGTCCAGGGTTGGTGCACAGGATCCACTTGAGACTGACTGGAGAGAAGTATCACTCTATTCTGAACAGGTATTCCATCTTGTCTGGCTTAAGTGGATTTTCCAGCGGGACACCACTTGGTGCAAAACTTGCATCAAAGCTATGACAGGACTATCTTATATCCACAGTCACCAAACTCCATCCCCACTGAACACATGGGTACATTTGATAAGTGAAAAGGCAAAACATATTGTAACATCATAAGAAATAATGTGAATTCTCACAATCTCCAATAATGTGCACTTAAGGTGTGGCTGCCAGCTTGAAGCTGTCAAATACATTGCAGAGAACTCTTTCAATGAATAGTTTATGAGACGTGATTAGTATGTATCACGTTATACCTACATAATACCTTATGCATGTGGGAGATACAGTACATAAATCAACCAAAAGTGAAGTTAAGTGAGAGAGTGAGAATGAAGATTAAGAAAAACAGTATTATACTGGAAGTTTAAACATTAAAATATAGGTTTAACTTTGTAGTAGCCAATAGGTATTTCAGCTCCTGGCTGTCCTTAGGCTGGCAGTCAAAAAGCAAAATTGACATGTTCCCACAGGCAATATGAAGGGTTTGCAAGCCTTTAAAACTCCCAACATTAGTTTTCAGTTGTCTGTTGACCTCAAGCCAGAACTTAAATACTATTTTACACAGCCTTGTTTACTGCCCCACGCAACATTACATGCAAATAAGAACATAATGTAATCAGTAGTTTTACTTTTTACATCTACACAATGTGCTTTTTCCATACTGGGTAGATGGACCAAATGTGATAATGACATGCTAATTGCAGGAGACTTGCTAAGAACATCTTCTGAAACAGCTGCCTAAATGCACAAGGATCTGACAACACAGCTTCAATTTCATTCACAACACCCCAAGACCATACGTATGGTAATTGCATTTTTATGCACATGCAACATTAACCTGAAGATAATCTTTTTCGTAAGTAGTTGTACTCATGGACCTTTCAGGTAAGTAGGGGAGGGTAATTATCATACGTATTGCCCTAATGTATCTACAAGCACTGACTTATTTAAGACACACTTTAGGTGCATATTTTAGGTAGCCTATTTCAGAGAAGAAGTGCTTTTTTGATTGTTATTTTATAAAATCATTTTTATTATTTTTGCAATAATAAACCATCTCCCCAAAACCCTGCAATTGTGAGCAAATATATTTTTAAACTCACATTAATTTCCCAATTCCAAAAGCTCACGGAAAGAGGAATAAATGCCTCTAAAGGACGATTTCAGTTTTTGGATGTGCTTCCCAAAATAAAAGTTAAGCACCCCTTCTGTCCAAGTCTATATATAAATAGCTTCTCCCTTGAATTTCTTATCTTATCGCAAGCTCTGAGGGACGCATGAAGGCAGCTAACTGTGATTACTTTGCCAATTGCATTTCAAAGATATAATTAGTAAGATAATCTGCTCTTTTACTCAGACACTGCATTATATAATTGTATGCATGAAACATTGCCAGGTAGTCGCTGCAATTGTGTAAAATGTTGCACAATGTCACTTTGTAATCTCAGAATCAAATGCCTTAGAGAAATATTTGTGACACTTTTGTCATGTTTTTCCACTCCTTAATAATGCTATACAGATATACTTTGATCTTTGAACTTAACACATGCTAACCTGGTTTAATTGGGGAGTATTTGTTTCATTATATCATTTTAAAATGTTGCAGTCCACTTAATGTCAAACAGGCTTTAATAATTTAGTTAAATTGTGCAGAGGAATATCAGGTGTGAACAGTTAGAGTTGCAATATCGTATACACCACTCTGTAAGGTGATTCATGCTGGAACACTAATTCTGGAAATTGGAAATACAATATTGGACCGAAACATTATATGGTAAAATGTAATTAAGTGTGTCTAAGCTAGTAAGAATGCCACTGCCACTGATGCACCAGGTGGCTAAAATTGGACAGTTGAAAAAAACATTGTCACAGAAATAATTGCAGTATCATTTTCAACCACAGCATCCTGCTTAATCCCATTTTATTGCATCACCTTATATGTTTCCTCTTCACATGTCGTGCCTTTCATTATTTTTTGAACCTCTGGCTCATATTCTGTACCTCTGAATTATCCCCGTGGTATCTTTAACCTTTGTTTCAAGTTATGGGTCAGCACACTCTTATCTCAATCTTGAGATTGCCCATTAAAGACCACAGTTATATGAACCAATAAATGTGCACACCAAACTAGTGATAAAGTAAGAAGGAGAGGCTAATTCTCTCTTTATCCACCTACACTTTCTGGTTTCAAGAGTCATTATACAACTGAGAGGAAAGAAGTGAATTCTCCTTCTCACAGGCAACTTAAAGTGGTTAAGTCTAAAGAGCCTATTAGAGGTCCTCCTCCTTTGAACTGAATAGAAATGGTTACAATGCATGAGCAGTGAAGCAGAGTTATGTTACCTAGCATGTTTGCTTTCTTTCTTCATGAGCGTACTGGTTGTGCAGGGCGTCAAACAGCTATTATCTTTATATTGCAACATTTCATTTAGTTTAGTCTTGATAAATGATTGAAACCTAAGTGACAAATACACAGTCCCACATTTCGTTTGAGAAAACATCCCATATGAGTCTTATGCAGGTGTTTTCTGATCTGGTAAGCTTACAGTTAAAGGTACTGTGTGGAGTACCTGACCACTAGTAGTGCTATGGAGCAATAAAGTGGGCTCAATGATTGTGCAGATGCACATATGATGATATATAGTCCTGGCACCAGTAATCCACTGACCAACATTTGTACGGGGCTTTTTAGGGCTACTATTACGTGTAGCTATTATAGTAAAGTAAAAGGGACGGGCAGTGGTATATATTAACTGTCCTTTTATTCCGAAAGTTGTAAAAAAAAGCAAGGGAAGAACATATAATAAAGCCTTGGTGGGCAGGAGTGAATAAACACAGTTATAGAGTAAGGGATACAAGAAGTAAAGTACAAGTGTCCGCAACAAGCCAGGAATCATTTCATTGGTCAACACTACAGCTGGCATTCTTTTGGATGGGGGATTTTGACAGGGTTATTGCACAAAAAATCTGAGAGCAGAGAGAAAATCTGAGAGTGAACCTTTCATGAGCGTGCAGAAGCAACCTAAGTGTGAGGAGAAGGGTTGAAGCTAGGACGAAGGGAACAACATCTGAGGGCAAGCATACAGTTCGAGCAGAAGCAGATCAAATCTAAAAAAAAAAAAAGCCCCATACATTTGGTGGTAGTAACAGGCAAAGAAGCATATCAATGCACCCGCAAAGGCAGTGAAGAATAAGACTGCAAGCTAGCAATCAGTGATAGAAGACGAAAGGAAATGCACTAAACATGTTTTGTTAGGCCTCAAACATGCATATATTGTGTTTCTGATGAGCAATAAGACGACTTGGTTTCGGGGAAGAACATGGTTAAGGCTTGGGGTAAGATGGTAGAGAGTACCACAGTCTCCTGTTTTGATGTCACATATTTTTTTATGTGCAGCCATCCTCCGTTTCCTTTTCGTCAAGTAAATGTGCAACAGTAAAAGAAGAGTTCATTTGCAAAAAGCCATCAAAATAAATCATAAAATAATCAAAAATGATTAAACCAATACTATTGATTGATATTCCCTGGAGGGCACAAAAAACTACACGAGTGAGGAAAATAAATCAAAACTGTGTTTTTGCAGATAAACACTACTGCCATTGCCATTGCCAGATACCGTTTGAACAACTGACCAGTGCTGTTTGTCAGTTAATCCATTATGTAACCCCGTTCTTCATCCCCTTTTTAAAACCAAAGCCCTATGTTTAGTACAGTATTACTTCTGGATTCTACAAATAAAGTGTGACCTTTTTTTTTATTTATTTATTTATTTGTTTATATTTTATTGTCCCTTGGCTTCTTTTCATGGCACAAACAATGGTGCCTGTGGTGCCTGGAAGCACTGGGCACCAACACCCAGAGCTTAGAGAACAAAAAAGGTTTTTGACAATACCCTTTGTTTTTGTCTAGATTTATGGTGAGACTCTTTACTGAATATAAAGGCTTATATATTTTGTGATGCCTGTGGAGAAGTACTGGCCCAGGGTGCAGCGAGACAATGGCTCACTAATTGTGCTGTGGTTGTTGCACTTTAAAAGATTAATCAGATTTTATAGGTTCAAAGAATGTTTAAAGAGCTGAACATGATTAAATCGGATCTATTTAAAAATGTCATAATAATAATAATAATAATGAACAAAATAAGGACCATATTAATTCAAATCTTCAGTTCTTAGAGTTAGCAAATGTGTGGAAATATGGTACTGTGGTAATGTCAGCGTAAGCTCCATTCTAATAAGCATTTAAGAGAGGAGGACTGTCAGTTAATTTCGTTTAACACTACTGACTGACAGCATCTGCTGAAGATGTTTGCGGAAATAATTAACAATTGCTTTTTTTCCTGTCTGAACATTTCAACTAGTTCATACCACCTCAAGCTGAGTTTCTGGCATATGTGGAAGCTGTAAAGGAGGCATCAAGGCATGTGTATTTTGAAGTGCAACATATGATCCGACTGCATCCTGGGTGCACACTGCGCGTGGGAGACTTGAAGTTTAAACAGAACAAATACATTTCACTCTTCCCAACAAAAGACACGACTGCTGTGAGTCAATGCTCCAGGATTTAACTGATGTACTGAAGCTGAAACTGGAAAACACATCAAAACAGTTTGACATAGATACTTAACATATTCAGTTTGCCTGCAGCCACTAAGAACAATGCTGTAGGTGCAGCATGTTTACTGACAGTAGAATCCAAACATGTCAATGTGGCCAAGGCTGTGTATAAATGCTAGAGGAAGGTGTTGCTATCAGAAAAAGCGTGAAGGACAGATTTGCATTTTACTAAAGCTGTGAGGGACATATTTCAACACATCTGTCATCCCCACTCCCTCATATGTTTGAAATCAGTTTTTCCACTTTAAATGAGAAATTTGCTGTTTCACAGTGAATTCTGTTGGTGTTTGTACAGAGAGGTCTAGAGCGTTTGAGTCGAGAGAGAGAAGAGATGCATATGTTTATGAAAGCGTGGGAAGACAAACAAGCAATTGAATTCCCTTTAACTACATTTTTGAAAAGGTCATTGTCCTGCCGATTGGGCTAAAAGAAAAAAAAAAATACACCTCTTAAAGTGATACTACTACTACTACTACTAAACCTTTTGCTGAACAGCAACCACTGTGGCTACAAGTTGCAAAAATGAGACAGTGGTGACTGCTAATGCATACACATTAAAAAATCAAGGTACAGGAATAGACCTAAAGGGTGCAAGCACTGTAGCTCTGAACATGGTACATTTTTATATCCTCTTTTCTGTACCTCTAAAACAGAATTTATGTACCCCTAGTGACAAAAACTTACCTTTATGTCCTGGCACCCACTGGAAAGGTACAGACTCTCTTGCAGGAACGCACTGCACATTCATACCTGGAAGTACACGCACAGTACAGACACGGCGGGTGGCGTTATGGGCCTTGCTCAAGGGCACTTCAATGGGGGTAATGAAGGAGGGGCAAGTGCAGCTTCTTCACTTTGCCCATCGAGATTTATCCTGCCAGTTCTGGGGACTGAACCGAAAACCTTATATATACAGAAAAACGAGGTTCCCAAGTAGGAATGCAAAGGATGAGAAAATAGATTGACAATAAAACTTAAATACATTAAAACTGGGAGTAATGGTAATGGCTAGTTGAAGCATTTAATTCTGCTACACTGACAATTAGCTACTTGATTAAATGAAAAAAAATCACTCAAATAGATCCATTGTGAACTGAATGCATGCTGAAGAAGGGTGTCTTGCCTGAGACGTCTGTCTGACAGAATTAAAAAAAGTTTAAGTGCTGTCCTAGTTCTTTGCTCATGAAATTATTCCCATGCCACACAGACCAATAATTAAATATAAGTTTAATAGTAGCCTATTTTATTTCAATAAACAAAACTCTATTTTTGATAGAAATCTATTCTATCAAGATTTTGTGATGACTGATTTGCTGTAACATTTTCCTGCACCTTAAGGTTGTTGTCAGCCATGATTCTGTACCTTTAAAATTAAATAAATGTCCACAGTTATCATCTTAAGGACCTTTTTCATACATTACAGGGTATTTTTCTGACAAATGTACCTTTGGGTACAGACATGATATCACTATTTTTATGTTTGAACTGTAACAGTAGCACAAGTCAGCTTCATAGAAAAATCAACCTCCCCATTAACCACCATAAGCTTCTGGTCATACCAGCTCAAGAAATGTTGTATGGGAATAGCTCCTGAGTGATGAGCTACCAAATAAAGATCTCACAGGTAGGAGGGACTGTATCTTAGCTCTGAAGTCTCATTTGCCCTCCTACTCTCTAGTGAATACACAACCTATATGACTGGATCAGACACCTTTTCAGGGCAGCAGTCTTACACGTTCAGCACTGAAAAGGAAGAAGTCGTTTATTATAATGACTTGTGGTCACTGAAGCCTGAGGCTAGAGTTCATATGCAGAACACTGGCTGTGCCCTGTGTTGTAGTGGAAGACTACCCGGTGAAGTCTTAACTACATTTGCCACATCATACTTTTTGTAGATGTTGTTCTACTGCCAACAAAAAGTACAGGGCATAATTGTGCATGGAGAGCCTGGCTATCTCAAAGCAGCATCCCCACTTTCAGATCTCTAGCATGAAGCAGGGACAATCTAGTTATAGTTGAGTACATAGGCAGAGATAGGACATAAGGCATGGGGAAGCTAAATAATTATGACGATTGGTGGTTATGATCATTCATAAACCTAGTCAGCTGTGAACATTTGACTTTGTTACAATCACATTCCATATATCATTCTTCTCACAAATTAACATTAACTTATCCAGAGCTCACAGAGGGTCACAGTAATACATGTGTGGATGTTGTGGATGTCTAGGATCTCAACCTAATTATATTCTAACAACACATATAGCCTACATAATTTATAGGGAGTTTAAAATGAAAATATTCAGAGCTTTTTCTACCACCACAACAAGTATCTAGCACACAGTACACAAGGCACAATATGAGAGTGCAAGCCCATAACGTTATAGCAGGAACTGACCAGACCAGGGTGGGCCAAGGCAAATTTCACACAGAGACTACCCAAAAAAAAACACTGTACATTTTCAATTATCCTAAAACAACACGTTAGTCTACCCAGACCACATCAGCAGCAGATCAAATATGCAACTTTTTTTTAAACATGTTTTTTTGGGCTTTAATTGATAGAGACAGCTGAAGGTAGACAGGAAAGGGGGGCAAAGAGAGGGGATAACACGCAGCAAAGGGCCGCAGGTCGGACTCAAACTCTGGGCCGCTGCATCAGGGACTCAGCCTCGGTACATGGGTCACCAGCGCTACCAACTGAACTAACCGGGCGCCCAAAAATGCAACTTAAAAGAGAAAGAGCATGAAACAGCATAGGCCACACAAAACATAACAAAGTCAGCACAGTTTCCAAATCAACCAGATTATTAAATATATATTTAAACTCACTATTGACGCTGTCAAAGCAGCACAATGTGCTGGTTGTTGTTTAAAGAAGTTATCCAACACCTGAGGATGTTTGAAAATCCATCCATAACTTCCCAAATTAACGAAATGGGAAAGGTGTGACGTGTGATAGAGAAGCTTCCCCACTGATCTCTGGATAGTGACAGCCCATTAGCCTATGTTGAATACCATTATGTGGGTACTAAATGGTGGACCTGCTACTGAACTCAGTGTGATCCTGACAGTACTATAGCTATGTGAGGGAGATGGTGAAGTGACTTATTTTTTCCAGTGGTCATTTTGGGGAACCGAAGCTTTCCCTAGCCTCTTAATAGCACTGCCTGTGGTTGAGTAGAAAATTGGTTCAATTCATTCCTCTGCTTATTTGAATGTACTGTGTGTATGCATTTATTATGCATTTCATTAAGGTCTATCCACCTGTTTTCAAGCAGAAATGATTACAGAAATCAGTGGCCATTTATTTATTATGTTTATCACATTAGAGTTTGTAGTTTCCATATATTATAGTTGGGTTTAACTGCTGTCAACTGTGGTCTGTTGTGAAATATAAGTTGTGGTGGGCTTCAGACAATATTTACAATATTATATACAAAACAATATTATAAACAATATTTTATATATAAATTATATACAAACATTTATAATATATGCAGAAAAATAGCTAATTATTATGATGAGGTCTGTTTCCCAGATTTCCCTGAAAAACACAATTTGAATGCTTAAAAGAATTAAGCAGGGTAAGTCCTAATGTGTGTGTGTTTGTCTGTATCTTATGTAGCCTACTCTGCGAATCTATATGGTTTGTGAAAATGTTAGGGTTAGGGTTCTCTTTAAAAAAAGAGAACAACAAAAACATCCATTAGCTTCTTTCCTCTACACTGCAGAAAGCAGTATAGTTTGTTGTTCTCCATAAAATGACCCACACATGTGCCATTAACACCAAATGGAGCACTCCCAGCCATTCCATTACTTTAAAACCATAATTGAACTCGTAACCCTCATCACCGCTCACATGCAAGCAAAAGAAAAAAACAAAACAATGAACATATGTAGTAGATGTGCATTTACTTTCACACACTCTCACGGATTTTGAAGTGAAACAGTACGTTGTTTTTAAATACCTCTCAGCTGTAAACACATAAGCTCTGCATGAGCTGATTAATTCTGGCAGTGTGCCAGTGAGGTGCCCCTGTAATAATGTAACACAATGTATTACTTACAGAAAGGTGCACACAGATGAATTTTTTAAAGCCTCGGAGGTAATGATTTTGCCTGACCAGCAGCAATAACCACAAAATATTTATGTACGGAAGATCTCCTTTATGCCACACTAAGTTGCAATAGATATAAAAAAGGGCATATCAGTGGCTTAATGTGGGACCATTATTCTTGTGCAGTAGTGTAAGTCAAGTGTGTGTAAGTAACTTTGCTAACCCCCGAGGGAGAGAGAGCATGGTAGCATCAGAGAATGGGGCCTCGTCCCCTCAGTGATTGTACTCTAACCAGGCATGAGACATCGACCCTGACTGCCACCCACCCCTAGTCACGGTCACCACAAGTTAAGTGACCAACTCCAATGCATCGCTGGGGGCCAAATAACCATTCACATCACTAGAAACCTGAACATATGTGACATGCTCTTGAGCGAGTTCCCGGCATATGGTTTGCCATTTGAACAGTAATCTTCGAAGGCAAGTTTGTGTGAGCTCGTGGAAATGAATTGGTGTTTGCTTGTTTGCTTTTTGTGCGTCTGTTTCTGCTTGTAGGAGTAAAAGATGGAAAAATATGATGTGTATAGAATGAGCAGCTCAACCCTTCATCGTGTGTCAACAAACAAACGTATGACATGCAAATCAGGGAGATTGTCTGGTGCTCTGTAAATATTTGGCCCTGTTACTGCTCTAAGCGTTCACATTCTTCCCCTTTGTGGTGTATAGACACTTACTGAAAGGTCAGTGGCTTCCATTTAAATACAATCCCCCCTGTCTTCCCGTGGGCAATCAAACTTGACATACATACATACATACATAGACACATATGGTAAAGGTTGAAGATGTTTTGGGTATTAATTTCTTACCTCTCCAATTTTAATTCTGGGCATAGGACTGCATTTATGGAGAGCGATTAGAGACATGCTGATTTTCTTGTGTGCATAATCAGTTTTATACTCACAGTAGTTGTGACCCTATTACAGTGGTGGTGGTTTTAAATTCACATCACATTACAGGTGGGAACTCTTTACCTCAGAAAATGAGTAAGGATTTCATGTTGACCTACATTTGCATTTGCAACTATCCCCAGAATGACACCACCACCAAAAACAACAATGCCTCATCACGAGTGTTTGGCTTAATTCTTGTAGATAGTTATATCAGCAGGATACCAACCAAATTCTTGGATCAGATGAGAAACATCTCAATTCTTTTTCATAGTGGAGAGCTCATTGTGTTGTGTGCAGATTGTTGTTGATTTAAGAGACAACAACTTATATCTAAGGTATTAGATCTACGTGGTTTAAAAGCATTGTTGAAAAGAATAGAGAGAAAAACGGACCCTGTCTGTCTTAAGTAGGAGAAATAGAAAGGAATGGTTAACACCTCTCCAGGCAGTGTGTTACAATCAGCACAGGGTCAGTAATTTGATTTAACCATGCATGCACATAAGTAAATTTTGTCATCCACATGAACTAAAAAACAAAAACAAAGCAGTCCTACTGTACAAATAAACAGGTAAAATCCACATGGTTTTAACACCACCACTACTACTACTGCAGCAGCTCCTGTACTTATCTCTACTTTTCAAATTTTCTTTGCACTAATTAAATCTCTGCAATCGGTAAAGTTATTTTCTATTTGTGTGTGTTTATATTAAATTTGTCTTTTCCCTTCCTGGGCTAGCTGAGTGGAAAAAAAAGATACCGGATGTGTTATATTTGTTCTTCACAGGATACCATTCCTGTGGTATTGGGGTAAAAATTCTATATCACTAGACCTCTCTTGAAAATAATGCTATCCCAATAAGGGTAAATCCGGGGACATTTCTGGGGATGGTGCCAGCTGGGGATAAAGCAGCAAATACTGAGACTGTTCCTGGAAAACTGGGGCATCTGGTTTCTCAAGCTAAAACTGCTTGCCTTGGTATTCAGACCTATGACTTATCTCTCTTGTTAAGAGCTCTATTGGCAGCTGAGATAAACCTGGATTGGACAATTCTAACAAATGAAGATATCTTGAGTATACTCACATTATTTATTCAGTGCACCTTAAATTAAAGTAATTTCTTTACCCCTACTTTAAATACTTGACTCACTATTTTTCTTTAACACTGTACTTACACCGTGCATCCTACTTTTTTCTCCCAAAACATCCAAGGCATTAAGTATATGTATAATCCTAAACATATTTCCATTTTCTTGTGCTACCTGTAGGAGAGGAGGCACTGACTATGTACCTGGCCAAAAACAAGCTGGACAGGAAGCTTGCCAATGCTACTCAGAACGTTGAAGCCCTTCATCAACTGGCCTCGTCCTACTTTATTGACCGCGACGGCACGATGAGGAAGCTGCATGAGATCCAGATTTCCACCAATGCCATCAAGGTTGGTGCATATTGAACACGCACACACACACACACACACACACACACACGTTTATTGAATTATGTCAACATTGCTGTGCAATGAGACATGGTTGCTCTACCTGAGGAATAATATTTCTTCTCAGATGCAGCGTTGTCATGAACCCACCCTTAGCTCATGACAAAGAAGGGAGACCACACAGACAATTTAACTGTTTCAAGCAAAATACATTTTATTAACCAATATTCACACAAAATCTATATGTATGTCAGTATTTGTCAGTAATGTAGTGAGTGTGTGGGTGGACATGGGTGAAGTGTGGAAAAAGGTAATGCATGCATCAAAACCAAAGACAGCATCAAACCAAGGACCTGCTGGCTGGAATGAGAGAGCGAGACACACTGATCAACCACTTTTAAAGCCCAGCAATCAGGATAAATCAGGTGTAGTCCATCCCATGGCCACACCCTCTG
>NW_023339774.1:14125927-14152698 GCF_004916995.1 Morone saxatilis | reverse complement strand
GGGGGGGGGGGGGTCATCACAAGCATACATGCAGTAAATAGGACACTCACTAAGTTTTATACATTCACCTGCTCAGAATAAAGAGAAATATATTGTTGTTTTTTCTTAGAAAGTAGCATTCATTAGAATTATATAGCATTTATTAAATTATGCATCCAAAACAACACTTATGACAGCTAAAACGGCATGATTAACAGAAGGGAAAGATCATCCTTATGGTGGGAAAATACTTGCTTTCTCATCTCGTAAACAGTAGTCTCTTTTATCAAAGTTACAATACCGTGCTACTTGCACCTTTACTAATATGAAAAAAACAATATTAGAAAGAGGTTGCCTGTCAGGAAACATGTTAAACATAGTTTAATTTCACCAAACTGCGTAAATTAGTCATATAAATATCTTATTTTCACTTCCACCAGAGACAGATGGTGTAATGTGTAATACAAATAAATGAAACAAAACAAATACAAAAAACTGCATCCCAATTAGTTTACGTTGGCATTAATTGTAAGGCATTAGTATACAATTAAACTTGTTTTAATGCACAAACTCACAAAGCTTATATAGAAGAGTATGTGTGATGCGAGCAGGAGCAGATGGATTGTAAAACATGCATTTACATACACTTCATGTGACTGAATGGTATTCCATGATTCTAAACACGTACTTCCTGTATGCATATTCATGCATGTCAGGTTCATATAAGAATGGTTTTAAACAGTAAAAAAATTTACATTTTAGTGAGCGGGTGAAAATAAGTTCACCATGAACATTAATAAACTGGAATAGGGAACATAGATTGATTTAAGTATTTGAGCAAATTGCCTATCTTATTTTCTTCTGCTGAAGAGAGAACAGTTGCTGTTCTGTTTCGGCCATCAGACGACTGATTAAAAAAAATAAGAAAATGTTTTTTTTTTAGCTGTGCGAGCCTATTGCCTGCAACTGCTTTGCCAGTTGTGGTCATTTTCATGCTCATTCAACCAGTGAAAACCAGGGAAAGGGGGCTAGGGTAAGCAATTGTAAAAAACTAAAACATAAATAACATTAAGAAAGACCAAATAGGCCAGAGTTTTGGAATAGCCCTCCCTTGTGAGCATGTTCCAGTAATTAGCCCAACTGTTCATTCATGTCTCAGGTGAAGAGGGAGGCAGTATTAGTTTGGAATAAGGCTGAGTTTGCATGTAAATACACTTACTAAACACTGAATGACTGTCTCAATTCACTTTTCGTAATAATAACAACAATAATGCACCAAATAATACAAATGGCATATAAATACACAAGTCAAAGTGTTGTCAGCTGAATATTACACCCAGAGTTATAAACGTAATCATTTAAGTAAGTTACATTTTATTTAACACTTGCTAAAATGAAAGCACTTAAGGTAGTTTTATTTTAAGGAAAAAAAATATTAAGATGAAGAACGGCCACAACAACTGGCCCCACAGTGTCAAATAGTGAATCAGTCCTATACCAAACATGCAGCAATGAGCATTATAATTCCATGTGTATACCTGTAAAACAAATAAATAATACTGCCCAGAGGGCCAGGACAACATCCCTTGTCTGCTATGACCTTGTTCATATGCACCTAGTTTGCAAGGCAATACATATGCCACAACTGAGTTTGTACAGTTGGAGCGACCCTGAGTTTGCAGCACTGCTTCTGGGATGTTTTGTTTTGTGAAGATGTCAACTTGATTAACAAGTCCGCAGTTCAGCAGTAGGGATGGCTTGCTTCTATTATGCTTCCAGTATAGTTTTAGGGACCCTGATAACCCAGAACTCCTGCATGTTGATTACTGACTGTGAAATGCATCAGTGTATTTCTAGCAGTATTCCACCTACGTATGTTCACCTATAAGTCAATATGCAGCATACATACATACAAAATTTTCTTCAGTTTCTAATTGTGTAGTGACAAAAACAAAATACTCTCTATGCAAATGTGATTCTCTTCAATTATTATCTTTTAACATGCACTTCTACTATAAGGAAACCATACAGTGCTCTAGATATATGAGTTGAAAACATACCACGTAAATAACGCCACTATACCTTACACTCAATAACACAAAATTCAGCGATGGACAGTAAGACTTCTGTGCAGTCAATTGAAAATGTTTCTATTTTAAAACAAGTAGTTAGGAGAGAATACATAAAAGCACACACTTTTGAAGCCTCAGCTTTATGTTTATATGGAAAACCTCAGTCAACTAAGCTGCAAGAAGAATTGTGTTACATGCCACATTTTACCTACATTGACTGAGTTAGCTGGTGTTCATTTCAAGCCTAGGTGATCATAATTATTTATACTTCTCTGGTTTTCCATGGGTCTGCAATCACACAATTCTTAGCAGAAAGCAGATTGCAGTTGTGAAAATGGCTACACCACGGAAATTGGAATGTCACACGATCGTATATACTGAACTTGAATACTGAAGTGAGACCTCAGACTGATAAATTTTGTCCCTGGAGCCCCATTTGAAAATACATGTACTGTTTACTATGACAATAGGACAATGTTTCACTGTTTTAGGGGACCCCTAGTGATACCCCTTGTGGGTTCCTATACATCACAATTTGTGAACCACTGTCTTCGAGATGAATCCGGCAAAATCGCAATTGGGATTTGTACGTCAGCAAAGATATAGACAATACATGGTTTGAGGAGGGATAAGAGGGGATGCCACCCCCTTGTTAGCAAAATGACCAAAACACATCATTGTTAACCTGTCAACCCCCCTTTCCACCCATTCGTAGCAGAGAGAGTGCAGGGGCAGAGGGGTTGTTTAATTTAGCCTTTCCACTGGGCTTTCCCCTAATAAAAATGAACAAATCACAGGGGTGCCCTGTGGCTGGTTAAACATATGTTTGATATAATTTGATTACATACTCATATGTGAATATAATAATAGTAATAATAAAGTCTCAGCTAAGCTAAAGATTAATGAATGTAATGTTAATGGATTAATGTGTAAATTAAAAATAATGCCCAATCAGCACTAGGGGTGTTGCAAAATACAGACAAATGTATGTGCACATCAAACTATTTGGTTATTGTAGGCATTCTAACCTAGCTGTTAGTTTTTGCAGTGAAGATCAGCAAAAGTGTAGGCATCCTGGAGGCATATTGGACACACATGGACTACAGAGATCCATGAAAACTAATTTAAACTTATCTCTCCTCTCTACATCACCAAACATCCTCAGGACTGCCCACTGCTGCCAATCCTCTTTCCATGTCTTCATCCCGGGTTACTGGGATGCAACAACTCCAAGCCTGATGCCCTTCTTGCCAGTGGGTCTGGCAAAGTAGCAATGATTAAAATGCATTTTTAATTGCAATGACCACAGGATGTCAAAGAACAGAACTATTGCTTAAATGTTCTAACTTTATTTGATGGTGATGGAACAGGAAAAAGGTTACTGTGATTTGCTTAGCTGCTAAGATGTATAAGAAAGTGCAGTATGAGTTGAGCAAACATTTTGTTTGTGGGCTTGTATGTACTTGTGCTGGTCACTGAAACTGTGCAGTAAAAACAGGGCCTGCACATTACTTATACATTACATGTTGACTTTATCAGCATTCTAATTGTATCGTAGCCTCATATATATATATATATATATGAGGCCAGTATATACCATTTATATACTGTATAATTAAATAACTCCATCACCCTCCCTTTCAAAGCGTTTAGGAGAAACGATGGTGGCAGTATTTAGTTTGTCCATTTTGGGCTATTGTAGAAACATGGCGGCTTCCGTGGAAGAGGACCCGCTCCCTCTGTAGATAAAAATAGCTCATTCTAAGGTAACAAAAGCACAACCATTTGCAAGTGATTAAACAGAAATGAAAACATACCTATACTATATTCCATTTCTGCCAGTACATCCTCCTAAATGTTACACATTGCACGTTTAATTTGTTTTCATCTGTTTCATCAGCATTATACAACAAGTTGCTGATGGTAGAATTATGCATTTTTATTTCTTATAAAAGATTTATTGGCTTTGTCTTGGTATAGTCTTGGAATAGCATTGACATTTTTGAAAGTCCAAAACAGCTGCTGCCATGCACCTGTGCCTGTACACCTGCACAAAAACCTCCAATCCAACTCTCCCATACACCCACCAATGCTCCACCTCCCTGTCTTCATTCAAGGTGCACCTCCCTATCTTTTTGTTGTTGTGAGTGACAAGTGGATTAAGGGGCTCTGGCAGATGAGACTCCAGGTAGCAGGAAGTCAACCATGACAAAATTAAGCAGACTTGACAGTGGCTGCTGAGTCAGTTTCTCAGGAAGGGAAGGCAGGAGGTGAGTGGAAGGAGTACCCATACAGCACACAGACACACACATACACAGAGGTGGACAGAGAAGTTACTGCAAAGCTGAGTGGACTGCAGGTCTGTTGATCAAGACTGATGGACCTGTAGCATATGTCAAGAGGTGAGGCTTTGTCCGTGTGTGGAAAAGGGCTAAGACTGGATTGATGATTGAGTGAGTTTGTGAGTTGGTTAATGGGAATGCAGGCATGCAAGATAGCTTGTCTTTCACCTATTAGGTATTGCATCCTCTGAGAGTTAGTAATGACTTGTTTGAAACTCACAATGGATGCCTGTTGCTCTTCTAACAGGATAAAATAGGAGCTTAATAGACTTGTTCTATCAAGTGAAACAAACACAGCTGTGTACACACAGGGCTTAGAGTAAGTAGTGTACAGTGGGAATGGCTGGGCACCTTTTTTTGTGGCTGTAGAGTGCAACAGTAGGAAAGGGGTGTGATTAAGAATACATAATTATACTGATATGTTGACAATGTCTCACTTTACATTGAATTTGAATATCAGAATTTAGTTCATTTAGTTCAATGTTGTGCATATAAGATGCCTACATAAATGTATATTTAAACACAAAACTAAATAAGGAGCCAACATTAGCAGCTCTAATCCCAATCCGTCATGGATATTGGTAACTATTACATATTTTTTTATTCACATATACACCGAAGGCTCAGTTTTCACTCAAACACAATTTCAGGGTGCAAATACATACCCATCTATGTACATTGGTACAATACACTTTTTTGTGATGGCACTAATGGCACCAGAGTAATGTGGAAAAAAGGGTAAAGGGTATTCAGGAATATATTATCAGAGGATAGAGTTGGTGCAGTGTTCAGTAATGGCCAATCACATGAATTATCTCAGCAGACAGTTTTCTAATAGGCTGGGAGTAGGGCACCTTCTCTCCAAACTAAACTCTCCTGTCCTCTACGCTGTAATATGCATTGCATAAAATGTGAGAGCCATATGCGTGTATGTAAGTAACTATCTTGTTGTGAATGAATTAAGACACATGGAGCTAAAACATGGATATATTGTCTACATGTCTTCAGATAACTTTAGATTAAAATAGCATCTAAAAAAATAAATAAATAAATAACTGTCAGATAAGATCACCAAAAATCATCTAAGGCTGCACTTGCGTTCTCGTATCTCTTGACTATAAATAAAGGCAGCATAAATTGCAGCTCTCCAGTCACGTCGCCAGCAGACAGACAGTGATCAGAATGTGCAGAGAAAGCAAAGTCCAGCAGAAGGCATGGATCTATAAACACAGAGAACAAGGGCTTTGCTCCTCCAATATTGATTCAGTATGACTGTGAGACCTGCTTTGGAGTGCAAACTTACAATCAGGAGGAAAAACACGTGTCAATACAGCAGAAATGTTTTAGACATTTCCTGTCTGTAAGTAAGCTGGTTGAAAGTCAGATCCATTTTGTTCCACTGGCAACTGTAGGCCTCTGAAGGATTCATCATCTCATTAATTCATTCATGATTAGCTAATTTACCAGCTATTGAACATTTGTATTCATTCAGCCAATAATAATAATAAGACGATTCTTGAGCCTCAAATAATATTAATATGTATTAATTACCATACCATACCACCTAGTCATATATTAATCTAAAACATATTGAATTAAAAAAAATACAAAACATGTTCCTCAGAAAGTCTCCTGTGCTGTGTACAACAAGGTACAACAGCAAACAAATGCAGTCAGAAAATCTTGTCCCTGTTACCCAGGGAACATCTATTAGCCAATTAAAAAAACAAAACAAAATAAAAAAATAATAATATAAAATCCAAAAAAACAAACATTTTAAAGAAGTTTCAAAATGCAATAACCACAAATGTATTTGATTTTGACAAGAAATGAGGCTGCATATTGTGCAGATGTCAGGGACAAGCTGTGGATGCCCCCTCCCTTCAACAAAATGGCCCAAATGGTTCGCCGCCAACTTTTCTTCGGCTCTTGGCCTGATATCACAGAACTGTTTCCTATGATAGATAGCAGTTATACTAGAACCAAAACAAAGTAGTAACCAAATCTGTTATCCTCCTCTGAGGAAATGTTTGCTTATATATGTTGCTTATATAAGATGTGTTAAATTCAGTAAATCTGAAACCAAAAATCTGTCACCCCACATCAAAGGATTTAAAGTCCAACTGAAATGCCATTTAGTCATCCATTTTTTTGTAGTCAAAAATAATGTCAATGTGCTTTTGAAATGCATTCTTAATAGTATTTTATTATTAAAAGGAAGAAAAAAGGGAAAATATCAGAGCTGTTCCTTTTTGTCTCAGCAGGCTGGAGGGGCGTGTCTGCATCTGTCTTGGCTGCCAGAGTACTAATGTTACACTTTAAAGAGAGAAAAAGCAGACTAACTTTTGCTGTAGCCTGCATGTCATGGGCAGACAGTATGTTGTTAGTAGTATTGAACTCCCACACCAGAATTGAACCCGAGTGACATTTGCAGGTATGTTTATATGCTGTTTAATGTGCTGTAGTTGAGCAGCTAATTAGCTATCTAGCCTGCAAACTGATGGTAGCAGTGCACCTTCCCCCAGTGAATGTTTGTTTTGTCGTTCATTTGACAAGCCAAGGTGCAGGACAACACTTGTGTCCATGTTTGGAGACTTTAGCAGGAAAGCTGACGTGGTTGTAGAAGTCCTTGGACAGGTTGCTGTCTGGCTCAGTGTGACTTGATAGATCACTGACGTTACTACTTTATGCAAGATTTGATTGGGTGTATAAGGTCCCTATCTACGTAGACAAAGGATTCCGTTGAATCAATGCCAAAATGGGGAGCCCCATCACAAAACCGAAAAACATAAAGTATACATTTTTCTCTTTTGGTTTCCAATTTGTTTTCTCAAAAGTGAACACAGGAGATTCAATTATTAACAGAGCAGATGTATATGCGGTAGAAGACTAAAACAAAGAAAAAAATGTAAATAATTGTGTATCTGGAGTATAACAAAACATAATTTATACTGTGTTTTTTTTAAGCATTATTTGATTAACTGTGTCATTATCAGACTACTAATGAGGCGGCAGAACAGTACGTGAACATCAGGGTAGCCAGCAGGAAATATAACAATCAGTCTTTGATGACATCAGACATCTGTGCAGGCACTAATGCAAAGCTTTCTCATTATAACCTCAGTCGTCTTTTCATCAGTGAGAAATACAAACAATTGTTTGATTGTTATTGGACTCCTACAGGTCGCACATGCTGTGCAAGCAGCAACGGTTTGAATACTGAGAACCCATTATAGTGTGCTATTAAGGTTACATGTAAAATTAGTCTCTAAGTAGCACTTATTTTATTGTTGAAATAACATGAAATATAAAATCGACTTGTAATCAATGTCAGTAATAACCGAAGTATCAAACATTAGATGCTCTAAACAGCAAAGAGTAGCTTTCTCTAAGTGTGTGTGTCCTTTGTGCAGACCATATCCAATTGCTTGCCACTAAATGTGTGGACTGATAGGCTACGTGCATGCTGGCTGGCTGAATTTATCAAACCTTTCATCCTTGATACCCCGTTCTGTCTCCCTGAGCCTTTGCACTGCTTAAGAGGTCTTAGCTACATGTGAACGTTAATCAAAACCAAGACATTTCCCCACTGTGCATCTGGCGCCCTCAGCAGAATCTTAGCCTTGTTATTTACCTGAGACCCACCTATCCAGAAATACATCTGTTAAAACAAATGCTTTTTTCTCTTTCTTCCCCTTGTGCATTGAAAAATACAACTAAACCACAGCTGCGTAATGAAGACCACATAAAAGTTTAAACAAAAGTAAAGAACAAATGTATTTGCATACTTTTTATTCCCTTGTGTGAAATATGCACACTGAAGCTCTGACAGCATGCAATCACACATGCATGCAGTCAGACAACCAAACAAACAAGCACACATTAGACCCACAGCACTGAACAAGATGGCCTGGGGTTACAATGCAATTGGATCATACAGTATGGGGAATTACTGCTGTACATCATTTATCTCCATGAATATATTGCAGTTGTTTAATTACAAAGAAAAAAAGTCAAAGCATCAAATCAACATAGAGGAATTATCCATTTGTACTAATTCATAAATCATATTCCAGTTATTTTTTGTGCCAAAATCTGTCTTCATCATAATTTTCACTTCTTTCCCAACTACACTTAACCACTGGGTTGCATAGCTCTGATGCCTTTTCCCCTAATGCACCAATGTTTCCCTTAAGTAATAATTTAAAAATAATTTATTTAATAATTGGGACATGGCTTTATTTCTCAACATATATTATACTTCAATGGGGTTCTAAAACAAACAAAATATATAAAAATAAAGTCAATACAAAGGTAGTCCTCTTCCCACTGTGAGCAATATCATACCTTGCTGATAGAAATAAACGACGTGTGGTTGTTTGTCTTCGTGTGACTGAATCTGATTGCTGCAAGCTATGACTCCAGTAGGGAGGGAGTATCATTTTAAGAATGAAAATAAGATACCCAATGGAGTGTTTTAATGGAAAGAAAATGTCAGTTTTACGAGTAAGTGTCTTCTGTGGAAAAGTGTGATTATGCAGGAAGAAGTGAGATTAGGTATTGACTGTGTGTGTACGTGCTCGCCTGCTATCGTGACTGTGTGTGCATGTGGCCCGTCTGACTATGGCTTGTGTACTGTATTCATTCAAGCATTTAATGTGCAAGTATGCATTCCTGCTGGGGAGTGTTCTTACTGCATCCCTCACAAGGTCACCTATCCATACAGTTACTCTGGACTGATTTACACCAGCGTTCAATATGCATATTTACCGATGATGCTGCAGTGCTATGGGTGGTGGCAGTGTATCAGCCGCAGCCATCCTATCCCATTTCTCATGTCACAGTCCAGTCATGTGAGCCTCACGTGAGGTAAGGGAAAATTTAACATGTGTACAATATGACCCAGATTTTTGTTGACTGCGGTATCCAAGTTTTAAGCAGTTTATATCTAATTTGCATTCGCCACAAGCATGCATGACATATTTTGTATGCAGTGTTGCTTGAGTTATGCACTTGAGGGTGCCACAGTTATAATTAGAAATGCCCCAAAGTTAATCATTTTCTCAGTATCATTTAAAACAAATGAGTTAAAAAATGGGGTGTACAGACATCATTTGTATTTTTCAAAGAATGCAAATATTCATACAAGGGATGCAAAACACGTACCAGATAAATTACATATACAATTAGGATGAAGAACAAATCCTTAATGTGACTTTCAGTAACACTGTAGCCACATGTTATATGATATGAACAAGGCAGAAAAAATGTCCTCAGAGATCTTCTACCAGGCTTGGAGAATTACTGAGGAGCACGTCTCTTCATTTCTACGTATCCAGAAATAGCAAGTCATTAAGAGGATGGCAGGTGATGGGCATATTAGGAAGGCTCAGCAGAGGCGATGTGTAATGAAGACAGTTCAACCTTACAGCATTCTTCTCTGTCCCACTCACCCATCTTATTTCCTTCATCCCTTGTTTTCCAAACAGTATCTCACATAGCTTCAAACCAACTTCTTATTCTCCTCTGTCTTTTAAGTTGAAATGCAACCAAGGGACAAAATATAATGTGAGCTTTGGTATCTGAGAAATATACGCTGCTCAGTATGGTTTGAAAAACAGAAGTGAGAACACGCTGTTCCCACGGCACGTTATAGGAATAATAGAAATAATGAGAGTTCCATATGCTGTGATAATTTTAATGAACTTGATTTTATTGCACAACTGAAACAGTCGATACACATCCAAGCATGCATATGATTATTCCTTCTCTATTGTCACATAGCTGCAATGCCAAGCTAATACTGACTGATTCCATAGAGATTGAGAGCCTTCTGAGTTTATTCCATACAGTGAGATTATTTATTTAATTGAAAATAAAAAGGAGTGTCTATGTTTACTGGGGATACAGATGTGTGCAAAACTCACATAAGATGCCTGTAAAATGATAATAGCATGTAAATGATGAAACATTTACTGATTTGAAAATTGTTAGGAAGAAATTAATAACAGACTTTTATTTGATTGAAAATGACCTACTTCTCAATCACTCTAATTATAGGCACAAATAAGTCCTATGACATCTATCTTAGAACTGAAGCTCTGAGAGGCCTACAATTATCCCTTATAATTAACAGGGCTCCATGATAATGTATGTCTATTTTGTAATTTGTAAATATTCTTTGTAAGAATATTTGCATTGCTTCATGCAATAATAGCATGCATTTCCTCTGTCATGAGCTGACCTTTGCCTCCCATGTCGACTGCTGAAACTAGAACCTGTCAAACTCCATGTACCTAATGAGATTTGAATTGGTGCTTTACTAAAGGTTGGTGCATTGGAAAGGTCACCCGCATAAGTGAATAGGCCCAAACACATGGACAGTTCTGGCATCAGTTGTAAGATAAATACAGTATACAGCACATACTTTATGTTGTTTCTGCAGGTGCCTTATTAGAGTTGGTTGACTGGGCAACTTCCAGTCAAATTGTGCCAAACATTTAAATTCTAGTTGTATAATTTATATGGAATGGATTGAGATGTAACCAAAAACTGTAAAAAGTGCTTGAGGTCAAAATTTTTCAACACCACGCTCACACATCCAGAACCTACATATTCACTTACACGCACCTGATAACTGTAGCTGCATTTGATGTATGTCAACAGGATGAATTTTGCACAGACAGGAGAAAAGGAGAAACTCACTTCTCCAACAATTAGGACTTAGGGAATAGTACATTTGGGTGCCAACAGAAAATACAAAAACATAAGAAACTTTGGATCTCATGTGCATCATCTCCTATTTACTTGCTTAGATGATTTTCTTGATGACAGATGACAATTAGAGAGGATGTTCCAGAACCGTGGTTTCTGACTGTTGGTTGTGATATAGTCTGGGCCCAGTGGGACTCCACTGTTGTGTTCTGCTTAATAATCCAAATCCTCTAAGTCCCCCTCGGCCCACTTCAGTCCTTTGATTGCTCCTTGTATTTTTATTACGTTATACTCCATTTTCATAATCTGGTGCACAGCACTCATGGTGTGTACTGGAGAGAAAGAAAAGACAGAGCCTAACAAGTGCTGCATACAGCTCTCCTAAAGTCATTCAGATTACAAGGGTCAGTCTCTAATCCATAAAGCTGGGTATGTGTGCTCCTAAATTGGAATAATAATTCTTTGAGAAACATTACGGTGTGATAAACTGGCGGTGGCAAGCTGTGTGCTTATGTTTATGCACATATGTCCGTGTGTGTGTGTGTGTGTGTGTTATTAGTGTGTAGCTACTAATGTAAATGTGGCTGAGCTAGCTTGTGCATCAGTCTACATTGCCACCTGGGAACATGTCCGTTGGTGACAGAGGACAGATATTCACTTTGCTTAGTCACCATGGATCATGCAACACAACCTTTTGAAGGAAGTAATTCATTCGGCGATAAGCACAACAAAAAGGGAGGAAAAAGAGCACTGTCAGCAGCCATCAAGATGGCAGAGTGTGATAGGCAAGTCTAGCTCCGTAATCAATCTGCACATGCACTTTATGCAAGGCCATGAAGTGCATTTTAAAGTCCATTGCTTGGGTGGAAGGAAATAAAGAAGGGAACAAGCTTGGACATTTTGGACCACTTAGATGAAAAATGCAATGAGATGATCATTAATGTCTCATAAACACTTTTAACAGTCAAAAAAAATAGTTCCCAGTTTTACTAAAGCCACAAAAAACTTAGTTTTTTTATTGTGTTTCGAGTAAAATTGGACTGAAGCCTCTATAGTTTAAGGGCAGTGAACATTATTGTTTAATAGCAACAAATGATTGGCTTTCAGTTTTCAACACCCAGGTGGAATTAGTAAAGTTTGTGCTAACCAAAGAGCACCAAAGTTCATTGGAGTGTGGGTTATTTGTGTATCCATAAAAGATAGTGATATTGTAAAGTTAACTATAATAAAGTTTTCTAGTTTTTTAGTATGTTGGAGAGTCCAGCAGCCTCTAGAAAAAGACAGAACAGATTTACTGTACCTGACCCCACCCAGAGGGTAAAATTCTGGGTCTGATTATCTTAATATTTAGCAAACTGCTCGTGAAACCTTTAAATGTGATAATTACAGTATTTCATACAGTATTAATGATAGTTGTGAAAGTGTGTGGAAAGTGATAGTTCCATGTGAAAAATTAATTTTATATTATTGTATTTCCAAATTGGGCACAACATGTTTGCAAAACAACAGCAGGACTGCTTGAAAAATGCAATGTTACTAGTAACTTGTTAACCTTAATATCCTGTTCTGCATCATCTGGATTGCATTATGTTTCCAAACAACAACATATTTATTGAAATAAAAATTAACAGGTTACGCTTGAAAAACTTTATAGGCAATTAGTTCAGTTTTTCATGTTAATGGAAAGCATATTGCACATGGGAAACATTAAAAAGTATTGGTAGGGTAAAGACATTATAATGACCTTAACATGTATTATTTTATATGATTTATGACACCACAATAATATTGTAAAATATTTCTGTATTATATTCATAGCTAAAGATGTTTCTCTGTCATTCCATATAGAATTTATTACTTGTCAATAAACCTCATGTGTTTTCAACACATATATATTAAGAATGCCCCTCCAATGCAACAATAACATGCAGTTCCATATATTCAGAAATTCTTTAACAGTAACAGAGATTAAATCATACAGTGCATAAATCAATCATGTTAAAGCACTGTGATGTGAATCTCATGTATTCTAAGGTGATGAAAATTAGCTACATTTATTCAAAGGCAAACCCATTGAATAGTAATATTGTATAGTTCTCCTACAGAGTCTGTCCCTGCCTGTCTGCCCATGATTTTGCATTTTTCCCCCAACAGCCTGATGCCAAGGGTAAGATATACATCTGTCTAATTTCTTGCTTGTCAGCCCACCATCTGGTGCCCCATCAACATTAAAGACAGGGAAAATGGTATCACATTGTCAATCACACACACACACACACACACACACTAGTGTAGAAGGCACAAGTTATGGAGGCCATAGGTAACATCTTACAAACAATTTGGTCAATTTTGTTTACTTTTCAGTGTGATGGTTTTTATCAGGTTCGGTATGACTAGAGTTGTGAAGCCCATTCTCAAGTGCCCAATTCAGTCTTGTGGGATTTTCTGCTCTCATTCAAAGCAATGTATATTTTAATACTTTTTTATATAATAATATATAATAATATTGTCTCTGCTGTTCCCCTCAGCTCTGTGGATCTTTATAGCTTCTTTCAGCTTATTGTTTTGGCTGTCTGGCCTGCAACTTTATTGTTTGGTTCACTTTCACCAACACTGTTTTCAGCCTCAGCAAGCAGCTGTTTTCAGTGCTTGCCTCCAGTTGCTATACTTCTGGGTAAACACAGTATATGTCTCATATGTCAGAGAGTGATAAAAGAAGTTGGTGAACATGAACTTGAGTCGCATCGTATACATTTTCTTCAGCAATGGTGTTTTTTTTTAACAATGAAGACAACAACTCCCCTGATACTTCACGACATCATCAAACTTGTTATTGTTTTGATGTGAGAGACCCCTTAGCACATCATGTACATTCGAAAGGTTGTATGTCAATGTTGTGAGTTTATTTCTGAAAACTTTGTGCTCAAAAAAAAGACCTAGAAAAAAACAGTGAGTTTTTAGTGAGATTCAGCTTATCTCTCCCTTAATCTCCTTTGCTTAGGACTGTCTCATTTGGCTTTTTGGAACCTTGTAAAAATACTATTGGGAACTACTGGAAGAGCTTAATGAGCAAAGGCAACTGAAAAGAGGAACGATTTCACTCCTTCCTTTCTTTTCAAAAGCAACCTCCTCAATGTCTCAAATGTGGAGGCTGTATATTTTAAAGCAGCCTCTTCACATCTGAATAGCGCCTTTATTTATTTTGACAGTGGTTCGGGTGGGCAACAACAACCACTCCTATAGTTTCAGTGCCATTGTTTGGAACAAGGACAGTTCAAGAAAAATGGCCATTAGTGTTTCTCCTTGAAAAAAGCCTTTTTAAACTCACTCCAAAAGAAATCCTCCCAACATGTTGGACATTTTACCAGTTGCTACACTAAAAACGCATTATATAAAGGTGTTTATAAAGGTGCCTTCTTTTGAGCATTGGGTCAATTAGTCCTCACATTATGGCTGGTTATGAAACCTGCTTCTTGTGTGAGAGCCTGTCTCAATGCATTATGTCCCTGGACAATCTTCCTTTGTCCGTGGGCCACAGAGTGTTAAATATACTAGTGTCAACTAATGGGGAAGTCTAAGTCAATCACACAAAAAAATTGCCTAATGACTTTTACATTATCCACTGACAGCAGTTGTGAACAGGTGTTAACGTCTTACTGCCAGCTGTTAATAGCTGGTGGGTCTTGTGATCCTTAACTTTGCACATGTTGTCTTTAAAGTGTTGTGTTGAGCACTGTAACTGAAATATATCAGAAAACAGTACTGAGAGAAAGTGTTTACTTCTACATGCTTCTACATAATGTGCATGCATTTGCTTGCTTCTCAATGCGTCTTTCATTTTAGTCTTAATTCTATTGCAGGTGACAGAGACACGGACGGGGCCACTGGGATGCAGTAGCTATGACAATCTGGACTCAGTTAGCTCAATCCTTCTGCAGAGCCCTGAGAGCAAGCTTCATCTACAAGGTAAACAAACCCAGAATATCATTATTTTCTAACTCCATGTTGGGCTCTAAAATATAAAGGCGATCCATTGTCACACATGAAATGCTCTTAGTCTGTGCCTCCTCAAAAATTGGAATGTCAGTGCATTTTTTAATTGGGACTGGGATAGATTTATTCTCCAAATCCCATCTGGGAATTGGGATGTGATTCTTATAGATGTCTGTGTTCCAACATGTTAAGTCGCTCTTCAAAAACAGGCCTACATTTAAAACAGTTGCACGGACTGTGCACACATGAGATCAGAAACTAGCAGTCTCCATGGTACAATATATAATTAGACAATTAGAACAGCTTGCAAAGGTATTGCTATACTTATCAATATTAGCACCAAACCCTAATTAATTTTAGTCAATCAGAATGAATCTCAAGAATGTATTCAAGATATGAACAAGTCACTTTTCATCAGGTGACCATATGTCACTCACGTCAGTGGATGAAAATGGCAACTTTTACTCATTAGTGGCTATGTTCTTTTAAGTGAAAACAGTTCTGCCTTAAACATTGAGACACCTAATAATTAGCCTAAGAGAAGGAATTGCATGCAGTGACAGCCACCCTGGGGTAAAAAGAGTGATGAAAGACCGTGTAACTGTGGTCAAGTGTTTGAATAGAGTGATTGGTTCTTTGATTTATTTGAGTTTACGCAGGTTATCAAAACCAGTTTGAGAATCACAGAAGCTTATTTCCAATCCAACCCACACTCCCTCCTTTTCCCTTTTAGAAAGGGATCATTACTCGTCCTCTAAAATCAGAGAACTAAGTGGTTTGTCAAAGAAACACTTTTAAGTCTTCCACTGCCACTTACTCAAAGGACTCTATAGGTTTTCAGAAAAGCTTTATTGTCATGCACCAATTGTGTTAGCCTTGCTCTTTGAAGACTGTTTTTTTTTTTACCCATTTGATAGATGACAAGCCTGGGAAAGATTTGTTCTTTTGGCTTGATAATATCCCCAAAAGAATGAGAAAGCTTTCCCGATTGGTCTCTAGCTTAGAGTTCTGTATTAGACCAAATTATATTGGTGTGTGTGTTTATGCATTTTGTGTGTGGGCGAAGGGTGAGGGGAGGTGTTGAGTGTTCTCCTGAAAATGCGTTCTTTTAAGAGCAATTATCATTTCTGCCTTTAATTAGAGAGACAGCTGATGGTGTAACTTCTTCAACAATCACAGTGCCCTTCTTAGTGCTCTTCAAAGTGATAGCACTTCACACAGCCCATGGAGAGGCATGTAGTCAATGGAGGGCTTTTAAGGTCTATGCTGCTCAAATATATTTATAATGATAATTTAATTCACCCTACAGTTTTCTTTCTGTCATGAAAACCAGTGTAAGTGTAACAATTTTGACATATTTTATACATTGGTAAACCATTCATTCCTTACAGATCAAGCCAGCCATGTGCATTTATAAAGACTTTGTCCCCTTACTCATATAAAACTGGCATAGGATAAACCTTTTCATTCAATTGGGTCACAGGCTCTGGTCTGCATTGAGTCTCATGGTGTTAGAATTAATGCTTCTGATTTTTTTCTGTAGTTCACAGTCAATTCAGTCAACTTCAAAGTCTGGGGACCAACAGGGGTCCTTGAGTGCATTGTAGGGGGTCCCCAGCAAAAAGAGGAATAGAATATTTGAACCGTCGAAATTGGGACAAGGGAAGAAATAGGGTTGGCCATTTTGATTGATTGTAATATATAATGATCGTAGTTTGATCATTGACTATGAAGACTATAATTTTCAAAACTAAAATTAATTTAAATAAATACTCTAAATACTAATAAAAATCCTCATAATTTAGGGATCCATGGTTTAATGCCCATCTATTGTAGGGGTCCTTGACATTAAAATGTTCTAGATGGGTTCTCTATTTTTGAAAGATATGCACTTATATTAAGATACATGAGGCTATGTTCCTACGCCATTTCCTCTCTGTCAACAAACACAACCAGATGGCAGAAACACAGAGATGGTCTGTACTTTGATATGTTTATCAGTGCTCCTAGCATCTAACAGCATTTGAAATCTCAAAATGACATTCAGTTCTTCAAAAATCTCAGTCATAAAACCTTGGTGGGTGGGTGTCAAATTATACATTGATTAACACATTATTTTATGAAGTGCTTAAGCATTTAATTATTGATACAAAATTATTTATACAAAATACATGAATAATTGAATATTTTTCCCAAAAAAGGATACATTTTCCTGAATAATTGTTGTTTCTGTGTTATTAAAATGTATTACCGTCAACAGCATGGCATGGCTAAATGTTTGGTTTAGTAAGGCATGGCTAGGTTGGTGCTAAGTGGCTGCCAGGGTGTTAGGAGCTACGTCTTATAGTTGTTGCAAGGTTGTTGCTGTGGTGTTTTAAACGTTTGTTTGGGCATAGCTAGGCTGTTGCTAGGGTGTTTGATGTGGTTATTTAGCCATAAGTTTCAGGTTTTGTGCCGCCACTAGGGCAGTATTATATATGTATGTGGTTCACTATGTACCATGTATGTGGTTGCTACAGTATATTGTCTCAGGCCACTTTAGTGCATTGTTAGGTGGTTGCTACGGCCTTCTCTCTGATTGCTGGGTTTCTGAGTTATTGTTATTGTAATTCTGAGTGTGTTTAAAAACGTGCTTTACTATATGTGTTTAAATGTTTTTTTCTTTGTCTGGGTGCACTTAGAATAATTGGGTATGTGGAAAATTGCAAAGTAATGGTTGAGCAATTGTGAACATGTGAACCTTATAGTGGTTCCAAAGGCAGCTTGATATACTTTTATTTATACAAAACACAGTTAGATTCCCTGACAGATTTACTGTACCCCTGGCTGGTCTTTACAGGCAATGCCCAAAAATAACAGCTTTGACAGCATTGTCCTGTTCTTTGACAACATGCCATAAATGGACTTCACACACCATCCCTTGAGGAGAAAGACATTGGCTGGGTCTGCAACTGCTTTTAGGCTCTCAGCATATCTAATGAACACCCACCATGTGTCTCATTTTCAAATGCCTATTGACCTTTTACCAGGCAATTGGCTAAAATGCAAAGTTTTGGCATTTAAACTGTGGGGAGGAGTCACATCTGGCCAAAGTGGAAGATCACACATCACTTGCAGCACTACAATGTGCAAAATATGCACATCATGCAACATTTTGGTTGAAATACCATTTTTTTAATTTTACAGTAATCACTGAACACAGTCTTTCTTATATAGTTTTGAGACAAACCTTAAAAAGAAAAATCCCAGTGTGGATCTACCACCGAAAAGAGCGTCAACACCCAGCTTATTACTTCTACATACTGTTGAGTTTTCTGTGTGGTGTGTTTACTCTACCTGGGTTTGATTTAATGATTTTGAAATGTGCAGTTATGACTTTTGGGACAAAGGATGAAGTTCAAATAAACATGCTGAACTTGAGTCCACAGTGCTCAACCACCTCACTATTTGAAATGTTTTGTGTGTTCAGTCAATACAGAACTGAAGGGAAATGCACATCTGTTCCCGTGAGGTAATGGCTCACAGGTAGACATCAAAGGACAAAGGAGAGAGCTGCAAACCCTTGTGCAATAATTGTATGTTTAACTCTTCTGCACATATTTTTTATCATAAGAAAACACATCTTCGGAGTGACATACAGTTATATGTAGACATATGTAGTGTTCAGGAGAAGCTTCAAATTAATGAATTCACAGGGCAATCAGCTTGACCATAGAAAGGTTATTCAGGCTTGCAGCATCAGTATGTCCGTGTCTTAGAGTCAGAAAATGTAATACAGAACTTTTTCATAGCTTATGGAAAGCTGACATTTTGGACATATATGGTTTTCACAGATCACCCAGATGATTTGTAGTTTTGTAGAGAAGGAAAAATGTTGATTCATAGAATTCGGATAATAACAAGATTGCTAAGCTAAAAGTGCATCTCTGTCCTCTTTGCTCCACTGTGTTTTATCAAACCATTTGTGACATAAAGTACAAAAAAAAAAGTCTGTGCTCACAAAATTTGTCCAAAGGATCAAAAGATTTTTTTTCATGTATCAGGACAGAGAAAATAATGCAGCACAAATGTTAAAGCTTTCAGACTAAGGCTTCTTCAGTTTGCTCTCAAACTAAAGAAGGCCTCTGGCCACTTTGTCTGATTAATCCTTACTGAAATGTTCACTGGCTAACAGAAATTAGAGATATTAGCCAATGTAGTTGAAACACAATACACTGTCTAGCCCTGGTTAAGTGAGAATAACCAAGTATGAAGTGTAGTCTGACTGACTAATTGACCTGAATTTAGGTCCTGACATATGGATAAATTTGGGGTCGATAAGAATGTATTTTTGAGAAAGCTGTCTAAATCCCCTTTTTTTTAGAAGGTGTAATTGCAGAATCACATACAGTGTGTATCATTTTCTCTTTGTGTGATTCAGTTGATATGTCACAATGGTGTGTGTGATCTCCCACCCACTGGAGCAATTTCTGATGAACTGAGATAAACAATGTCAAGAAGTATTTTGTCAGCCTTTTCGCTAATTTTTCTTTCAGTTTGTGTGAGTCTAAAATTGTTCTTTTAGAAACCTTTTCACCATGTTGCTTTATCTTTTCCTTATTCAGCCCATTTGTCTTTTCTGCCTGTTTCCATTTTTTCACTGCCAGTATGATTTTGCTCAGTCTGCAGACAGGTGATCCATATATGGACATTAAACGTACTTTCTGATTATCTTTGACCAGCTGTTAAGTGTTGATAAAAATCCTTTATGTATAATGCTGCTGCACCCTCTCCATCTTTTAGAAATGAATAAACTCATAAAACCTTAATCTAGACTAGCTATTTTAATTGCTTATGAATTAAATAAGGGGATCATATTAGTATGCAGCACCATGTGAGTTACAACAAGGATGCAGTAATAGAAAACCCACTCCATTTCTTTCTTCTAATTAAACTTTTAATCATGCCTTTTTCTTTCCCACTTGTTTTTCTCCGCTCCCAACCTCAGCACTTTATCTACCTTGAGGCATAAGTGTAAGTGCAAAACTTTGTTAGAAAATATACACAACAAATGATTACAAACCTATAACCAAACATTTCTACTGCTTTTTGAGTGATTAGCTTTGGCAGAGTGAGAATGGTCTGAAACAGCATTCTGGTTTAAATTAACAAGCAAGAAAGAAGCAAGCTGGTGAATTAAGTTGTGGTCAAATTTCTCCTGGAGACACTTTTGACTGTCTTTCCAAAATAACAGAATTTTTAAAAGGGAATGTTTTTTTTCTCTCCTTCTCACCCCTGTGGTCCGCTCTTTGTGAGCTGGTGGGGCTGCGAGTCACAGATAACACAATGCGGATATGACACTCCCTGGATATTCCCTCTGCTTTCACTTAGATTTAGATTAGAACGCTGTAGTGGACTCTGACATCAAGGGAGCTACCTATCAAAGCCTAAACTCAGTCCTCTTCTCTTCTGCAGTTTTGCCTTGTAAAATGTTTGGCAAATTAACTAACACCTTCTGCTTTCTCCACTTATTTTTCCTTTTTTTCCTGTCAATCATCAAATTAGAGATGGCACTGGAACTATTTTTTCACTTTAGATTTCATGCATGACTTAGCAAAGCTTTGATCTATCACACATGAAACTTTTGCGTTATTTAAACTTAATATGACTCTGGGGATTTTGGTTTTTGGCATGTTTAGCACCTGAGTTTATACTATATGCACAGTTTTATTGGCAGCTAAATACAGCACAAGAAGGCATCAGGATATTTTATTAGCACAGGCTATTTGTGGATATGCATTGATCCTGAACAAGGCTCTGCCTCTGTCACCCAACATGAATTACAGTATAACCTTACACACACTGATGTCTCTGAACATGATATAATCGACCTATTTTAAATCACAAATTATCAGCTGGACCAAAGACATGTTCTGCATATGTAGCAAAATCCATGTGAACCCACTCTACATTTTTAATGGATCCTGTGATTTATTAGAACATAGACATGTTTTAAGATCTCGGTCTGTTTAGTCTCTCAAGTTCAATCTGAATGAAAGATCCACGCTATTTAGCTTTACCACAATTGGGATTTAAATACACTTTTGTTCTCCCACATTAATTTGTTCTCTGTTTGTTTGTCCTCTCTCCAGGCTAAAGCTTAGACACCCAATGATATTGGTTTTGGCTGGATTCTCACTTTCTGCTTCCACTGGGACATAGAAGTAAAAATAGTTTATTGAGGGGTGAGAATTAAATGAAAGAGGGAATTAGCATGAGGTAGTTAAATGGTCAGGATTTTCATTGCTTACTTAAACCTATTATACAGTCTGTTTTAGGTGGTAGAGAGAATTAAGTTACATTTTTATTTTATTTTAATATCCTACTTTCCTGCCATCTGTTGTATTTATTATTGATTTCCCTATTTGAATTGGTGGTATTTTTTTAAATAGCAAAACAGCAGGGACTTTCAGTATATTATGAAGAAGATTGGAATATTGTTGGTGTAATTTGATATCCAACACAAATAGAGAAAACACGCACTGGGGTTTGAAAATAGCAAATTGGTTACATATATTAACCGGGCCAAAGACAGATAAAAGACCCTGGAACCTCGACAAGCCATTACCTTGCAAGGACCCAAACACCTCCAATATGGCTGTCATAAATTAGCACCTAAACAAAAGCAAACTAATTTGCTTCTTTCAATCCCCACTGCATGCGTTCTCTCTTTTCTCTTTTCTCCAGTTTCCTCAACAGCCTATCTTGGAAGAGCCATGAGCCTATCTTGGAAGATTTATGAATATGTTAGAATAGCCTGAGCCAACAGTTTTCAAAGTGGTGAAGTGAAAATAAATTAAACTGGCCCTGTAGGCTAGTCGTGCGGAGAGTGATGAATTAGATACTCATTGCTCTGTCGCTCGATGCCTGTCCCTCTTTTCAAGTGAAAACGCTGCAAACATTATGGGGAAGACAAACAAACATACAAATCAATTAAGTTGTTTTTGATGACAGACTTGTTGAAAAATTGATTTGGACACTAAAGTATATCAGTAAACACAATGTCCTTGGTAACCAGAGAATAATTTACTGAAGGGAAATCTTTGGTGCAAAACATGGAGAGCAAATGTTGGATGAGCACAACAATAAACACACAGAGGCAATTTCATCATCTTCTCTTTCTATTTGACTCAATTGCACTCTGCCGTGCTCTGCATCTTTCTACAGACAAAACATAGTCTGGTCGGTTTAGCTTTTTCTTTTTGAAACCTGAACACAAAACAAAACTAAAAACTATTTCATGATAAAGATTATTTTGACTTTGAAATCGTGGGGTTCCTTGGACAACTCTATATCTCATGGATTATCACAGAAGTGGTCTGAGGTATTAAACCACCTCCTAGACAGGCCCATGCTTTGGACCGAGGCAAAGGGTTCCTTTATGAAAACATGCATTCTTCTGCCCAGAGAACTGATAACGCAGGATCATTCCCATCAAGATGGATGGCTGCACACATTTTTTCACTTCTCTCGAACATGCTGAAAACCCGGTACCTGATGAAATCTTTCCATGTTGACCTGGAGGTCAGCTTTCAATTGGAAGTGGTCAATCAAGAGTGAGTTTCCATTTGGGCCAGCATGACCATAAATCTCCTTTTTCCCCCCCACTTGCCCTTGCCAGCTGCAGGCTGCCATTTCAGCAAGTGCCATGGTTTTCCACTCAGTCTTTTTTCTCCCTCTGACAGACTGAATTTCATCTATTGATTGGGGGTTTCTTTACTTTATCTTCTTTGGTATTTAGAGGGGCCCTTGCAGAACTGTTTTTACAAACGCTTTATGTAACATGGAATTTAACTTGTGGGATATAATGTGTGCTTGTATAGTAAGGGTAATATAATGTATATACATTTGTGTTACACTGTAGTTAAAAACAAATTATAACCAATAATACTATGGTGTAAATATATATATATGTATAAATTATTTACAGTAGACTAGCAGACTCACTGTAATACATGTGCATTAATGTATTTTGATTTTGAGAAACAGTTAAAGTCATGATGTGTTTATGTTACAGATAAGATGATATACACTGACTTAATCTAATTTGATTAACATGTTACCATACACAGGCCTCTTAAAAGGTTGGACATTTAAATAACAAAAAAGGCCACCCACAAAATATATCTTGTGTAATTGTGTCTCTCAATTTTGGGTTACTACACAACTATTTGTATGTGAATAAGCAGATTGTTAATTTTGAGCAAAGAACAAATTATGTGCCTCCCTAAACAAATAGATTAGCATTCTTTCTGTATTTAAGGATGTTCGATGTAATTTCTGTGATAAATGTGGGCTTTTGATCTGGGATGTGTATACAACATATCTTGACACTTTTAGGGCAGTTGTATCTTTTATAGCTGAAATGGAAATGTCAGACCTTGTCATACGTCTCTCCTCCCCCTCTCCGGGGTTCTTGTAAAACATGTGATTTCTGCAAGAGCTTGCAAACAGTGTGTATGTGTGCTCTTACATGACTTTCTGTCTGTGTGCGTGCACATGAATGTGTGACACTAGTACAATATCTCACCAGCTGAGACCCTACTGCTACTGCTGTGCAGGGACACATGGCAGCACATGACGGAACAGCTTGAACAGTGCAACTGAAGCGCACAAGCAGCCAACAGCAACCACAACACATATTTTTAAACATAGCTAATAACCAGGGTGTTTACTTTGCTAATTCAAAACAAAATTATTAAATTCAACTTGCATGGACTAACCCTTTGAGGCCATTAGTCATAAAAAATAAAAATAAATCAATTACAAAATGCATTCACCCTACTGTGATCTTGCAATCAGGAAAAAATAAGAAAAGTAATCACTAACTTACTTTTACTCTGACTCAACTTATGTGTCTGTGTCCGGTGTGCAGCACAACTGGCAATAACTCAGCACCACGGAGAGCTCATCTACCTCTCCAGACTGCCTGCCCTCCTCAATCCAGCAATTGCTTCAACATGCAATTTCAGCAATTCCATTTTTTCAGGAAGCAGGAGCAGCAAGCCCTGAATGCCAAGACCATTTTTGTATGTAATTTATGCTTTTACAGTGATTACTACACCTGCAGCCTCCCTTGCTTTTTGTGTTAAGAATATGAGTAAGTGGGTTTTTTTCAAAGCTCACACTATAGATATTGTGTGAAACACATTGTGTTCCTCAAGTATTTCTGTTCAACACAGATAGAGTAGGGTGTATCACATATGCATATGCACACTGTATGTTAATATGTTCTAAGAAATGGGATTTGCTACTTCTCTGTTGTTTTGCTGTTTCAAATATATGCAAGTGTCAGTGTACCAAACAAATCCCCAAAACCTCACCAGAGCATTCAAGAATGAAAAAAAAATGAATTGCTTTGTGATGCACTTTGGACAAGGATATTTGAGATGGAAATATTAAATTGTTCCCACACACAAATACTTAAATAAGACTGTACAGCGAAATTTCGAGTCAGTCTTGTTTGATGACACAGGCTGCCTTTGAGTGTGCTCAGAACACTTATGATAATCTACGATAATCTACTCAGCACAAACACAGCAACACATTATCCATTTGAATGCTAAGTACACCTCATTCAGAACTTTAAAAAATGCTAACATATTCTGAGAGCTGAGAATAGCTCCAGTGGAACATGTTATCCTCTGTCAGGCCCAACACACACACCGTCAAAGTCCTAAAGCGCTTTATGTAAAGAAATGAAAAGTGGATAAATAGCTACTTTAGCTGCACCTTTACCTCTTAGTTGTGTAAGAGGGCCCTCGAGTGAAATGGGCCAACGCAGCAAATCTTAAAGCTACATGCCCCCTCAGTTTTAAATATCTAAGGATCAGCAGGGCAGACCGGGCAGGCCTGGGCTGAAGAGAAACAGGCAATCTTCCAGTTCAGAGGTCTTCGGTTTTGTATCATGGCTGCAACGCTAACCTCCAATGGTAATTTAATGCCCCCATTGAAGTAATGCACTTTATTGCACCAGTGGATTAAGTAATGATTATTTTGCGAAATTGCAGCCACACAATGGTCAATTAATCTTTAATGAAACTGTAACTTATGAGGCGGAGCGTGGCATTCCAATAAGCAGGCAACTGCTTGCCAAGGCAGTTACAAGCCTCAGTTGCGGCCTATACTCCCCATCTATCACCATGTAAAAATAGAGCACTCTAGAAAGAGACATAATGAAAAGGCAAAGTCACAGTTTCAGAGTCTCGGTTTTTAGCATTCATGGAATGTTTGTGGGCCTATATCGCACAACATACGTGAAGGAAATATATCAGCCTCTGATGTATGCAATGAGATTAACTGCCATTTTGAGGTGCTATTTATTTAGAGCAAGCCAGGCATAGGGGTTGCAGGGAATTATGTGCACTGACAGAGCATGAAGTTGGAGGTTATCAAATAGCTGCACGGGAATTCCAATACGCATCTATTCATTTTATCGGCAGCTCTTTAATGATGGTAAGTGTAACTCCCTACTCTAAAATCTAGTGTTTTCCTTAACAAATACCTGCCTCAGAGCCATATAAACTGTAGCTTTATGGCCCAATCCTTCTGAATGTTTTCACATGTTACTGCACTAACACAGCAAAGTCACAAAGATAAATGTTTTTACTCTGATTAGTTTCTCATTTCATTTTTGGCCCGAGGGCTCCAATTCTCCTACTCATTCCCCACTGCACTAACAAATGTTGATGGATTTACTTTTATTGCTTGACATAATTTCTACACTGGAGTGGGAGGACAAGACATCAAATTTCCAATACTTGAGTACGTGCTTGGTGGGAGAATGTAGAGGAGAGCAAAAGAGGTGAAGAAACAAGAATGAGGAGAGTGATTGATGGAGTGAATGAGAGCCAAGGGATGATGTGGGACGAGTCAAGGGGCATGTGCATGAGTGTTGCAGGAGTATGAGTGAGTGTAATGAAGTAAGACAGAAGAGATGTGTACAGAGATGCAGGAAGGTAAGAGGTGGTACGAGAGAGAGGCATTGAAAGGGAAGGGACAGAAACATTGAGGGGAGAAGGGAGTGGAAAACAAGAGATCGCAAGAGTGATAGTGCTGAGCTGAATGTCAGCATCCCGAACGGTTCCTTCTGCAATTTCCCAGTACCAACACATTGATATCAGAAAAAGAAAATGTGTGTGTGTGTCGATGGTAGGGTTGGGGATATGAGGTATGCGTAGACAGAAGAGAGAAGGAGGGAGGGCTGAGGCATTCAGTGTTATTGTGCACCCGGCCGCTGGCACCAGCACTGTCAGTGAGCAGCGTTGATCCGTGAACTTGCCATCTGGATTCTCCCACAAATCACATTAAAGTTTCAAGCCCAGGAATACATCAAGCTAAATGAATATTGGATCCAGGGGCCGCAGACAGGCCTGATGGAGAAAAAAGCCCTGTGCAACCCAACTCTTTTGTGGTCAGACATGATCCATCCATCCCCTTTACTACCTCCATCCCTCCCTCCTTCTGTTCCCTTCATCACTGATGGGCAGCGGTTCTGATGAGGTGTAGTGCAGAAGGGAACCTACTGTTACCAAAAAAAGATCTACACATCACAAGGAAAGGTTGTTTGGTTAAAGGAGCAGGAGAGCATTTTCACAGTAGAAAATAGAAAGTGTTATTATGCTGAATAAAT
>NW_023339774.1:14097233-14125913 GCF_004916995.1 Morone saxatilis | reverse complement strand
GGGGGGTAGCCTTGTATTTGAACTGAGATTATGATTGCATACAAATATGAACTCAACTAACATCAATAACTAATAAAGTAACACACATTGTTGCATGAATCTTCTTCATCCTCAAAGGCTATCACTATGACAATGGATGTTGCAGTATGTTTCAGGACCTGCATTTGCTTCTTAATTACCCACGGCTTTCAGTTTAGAGTATGTTGCGGGTGAAAATAAAGAGTGTTAATTGCCACATGCGTATGAATAATATGATATACCATTTGACTCCATGACAACACCCTGAAAATGATTCATGTGTTCAGTATGAAATTATGTGCTTACTTTCCCTTTCATTGTAGCCGCATTATGTTGATTTTCTATAAATGGATTCGTATTTCCACCCAAAGGTGAACATAATATGTGAATGGATAAAATAATGCAATCATTCATCATTCACTAACATGTTATGTTCTGGTTCCTGGCTGCATATTTTCTGCTGAAGCACTGTTTGTGCTCAAGTAAAACCTATTAAGAAAATATTGCCTCACCAAGATGCTGTTTCATATGAGAAGGAAAAAATCTATTTAGTTCTTTTCCAATCCAGTGGCTTGTAGAGCTAGGGATTTATTTTCCCGGGCCTGGACTGAAGAGAAAGGCTTTACTGTTTGCTGTCCAAGCTTCAATTCTATTAGATCCCCGGGGTGAGATATGGATTGGCTCGGAGTCTAAAAATTATAAATACCTTGTCAGTGGTGAGAGTAAAGAGGTACTTTCAGCTTTAGCCCCAAATTGGCCTCTAGATTACAAATTCAGCTACTGCCATTAGTGTATAATTAGCAGAATGATGCAAAGTTGGGAATGTAAACCAGGAGCAAACAAAAATGGTAACACTTATTATGCACTGTGAAACACAAAGGGAATTCTGTGCTAAATTAACCAACACGGGGCAAGCAGACACCAATCACTGTTATACATTGTCACATTATAAGTGACCCCTCAGCAGGACAGCTTGAGTTGAATTAAGTCAAGCTTTGAAGGAAATCCTCATACAGAAATAAATGAGTACTCATAACACAAAGCAATCTTTGGGCTGTCAGCCATGTTACTGCCTATTCTGGTTTCTTTTTTTCTCACAAATGAGTTTATTACATGTGATTAATTTCTTACTGTAAACAAGTATACATTCCATATAATTCATAAAATGACAATGAAGTCTTTGGCCTCAATCAATACTTTTTTGGTTTTCTGCATATTTTTCAGATTAATTTGATCAGATCTTGTTTTGAGGTTTATTGTTTGACACACTTCTATGATATAAACAGCATGATGGCTGCACATTTCAGATTTTGTTTGCTTCACTGATTTCCAACACAAAGAAAATGGAACAAAGATTGAAATTAGTTTTTGTTTTGAATTGTACTTACCTATCAAACACATTATGTTTTACTAAACCCCCCCATTTATCTCTTCTTCAGGTCTGCAGGTCATTTTCCCAGAATACCTGCAGGAGAAATTTGTCCAGTCAGCTCTGAGCTACATTATGTGCAATGGAGAGGGGGAGTACGTGTGCCATGACAACCAGTGCATCTGTCAGTGTGCTGACGAGTATCCCCAATGCAACTGTCCCATCACCGACATCCAGATCATGGAGAACACCCTGTTGGGGATGTCTGAGTCCTGGGCCGCCTCCTACAAAGACTTTGAGAACTCTGGTAAGCTGAAAATCCCTCCTCCTTTTTCAAAGGACAGTAATGAGCACACATGTAGAGCTCAGGCAGTTATGGTAATCTCATAATCTGGCAATTTTCTTTTTTCAATTTTCATTTAGAAACACATTTCATAATTTGGCAGCTTCTGCTCACTGCCAGCTCTACTCAAATAAAAGAAAATTATGTTTTCTTATGTTCAGCGCAGAGGGTAGTCTAAAACACTCATGGGCCATCTTAAGAATTCACTGACAAATAAGTAACAAGAAGCAAAGTAACAAAACCTAACTATTTTGTTACTTAGATATGAGGATTTGTTGTATACAAGGAATGAATTACTGCTACACATTCATATGTCAAATGCTAAAATGTCACAGCAAATTTCTCCATTTTCATTTAATGCAAATGCAGACACTAGGGGTGGCAGTAAAATACTGGACACAGTGGGAAAAAGCACTCCTAGTGCCCATTTGTTACATGGCATGACACCCTGTTAATCTATTATTTATATGATATAAAAGTGTCCCAATAAAACCTGCCAGCAACAGATAAATATATTTATGTACCATAGAAGAAAGTTAATGTGAGTCATGGAGGTCATTGGGTGCAGTACATCTGTAAAGAGGTGCTTCAAAATGAAGTACGCATGAAGAGGCAAAAAAATTAAAAAAAATATTTTTCTATAAATTAATAACTGGCCTAGACAACAAAATGCAATTCACATACAAAATTAGAATTGAAGGAATCAGTGACAGTCAGAGAGCTGGTGTGGTACAGGGGTCCAAACTTTATGAGTTTGTCTTTTTGTTTTAGCACAAGGGATAAGTGTTTCCAATTTATTGTACATATCCACAAAACAAGGAACAACAATGTCCAATAATAATATTTTAAAAAGATTTTAAATTCATTTTTAAAGATCTTACTTGTAAAATGTAATTTAACCAAATGTAATCACTACAGAGAAATGCCCTGCCCTACTATAACGTATCTACAGTATGTTTACCCACAGTGCGCTATTGACTACCATTGACTGATCCTCTGGAAAAAAGCTGTAATTCAGATGTCACATTGATTTAATAAAAGTTTGGAATACATTTGATCCTAAATCTACTAGCCACTACAAGAGTACTAGCTAGTTTAGTTGATTTGGTTCCATACCCTTTTCTTAAACTCTGCATTGACAATGCCTAAGATTAAAGGTTGGGAAACAATATATTTGATTAAATATTTGCGATGTCTGGGACCCAACAAATTGAGAAGTAATGGCATGAGAGGTAAAGTGGGGTTTCATTGTGAGAGCTGTAATCTCTAGATAATGATGCTGGGTGGCATATGATAAGAGTCATTCAAGGGACTTTGTGGGCTCTTTGGAAGCTGTATGAAGGAAGGGTTACTTGTTGGCTTTGAAGCTTGTGTGAAATTACTTGGTAACTGTTGAATTGGCATAAGGGAATAACTTGATAATGGAATTTTTTGGTGAGGGAATCAGACAACTCCGAATACTGTGTGCTGGAGACACCTAGCTTTTCTAGGAAAAGAGCGAGGGAGGTAACTCGCATCTCTGAAACTGGGTGGAGGAATACGGCAAGTTCAAAACAGGGGAGGAGAAGGAATATGGCCTTTTTGAAGAAAAAGGGGGAAGGGAGCTCTGACATGCCTGGGAGGAGAGTGGAGGAAATTCTGACATTTCTCGGCTGTTGCTGAGAAGGAGCTCTTAACTCTGCGGGTAATGCTGTTAAACTGTCTTGGATAAGTCAGATGGAGGGTGCTGGCTCACTGTACAGGTGCATTTCTTGAATATGGGGATCTGTTTATGTAAGGTTTGAGTGTGGATAAACTTTGCATTCTCTCCAAGAACAATTGTGTTAACTTCTCCTACAACAACTATTGTTTAGCACCAGGGCACCAGACATCAGGTGCACTAGATTGTGTGGAGCTTTGTATCATCTAAACTATGGCAGTATATAGATGAAATGTGAATCCTGAGTAGACAAAGTTATCTTCGTGTCAGGCTAATATTGTTACGGAGATATTTTAAGCATTAAATTGTTCACTCTATTATTTACAACGATGTGCTTAAATTTGTCTTTGGAGATAATAATGAGCTACTCTTGAGTCATTTGACTCAATATTTTCTAAATTAGCACACCAGATAAAATATTCCTTGTCCTTATTTGAGTTTTAGTAACATCTTCATGCCTATTTTTGCTAAGAATTGGAGCTAGTGTTGAAAACACGGGGCAGAGAGATAGGCTCACGGCATGTCTCAGTAGACAAGCAAGAATGATCAGAGGCAGCAAGAGGAACATAAGGACAATCATCACCATTGGATGGGACCAAATTTGTTTGGGCAGTGTTCTTCAGTAAGTGTGTGAAAGCACAGAGTAAGAGGGTGTTTACTTCACTGAGGGTGTCAATTCTCTGCAAATCCTCACAACAGAAGCAATCTAAGGCAAACCAAAAGCAAACCAAAGACGTCCAACAACATATTAAGGTGAAGTCAGAATTGTGGGTACTCATTGACCACTGCCACATTTGAAAACATAGAACTGACATTCTTCTTTAAAAAAGTTTCTTTAAAAACTTAAGCTATATAGGGACCCTTTTAAATGATCCTTTTGCAGTGTACCACAGGTAAAAATTGTCCTTATAATAGATTAATAACATACATTAATGCATTAGCATAATCCAAAAGTACTAGTTGTTTCCTCATTCATCAGTTCATAAAGGTCCATTCTGACAGAGGTTGTGTGTAGATTAGTGCTGTTGCATTGCTCTTTCTTACTAATCATACAGTCATTTTAGATGGACAGTTTACAATAGACTAAAAGTCTACATTACCAAAAAGATACAACAATACAATCAAGAGTTTTGTCCTGCAAACAGTCTGCTGCTTGCTTGTTTGCAATTCTACCCAGTATGCTTAGCTAGATTAGGGTTAAAGAAATAAATGAGTGTTTTTGTAAAGCAAGCCCACTCACCAATATTTACACTCGAGAATTTGTTTGAAAACGTGGTGGTAGGTTCACAGATAAAGTTGTTTATATACGTAGTATATATACTGTAACTTATTGTACTTACTTAAGTTTGATGATATAAACTGCTCACCTTTACTGATATTCTGTTATTTTGACTAAGAACTAGAATACCTTATACTCTCCACATTTCACTTTTTTTGTCACAACGTCACATTCTCTCTACAATCCTCATCTCTGTTTTGCAATCTGCTCTCTCACTCCATCCTTCTGTGTCAACTAGATGAGTTCAAGTCTTTCCTGAAGAGGCTGCCCTCCACTCACTTCCTGCCCATCAGCAGTGTGCATCTCCTGTGGGGCAGCGACTGGGACCTTCAGGCCCGTTACAGGCTCCTTCAGAGTTCCCTCGAGATCCAGCGGCTCAAGATTCAGCGCACTGCCCGCAAGCTCTTTGGCCTCAGCATCCGTTGTCACCACAACCCAAACCACCAGATGCCTAGGGAGAGGTGGGTAGAAATACAACCTCCGGATCATGAAGGAAATTATTTATATTTTTGGATATTTTATTTTCCAAGTGCTGGAAAAGCAAATGCAAAAATGTTTCCCACATAGGAGTGACAACTTTCAGCAAAATATATCCTCTGAGATGATGAAGGTTTTATTTTGATTGTTGCTTCTTGAAGCATGCACAGTAAGGATGACATCCATTATATATTTCAACTTATGGTTCTGTTGTTTCTGTCCATCAAGTCAACTTAGTGCTGAGCCTTGCACATGCCCAAAGCACTCTTGCTCACTCTTGTATTTCACATTGCAGTCTAAAAAGAAAATGTAGCTGTGGGAGTTTTCTTGATAGGTCATTGCACACATCTGTCACCACCTACTGCAGTTGCAGCTTAAGAGCCTTGCTGCGGATGTGCCATGGTGTCAGCGCTGCCTGAAATGCCAGGAATTTCCCCATTCGTTCTAGCAAATATCAGAAAACACTGCAAAATATGCAAAGTTCTAGACTGGCACATGAAACGTCCCTAAAACTGTTCTGTATAGGGGATGTCACCATATAAATGGAAACAGAATCCATAAAATATTCATTTAAGTGGTCTGAAAATGAGCAGTTGTCAACCGTCACCGGCAGAAAAGGAGCACACCCACATTTGTGTGTGAGAGTTGGCAGAGGTTTGTTCTGAAGTGTTATCAAAGAGGCGCAGTACGCGCTTCCTCTTCCATGGAGTACGCATCAAGGGTGCCTGATGGCACTGGAAATAAGAGCAGCGTGTTTATTTGCTTGCTTGTGTGAGACAGCTTTGCATTAGATGGAGGACTTATTTGTTTTTATCACATTTGTTTGTGTGTGTGTGTGTGTGTGTGTGTGTGTGTATCTGTCACTTTGCATACATTTGTGAGTGGGGTATAAGTGGTCTATAGCTCACACAGAGGTTCTAAACAATGCTTCATTGTTATGTTTTTATGGTCTACTGAAAATAATTTTGTTTTATTTCATCCTAAGTATCATTAACTCACTATTGTGTCATACATTAATGTCTAATGAAAACTAACAATAATGTTATCAATATTCAATTGTATTGTAAGAGGTAGTATATTAAAAGGCTTTTTTTATTACATATTTGTGAGTTTGCCAAATGCATGTGTATAGTTAGTATAGTCCTAAGAGCTACTTGTCTCTTCCTTTGTCCCTGATTCATGAAAAAATCCCCATCATCAACAAGGACTCCAACTCTCACCTCTCCTCTGGGCAGCATATAACAGCTGATCAGAGGATGAGGGAATTGAGGCAAAGCTGAAGGCCCATAAAGCATCAGCCCAAGTGTTTTCAAGTTGCGTGCCAGCCACCTCAGGGAGGCCTTCCAGCACATATTCAACCTGTCAGTGAGACTGCAGAGGGTGCTGATGATGATGTGAAAAACATTGTGCCTGGCCCCAGTGGCCAAGAATGGGCACACCAGAGTTCTAAATGACAGCAGGCCAGATCCCTTGTGAGAGACCGTTTAGATCCCCTCCAGTTCATACATCAGGCCCACAATGGGGAGGATGATGCTGTCATCCACCTGCTATTCTGTGTGTACTCCCACTTGGATGGGCACTGTAAGAATCACGTTCATTGACTTCTCCAGTGGTTTCAACACCATCCAGGCTCCTCTACTGGGAGAATTTCCCTGAGCTATGCAAGTAGACACCCAAGTGGTCACTTGGATCACAGATTACCCCATCAACACCACCGTTTTTGACACTACACAGGTGGCTGATCAACAAGTGGGAAACACCGCGGCTCCTCATGGGGCTGTACTATCTTGCTTGTCCATTAACCTTCACATTTTAGACTTTAGGTACCATTTAGAATCATGCTATCTTCAGAGGTTCCCTGAATATGTGCTGATAGTGCAGTGCATCTGTTAGGGGAGGAAGGAGAAATACATGGATCTGACAGGGAGTCAAGCCTATCAAATCATTAGGGACTCAAGGTAACCAAGATAAGAGAGATGATGGAGTACTATTGTGGATACTAATAAGAAAACTTTAGTATCAGTATCACAGTATCTAAAAAGGCTGTGGTTGTACCATGGTGCTGCAGGTGGCCAATGCAGTGTTTTGCAATGTGCTAGAAAGGTAAAACCTTTAGTGATACTTTGTTGCCAAGGCAACTTAGTTAAGTATAGTTCAGTCATGGAGGTGAGCTCGGACTCACAAGATTTTTTGAATAATACATCTACTTGAGTGACCTACTACCTCCTTAATAAACCATGTTTATCATGCACACACTGTCAGCGCAGGCATAATTGTGAACACGAGTAAATGTACAGTATATTTATAGCTAGGTTACAAAATAAATGTACATATAGAGGTACTATAATATGCAGTCAGTGATAATGTATTGACAAATGCATTCTCAATGAACTAGTTCCTCTTTAGTTTCATTTTAGTCTTACATGCAGTCTTAAATCATCCATATTATGGCAGTCCTCCTACGCTTTTAATGTAATTAAATTATGGATGCGAAATAGAGGAAGGGGAAGTTATTTATTATTATTAATTGGAATTATTATGATGTAAACTTATGTTATAAAGTTAAACTTAAAGACAGGTATCAGATGCATTGTTGGTTGGCCATAATTACAAATGCATATCACCACCTTAACATTTTTCAAGGTTTACTTCACCACAAAGCATCCATTCATTACAAGCATCGTAAATTGCTGTTGTGAACACTCACTGCAATAACTGTGTGGAAACTTTATAGCTCAACTATATTGGATTTGCTATTCCATTTCCTGTAATGAGTATAGCAGCTTGCTTCAAGTAGAATGAACATAGCAGTTTGTCTTTGGTATAAATGATTAATAGTGACAGATATGAAGTATCATCACTCCCAGCCAAATCATTTGCATCCAGGGTATGCATTGGCTTTAATTATTCATGTTCAAAGTCAAACATATTTACAAATATGAATGTACCCTCATGTGATGAATTACTTTGCCCTAATTTTTAACAATTTTGATGTTACATGCTTAAACATATTCTGTCCAAATGTGTGTATTGGGTTTTATATTGCAGATATACTGTCATCATCATTGAAATCATCAAAGGTATTCTTTCTCATACTGAGCCCCCAAACTGCTTTAGCGTTAGCTCGCATCTAGTTTTGCCTTCCCTCACAATGCTTTTTTAAATTCCCCAGAGGGGCAGAGCCAGACACTGTAAGCATTCGGGGCTTAGCCCATATCTACTGGGGTTCATTTTTTCCCCATTTACGACAGCCATACACACAGTTTTTCAAGCTGAGATCATAAAAAGGCCTGAAAATTAAATAAAACATAATTTGTCTAATTGTTCTTCAAATGCCTTCATAATTTTGGGGAAATATTTGAGAAAATATTTTGGGGCTGGAGCAACCTCCCCCTGCTCCACCCATGATTCCCACCAGGTCCAGGAAAGTTAGTGTGTTGGTCCAGTAATACACTGACAGTTCGTAGATACCACAGAAAGGAGAGAGGATGTGATACTTTTCATTACACATTTATTGCTCATTACTCCTTTCAAAAGGCCAAGCTCTGGCAGTGTAAAACCACTGGCTGTGAGGTGCTTATATCAGATATGACAGATGTGTTACCAATACACCACAGGAGTTCGGGAATAGAGTATCTTCATTACATCAGTAAGCTAGCAAAAACATGTCAATTCAATGTACACATCACCATCCCCTGCAGTGTTAAACCTATTATAAACTAATGTGTCTAAGCCATAATTATAACAACCAAAGCACAGCCATGGCTACAGATAAAATCACAGCAACATCAACAGCCAATATGTCATCCTGGCTACAGTCAAAATTACAGCTGGAGCCTGTGTCAGTCAGCCTCTGCAGCAGGCGGTGAGAGAGCAAAGTCAACTAGTTCTGCTAGTTTAGCTGTAATGATAGAGACTTGTGCCTGAACATCCACAGCTGAGGGTGCATTCGCTCGCCCCGGGGGCCACAAGCAGCAGAAGTATGCTACAAAATACATATTACTATATCTTAATGCAGCCAAGCATTTCTCTATGGATCAGAGAAATCACAAAACTCAATGCAGGGAGTATTGAGGGGTAATGCAAAAACACTTTTCAGTGGCTCCATACTCTCATACAATTAATTAGTACCAATAATTACTTACCATTTTCTTTTGTGTTTCCCATCTGAAGGTCTTTCTTTTTTGTTTTCTTTGATCAGAGGCATATTCCACTATCCTGCTCTGATGATGTAGAAGGGAGCAATGATATATGTCATCTGAATACCAGGGATGTTTAATGCCCCATTAAATTATGCTCGAATTTTTGAAAGCAAACAGCATCCATTCCATTGTATTTTCATTTAATTTCCTATGGCAAATCTAAGCCAAGCCACTGCTTTAGATGGAAACAAATAAGGCAAAAATAAAACTATCTGCATGATACACTCAAATAGCTTATTGAGGGAGGCAGTTATATGATAGAACATATTTTAGTTCCATATCTCTGACTGGATATTTCAGCAGTTATTGCAAATAAATTCAAAGCAGGGATCATTATGGCTCTGCCTGTGTCCAATGCAATAATGAATAGCCAATGAAAAAATAATGAGAATAGTTTTATATTCGAGGCACCTGTGAATCCAATCTCTTTTGTATGGCATTTACAATGAGGCAAAGATTTGAATGTTCTTAAACAAACAAGGAAAAACTGTGTGAGAAGTGTTGTGCATTCTAAAATATGCTGAACTATCAGATGTCCAACATGTCACATCAATGTTAATGGTTGACCAAGTTTGATCTATATCAGTTGTGTATAAAAATACACCTCAGCAGCTAAATATTTTTTCTTCACATTAAACACACTGCAAAAGAGTTTTGTATTTGTATTTAGTAGTAGCAATGTGTTGGTATTTTCAAGGTATGATTAATCGCTGAAATAACCAAGTATTTGGAATTATCATTAATTAAAATAAAACCTTCCTGAAATACAAGAGCTGAGATATACATCATGATTGACTTAGATTTTATCAAACCTGACACAACCTGCACTTGTAATAACACTAAATGCACTAAAAATGCCATCAAATCAAACCATATTGTTTTATTTTAGTTCAAGACAGTTGACTAGAAATTACAGGATATTGTCTATGTTTCTTTTATGTACAGTGTATCCGTTAGTTCATGTTTAAATGTTCTAATATCTTTTGCGTGTTAACAGCTGTGCAACCGCTGTGGTTGCCACTCCGCCAAAAACTGCAGTTTTTTACTAATACACTCAATGTCAACGTTTTTGCTACTTGCCAGGTACGTTAATTAACAATATTTCCTCACTATGTTAATAATAAAGAAAATGTTATTTGGTTGGCATCACGTTTCCCTTAACAGTTATATGCTGTTGGAAATGAGTTGTATATAAAGACTTCTAGAAGACTAAATAAAACAGATATACTGGCACATCTCTTATTTGGTAGCTCCTTTTATATTTAACTGACAGCAAACACAAGCTAGAAGAAGGTAAAATGATACACCCATCTCTATAAAGGCACTCGAGGCCAAACTGCTGAGACATCTTATCTTACACAACACTTTATTCAAGAAACTGCACACAGAAAAAGAAACCAAACTCATGGGCAAATTATTGAAATTACATCAGCACTATTCAGTTTCTGCTTCACCAGATTTAATATAAAGACAATACATCCTCCCCAGATTGAATGCAATCTACTTTAGTCCATTGAACAACTAGCCTTCTGAGTAATGCATTTTGCCAGTGAGAGAGTTGGCAAAATTCAACCACACTAAATTAAGTGAAATGCTGAATCCAGATTACACTTAATCCATAGGAGATAAATAACATATTTAAATCCTTTCATATGAAGTTATAATCTTCAGAACCCATCAATGATTTATTGCTTAGTGTATAGGGAGTTTACTGGATGCTAATAGCTTCTTGAGGGTTATTTCTGTCAATCAGATAGGCTTTATGAAAACACAGTATTCTTAAAGAATATATCGACGTCATGTATACTCACAGCACACTTATTTTTGTTCTTGACATGACATCAGTTCTAGTAATTTTGCATTTGCACTTTGTAGCATTGAGCTACTTGTGAGAGGTTCACACATTTATTTCTACCTATTATTCCTAACTGCTACAGCAACAGTACTATAAAAAACAATTTCAAGAAACACTCAAAGGAAAGTTGAGGTTGGAATGTATGGAGAGTAACAGCTGGTAGACAATATTTAAATTACTTTACATTACAAGCATTCAATGACCACTGGATCTGTTTTGTCTGGGAGAATCAATTTGAAGCCAAAGTTAGCGGAATCAAACAGTATGTTTCCATTGTCCTCTATAGATGATCTGTTCTGGGCTCATTTTGGGTATAGCTTGGGGGCTTTCTGGCCTGCTGAGATTGCAATGTCATCCATCATAGTTAATGCTTAGGTTCATTAACATGTCAAGCTAACCTTGACCAGCCCTCCTCTCCCTAAAAATCAGGATTCAGAATTCACCTCCTACAGTCAGAAAATAAGTTCCAATACTGTCACGATGACAAGGAAAGATGCCTGAGGGGAAAAGAAGAGACAAGATAAGAATAGCAAGTAATGCCTTCCACCTGAGGGAAATAACTCAACCCCTCCCCCTTGAAGGGAAGAAATGATCCTATTCACTGACTAGAAGGTTTAATTGTACTGTATATATGGCTGCCAACAATTTAACAACAAATTTTGTTTTGTTTTTATATATCATCCGTCATTGGTTTCCATTTATTTTAGTATGGTTATTTCAACTAAGCTAAGTTTAGATAAGACTTGGTTGGTACAGTAATCCACTCCATTTATTATTATGGGTTAGTGTATGCTACGGCACCTTTGAGTGGTATAGAAGGTCAAATGCTTTGAAAAGTTTTCCAAAGCTTTTAAGTGTATTACCACACAGTTAAAATAATTCAATTCAATAAAAAAAACACATGTCCATGGTGATAGACCTTCTGGAAAATGTAAAAATCAAATCTAACAAAAATAGTGATGATGTAAGGCTTTGAACTTTCTGACCACTACTAATGTTTTTTTTTATTTTTTTTTTCTCCTCTCTCTAGGTCTGTAATGCAGTGGCTCAATAGGGTTCAGTCCTTCCTCTACTGCAATGAGAATGGGTTCTGGGGAACCTTCCTGGAGAGCCAAAGGACATGCGTGTGCCACACAGGTGTCACCCTATGCCAACGACCCATCCCATGTGTCATAGGTGGCAACAACAGCTGTGCCATGTGCAGCCTGGCCAACATCTCACAATGTGGTTCCTGCAACAAGGGCTACAAGTTGTACCGTGGTCGCTGTGAGCCCCAGAATGTAGACTCAGAACGTAGCGAGCAGTTCATCAGCTTTGAAACTGATCTGGACTTTCAGGACCTGGAACTCAAATACCTGTTACAGAAAATGGATTCGCGACTGTACATTCACACTACCTTCATCAGTAATGAGATCCGTCTAGAGACCTTCTTTGATCCTCGATGGCGTAAGCGCATGTCCCTGACTCTCAAAAGTAACAAAAACCGGATGGACTACCTCCACATGATAATCGGTCTATCAATGAAGATCTGCCAGATGCGAAATAGCAGCATTGACCCCATGTTCTTTGTTTATGTCAACCCATTCAGTGGTAGCCACTCAGAAGGCTGGAGCATGCCCTTCGGGGAACATGGTTACCCACGCTGGGAAAAAGTACGACTGCAGAACTCCCAGTGCTTCAACTGGACTCTCCTCTTGGGCAACCGGTGGAAGACCTTCTTTGAGACGGTTCACATCTACCTGCGTAGCCGTGCTAAAATCCCAACAGGTCTACGCAATGACACAGGACAGGGTCCAGTGGACCTTGCAGACCCTAACAAGCGCCAGATCTACATAAAAATATCTGATATCCAAGTGTTCGGCTACAGCCTGCGCTTTAATGCCGACCTGCTCCGTAGTGCCGTGCAGCAGGTTAACCAGTCGTATACACAAGGAACTCAGTTCTACTCATCCTCATCTGTTATGCTCCTGTTACTGGACATTCGGGATCGGATTAACCGCCTTGCCCCTCCATCTGCACCTGGCAAACCCCAGCTGGACCTCTTCTCTTGTATGCTAAAGCATAGGCTCAAGCTCAACAACAGCGAGATGATTCGAGTAAACCATGCCTTGGACATGTACAGCACAGAGATACTAAAACAATCAGACCACCTGACTGCTAAACTCTGTTGAACATAGTAACATTAACATAAGGACAGCAAAAAGAAACACCCAACAAATGAACTATGAGGGGACATTAATCTTAATTTTGTTTTCTCTTTTTAATTTTTGGACCTTTTCTGCCTTTTGATGTAATATTAACTTTGTAAGCATAATTCTTAAAGAGAAAAAGGAAAAAGGCAATGATGAAAAGCATTTCAGGCAGATAAAGAAGATTAATGGAACCACTATAAGGACTGTATCATATTTGTCCCAGCATGTCTGTCATTCCCTAAAAGAACTTAAAAGAGAGAAAAAAAAATTAAATCTATGTACTGGTGAAAAAGAGGCCTTGATTTTACTCTGAGGGATCAAAAGGTTATATCTGAAACTGCCATTCTTTACTGAGAAAAACATTTTTAAAGGAATAATGACACAACACAAGGGCAGACCAGATATCCTTTTATTTCAGCTAATGTGCAAAATATTTCAGACATAATGGACAGTTTAATATTAAAAATGTTTATACATTGTAAGGATTAAATAGCCCTAGTGAGTAAGTAGTCAACACATTACTTATAGACTCTTTATTACATTTCAAACCCACAGCAAATCTGCATTGCTCTTTGTGAGTTATAAGGCACTCTGTCATTGTTCTGACACATAAGGCACACAGCAGGGCAGTAATGGATAGTTATGTCAAATAACAAAAGCCAGCTGTTTATATATACATATATATGTGGATGAATGTGTGTGTATGTGTGCGTGCGCGTGTGCAAGTGTGCGTACACCTTTTTTTGGCTTGATGCTTATTGCTGTTCGTTAATTGAATGTGTCATTTGAGATTGACTCCAGTCTAAGCTAAATCTTGCATTTGGAGCGCTTCTTCCCGTGTTTGAAATTCAAGCTGTGTTTTCCACAAGGCAGTACCTCCTGGTGCGTGAGTGCAATATTGTGGTCTGAAGATTTAACAATCAATGCTATTTTGTACAGCTTTGCAAAATGTACATGTTGTGACTGCTGATTTGTGGAGCTTTTTAGCACCAAGAGCAAAGTGTAAACATTCATCATTCAGGCACATTTGCAAGACAACCTAAAGCCATACACTTCCCTGAGGTAGACATACAGTAAGACATAAACTTCATCCCCGTCTCACAAAGTAAGTACTTCATAACATGAAAAAAAGTGTTCCATTTGTATGTTTTTATTTTATTCTCTCAGTTTTTAGATAAGAGCACAGCAAAAAGACAGATGACAAGAGAAGGCATATTATGTTGGATAAGAATCGTGTTGTAAAGCCATTGAATTTCTCTGTTGTGCCACAGGAAAAAAAAAAGAAAAAAAAAGAAATGGTTATATTAAAGCTTAAAATACCTTTTTGGCAGTGTTTAATCTGTAAGCTTTTTATGACCACATGTAAAGATTTCAGTTTTTCTTTCCAGATATGAAATTTAACCTTGTTTAGCATGTTGCTGGAAGCATCAACAAAGCTGCAACTTTGTTTAATGGTCATCAAACTGAAATATGAAACACTACCTATGTATTGTTGGTCACACTTTATTTGGGTAATCTGATGCTGAAACATTGCTATTGCTGATGACTTTTTGTAGGTACAGTCCATCCCATGCATGTTTGTTAACAGCAACAAAGGCAAGGTCACTCATGTCATACAACCTAGCAGTTGTGGCCGTATTAACTTAAAAAAGAGGAGACTTCATATTTGCTGCCATGACACCCAAACATCCTCCTAGTGTAAAAGCTGCCAGCTCAGTTGCAAGCTTTTAGAATAACATCTGGAAACACATAGGTTTTCAAATTATTTTATTGTTTTTTATGTCTTTTCTCTTGATAGTTACTTAGGTATTGTTTGTTTACTTATATGTGTTCTGTTAAATCATTGTGATACTATGACAAAGCTAGTCAGTCAAGTCAGCTATATCTAGGAACAGCCATGATGGGTTGTGACCTAAATGTGGGTGGGAACAGCAAGGAACCTGTAAAAACAGGTTTGGAATTCCTTAACCAATTTAACACCTCTTAAAAACAATGGTCAAAATTGGCGGCAGTGATTTAAGCAAGAAATAGCGGCGCCCCTTGAACAAAACCTGTTTTTGACTCTTATGGACGTAGCTTTCTCAACTGCCGATTTAACTACATCCACAATCACAACTTTAGTAGTTGTCTCTAGATATGCATTCTTGTCATGATTATGTCTGGCTTTGTGTGACAATGATTTACCTATATTTTTTTATTTTGCTGTTGCCAGTCTTTTTGTAAAGCACTTTTAACTCATTAGAAGTGCTTTATAAGTAACAACTTAGTCATTCACTTAAAACTGAACTATGATGTATTACTACAAATCTCACCTATTTCATGTGATTCAGTAGTCTGGAAAATAGTTTATCGATTTCCAATGTATGGGTTAGCGCACATGGAGTGGCCAGTTCAGGCTCAGGTTGTCAGGCTCAGCTCTATGTTATCTAATTAACCTTACAGTACAATACTTTCATCAGTCTATATCTTTGTCAGGTTAATAGCATCAATTAAGGTCATTTAAGTGAGTGAGTAGTCACCTCTGCAGTGCTATTATTTCCAATTTGCATAGGTAAGGATCAGCAGCAAGGAGAGAGGGGGTATCTGGTCTGGTGTATATCAGTAAAATGTACTGTTTCATGACAGGTGCATCTGCTTGTGTGTAGCTGCTAACTGCTAGCTGTTTCAAAGAGCCATGTACTAGGTTTCCGGTTCAGTTGTGATTTTTGAGCTTATTAGCTTGCTAATGTCAACACAGTAGACGCATTTGCAAATATGTTAGCATCCATAGCATTACAACTGTAACATGTGCATGCAGTGTCTCCTAGCTTTGTTCAAAAAGATGTAGAGCTGATTTTGACATACTGAAGCTAAGTGTAACAAGCCTGAGATGGCCACAAGCTTGTAATCAATAGAGATGCCGTAACTAGGGACTTGATTGTTCAGCATCGACATTGGACTATCCAAATGAATTGTTACCTTATTATTATTATTTTTATTATTATTATTAAGTGCCTGTTATCTATCCCTTTAACACATTTAGAGCTGGAGAAAACGTTTAGATGTTACACAGATGAGTGACACTGTATTAGCTGCCGAAGTTAAGACCATTAATGTTGATCAAATATACACTTTTCATCTCCTCCTGAGAACTACGCCTTCATGGAGGTTTGTGCATGTGGGGAACTGAACCACCAGATAGAGACAAAGAGACAAAGGATGACTTGAAGTAATTGTGGATATTTTTTTGTCCCCTGTTGTACAGTATATCTGTAAATATTAACTCTGTTACAGTAACAATTCTATGCTACAGTAACAATATTATAAAATATAACAGTATTGAAAGGGAATACAAAGACTACTTCATAAAAGGCCCTCCATTTGAGTACATTGGCACAAAGTACAGGGCACACATGTCTTGTGTATTTAATTATATTCATGACAATTTATGACTGTTTTTGTATTTTCAAAACATACTGTACATTACAATTTAGTTTTGAGCCACTGCAAGGTCCATAAAACAAGCACATTTACTCGTATGGCATTATGCTACCACAGTGTTGCTTACATGTATCCATGGATATGTCTGAAGATTTTTACACCTAATACCTTGCCTATGTACTTTTTTGCTGTTCTGTTGAGATCATTATATCAGCTTATTTCAAATGAATGTTTCATATAATAATCTATTTCTCATTAAAAGGCTATATTTAATAAGAAGAGCAAGGCTTGTTTGTACCCTTTCCCTTTATAGAAACTATTATTAATATTTCTCACAAAACACTGAAGCACATACTCTACATAGAGTATTTACCAAATCCTAAGAGCAAGCTAATTTTAGTGTATAGTCCAAGCATTGCCAAGATACTTTCTCTTAACTACAGCCTTTAGTTCTATAGAAGGTTTCAGCATGAGCATTATCCTGTCTCTGAAGTCTGCTGATAACAAAGATTTCTTCCTTGGCCAACCAGTTCTTTGTGTGGCTTCTCATTTTATTGTTTGCTGAGTGCAGTGAAAGAAATGATGCTTGTGCTCAAGGTTTCACATCCAGTAAGGGGGTGGCATTCATCACGACCACATTTAGTATTTATTTCCTTATCGTAATAGTTCTGTCCATAAATTCATCCACTTAATCATGGGCTGCTTTTTTCTTTGCAGACATCCAATAGCTAAAAGCCCACCTACAAGCATTGGAGCAGAAGTGTTCTCAGTCTTTAACATGTGTACAATAAAGTATGCCCCCACATGTGAGAAATATGTAAGCAGCTACCTGACAGCTGCACAAACAACAGGAATATCTTTTAGAAAAAATGTATTAACTTGACATGTATCGTACAAATAACGTTTGTTATCAGGCATTCACATGCATTTCAAGTGTTTTATTGATCATTTAAAACATTCAGTTCTTTTAGCGATGCTCAGAGGCCTCCTAGATAATCCTTCACTGAGGAGACTCAAGGCTGTTGTTTTAACGTGTACCAGTATTAGGCTATATACAGTATACTTATATATTAGTAAACTGTGTAGTAGTAATCTTAGTAGTATATAATAGTAGAGTATTTAACATGGCATATTACAATTTGTGTAGATTATAACATATGTCATGATATAGCCATTTTAACCAAAAAAGATTTGATTACATTTGATTAGATTAAAGATGACAATACAATGTATTCCTGCTGCAAGCAACTGCTATAGTCTACCACTATACATTTACACAAAATTCACATAATAATGATATGAATTTAAACACATTTTGAGTGTGTTATTTTTATGTTGCATCACAGAAAACAGTCATTTGACTATTCCTCATCCTTCATTGAGCTCCATTGGGGTAATCTATGTGCAGCTATGTCACACGCCATAAACTTCCATATGCCACAATACAATGAACTATGGTGTGAGTTACTGAGTTTTGGACATATTGGCTGTAGACTAGATATCCCTTGGCTTGTGGTTCTCCAAAGTGGCAAAAAAAATACATTTGAAGGAAGCATTTTTTGAGCTAGCTAATGTTACAAGTCACCTGAGGAAGATGCCATTAATATTCAAATACCGCACTGTCACAAGCTTTAGCCTTACATCTTACGAATTGGTACACACTTCCTTTTGTACTGTGATACATAGAAAGAAAACAGACACTTATGTGAAAGTGTCTGTCATTGATCTTGAGTACGTATCTTTGGAGCTTTGAGCAGCGCAAGTTGAGTGCCACCTGGTTCCATTATATTCGAGAGAAGGCAGACATCTGTATGGTCTATATATCTAAAACTCAGCAACACACCAAAACAATTTTCAGTTTACAAAAAAAAAATATTTATTTTGATTTTGGGGTAAACTGTCCTAAAAACTTATGCATTTACTTTTCAGGTTATAGGGACCGAGATTTACCCTCAAGTCTACATTTGCTTCCATGCATGACAGGTGGACTTAACTTACTTTGCCAGTCTTCATGTGTGCTGACTATTTTCTATATATTGGAGTTCATTATTTGAAGTGTATTTGACTAGCAGAATCCTGTGTGCCTCTGCAAGCTATAGTTACCAACATGTAGTCTACATTCCTGACATTCTACTGAAAATGCAAAAACCTGGCTTCCCATCTGTCAACTCTGCCAGCTGTGATGGTTTAAATACTTGGTCAAGCCAATGAAACCTCTGCCAGTGATTGAACCTGCAGGTTTCTGCTGTAGTGTGCCACCTGGACACACCTCTCCCATGCATTAAGGGCTATAAACCCATGTTCGGCAGTGGGTGTAGTAGGCCTACTTATCAAAAATGTATCCATGAAACACTCAGAATGCACAGGGAAGGCAAGGCATATATAATGATGATCCCTAGTTACAATAGATGTCATATTACATTTTACATAACATATTGCCAACAGGATCTAGGATATAGTAATACAAAACGCAAAATGTAGTAATTAAAAAGGTCTTATAGTTAGTCAATATTAACATTCATATTGCCTTTTATTATTACAATATTACAATTACATTATGTGAACAAGCTACAGAGATTAGGTTTGTTTTTTGTACATCTGCATTGCAAATTTTTCGGTAGATACATGTACAAAACATCATAAGACTGAACATAATATTCTTAAAGGGGGAAATGTTTTATATGATGGACATAAATGATTGCTTAGTTCCCCAGAGTTTCTTTCTTTTTAAAGGAAATGGTTCTGTCTTCCCAGGCTGTGATTTGAACTAAAAGGATGCAAAAAGAAACTGAGGGAAAGCTTTTAAGATAATTCGATCTAAATGCAATAAAAGTGAAGTGGCTGTTCAAATCACTACTACGTACAGAAATTTCCTTGGTTGCCATATGTATATATTTATCCAGGGAGCTTTGCACTTGAGACACTCAGCAACCAAGATTCTAAGCTACTGAAAAAAACAAGAAAAAAAGTCAACATCCAAGAACAATGTAATGCCAATTTTATGACTAAGCTGCATTGCAGTGGTTGTTATCTTATCCTCCATGAATCGACAGAAAGCGAACAAAACACACTGGGTTCCACTTCTCTTTTCTTAATTTCCAGCTATGAATAGCTGAAAAGTTATTGTAATCCAATGATCTCAAGTGAAGCACATGACTTAGCCTTCTCTTTCATGTTAAAATACAGTAGCGACTGATACTGAGTTTCTGAGCTTGATCTTTACGGTAATTGAACAAATGTTGTAAATTAGTTTGTTGTCAGCAGTGAGATTTCATAAATAAGAGAAAACAGGAAGTGGAAACAATTTTATTTTCAACTCTTAAGGAGGCTAGTAGCATTGGAGTTCTGTGGTCACTTTGCAGAGTTCCTGGCTAGATATGGCAATTTAACGGACCAATAGAACCAAACAGAAACTACTCCCCTATAACATTTGTCCAATTAACAGAAAGACCAAGGCCAGAAATGCAAACTACAAAGCACAAAAAAAGACAGCCAGTACAGTCACGCTGAATCTGTTATATTGGATTCAAATCAAATTTCTTTGCATTCCACAATGTAGCTCTCATCAAAGCTGTCATATTTTGGAATGAAAATCATTTTGGGTTTACTGGATGGATGGATTGCAATTCAAAATGTCTTTGTGCTGTACGGACAAAATGAATCCCATGCGATTGTCACAAAGGCATTGCACCCAAATCTGACTTCAGGAATAGAATAAGAAATACAAATCGTCAGTTTAAAGATATTGCTACACACGTGAAAATGCTGTTGGAAAAGTTGGAGTGTTATTTGCCTTCTGTGAAGAATGGGAACTATGACCAGGTTTGTAATCCTTTCAATTCCCTAAGATCAGAATTTTTAAAAAGAATTTCTCAATAAAAGCTCAGAGGAAACATTCAAACCTTGATAAACTGGCTTGTGAAGAAACATATATAGGTTTTGGCTGTTTGTGGAACAAAAATATCCATCTTTGTCCAACTACACAATCAGTGTTCTAACAAAGTTATTTGTGTGAGCTTGCATATTTTTTTTAATATAATTTTATCTTATTAAATATTTATGTAAAATGTAACAGTGTAATATGTTGCATAATTAGAAAATGTTGCATGGGTGGCATACGGCCAGTCCAAAGCATCAGTAAAACAGAAAACACAAAGAGGTTTGATACTGATGAAGATACTGATATTCAGCAGGCTTGGTTAGAGACCTCCAAATTCTGTCCATACTCATATAAATATTGCATCTGGCCCCTTGGGTAAGATTTCTTGATTTCTTGTCACATGATTTGCTTTGTACATGAAAAGACCCATTGAAACACTATCACCCTGGATCTTGGAGTATGCCTGTTTCTGATGTAACACTTTACTCACAAGCCATTGTATCTGATCCTTATGACATGAATTCTAATTTGAACTGCTCTAACATACACTAACCTTGTGGAAACTTAGAGCACCAACACTCACTCAAGTGGAACATTTTGTATATCTGTTTAAAGCTCCCTAAAGCTAATTTATAAGCAACATTCAGTCTCAATAAATGTACTTGTGATAATTGCTTTACTATCAAGGGAGAGCTACAAACGTGAAACCCCCCCGCACCGAATTACAGAACTCATCAATGCTGATAAAGATAATCATTACTTTCTTTTTGACAGGATAGCTTTTTTAAAACCTTCTCAGTGACCACCACCATGTATCCATGTTTACCGCGAATGATTTCTTAACGTTTTGCACTGACACATTTGATTTTCTTAATGTTCTTCAATTGCAAATAATTGGCCTAATCAGACGTGAAACTTTCAATTTAACTAATGAGGTCTTTCTAAGAATGCACACCTACTGCTTTGGTGCCTGCTAACACATTCTCTCTATGAGAGACAGGCTCAGGAGACATGATTGCCATTAGTATATCTTGCTTTACTAATATCTTACCTGTTTAGCCAACTCCCTGCCAACTACAATTAAGAGCTCTTTCAAATGTTAGGATCTCCTTTGCAGGTGGTAACTGAACCACTGCATTAACAATTTCTTTTTACAAACCTAATCATACATTACAGGTATATTTCAAATATCTGAAATTGATAATGGGATTCATATATACTTGAGGGAATTAGTCCATTGAACTGGACTGCATTATTAGAGCTTAAAGATGTAGTGTTTAACATTTTGTAGGATCTATTGTCAGAAATTGCATATAGTATTCATAGGTATGTTTTCATTAGTGCAAAATAAGAATTGTAGTGTTTCTGTGATTTATCTTTTCATCTAGCTCAGTAGTTATTTGTTATAATGCGTAAATGTAATTATTATTATATATTAATAATTATTAATTATTTACACTTAATAATAGGCCATCGAGCCTACAGTTGTAAATTATCTATTTGTGAATGTATTTATATGAAATTTATGTGGTTGCAGTGTCTGAAACTTCATACACCTGGCAGAGTGCAGCACAGGAACATGACAGACAGAGGAAACAGATGCCTGCTATCAAAGACATTGAATCGAATAGGAGTTTAGCCAAGAATCCATGCTCTGTGACTCATTTTTAAGAACAAGGTGGCAGCAAGCCAAAAAAAAGAAAGAAATATGATACTGTGAAATTTAAAAATCAAATTTTGATTCCCACATTTTTCACACACTTCATTTCACTTAATCCCTCTGGTTCACAGGAGCTGATTATGTTTTGAAGTGCAGAAAAAAAAGAAAAGTAGAATATTTCTTAAAGTTCACAAAACCTAGAGCCTCCAGTCAACAGGAAAGCAGGTTAGAATGAAGGTTAGAAAAAGTGGGACAATGAAAACATACTCTTATATACTAGATATGTTGCGGAAACAATCCAACCGCAGTTAAATAAATGTCAACTAAATAAAGCCCATTAACAAGGAACAGGTGAACTTATTGTTAAGTTTGTGCTTTCCTCTGGGCAGAAAAAACAGCTGACAGGAATAAACACACTTGTTAGTGTACACTCTCGCCTTGCAAGGAATTAGACACAACCTGGCAGGTAGCTCTCCTGATAATTGAAGACACTACACCGTAAACACCTCAAGGCTGTTGTTATTCTAGAATCTTGTTAACAGCTGTGGATGACAGAAATGTGTGTGTGCCTATGTTAAGGGCATTCTACAGAGTGAATTCTGTGACAAGCCACACAAAAATAACAGAGTATTTTAGGTGCAAAATGTTGTCATATGGCTCACAGCTAGAAGAAAATGACTTGAAACACCTTAATGCAGTTTCGTGAGTGGTGAAAACTAGTGTGGTTTGCTGTCTTGATATTGTGATGTATTGGGTTCAGCGGTGGTGTTATTTATGATGGCCCTCAGGTACGGAGCAAAGGAATTTGCAAAGAAAACATGAAATAATGACTCAAAGCAACCTTTAAAAGCACAAAAATAGCACAGCAACACAATGAATCAGAAACTAACACTGAGTTTTGTAAACAATACAAAGGCAAAAGATTAAAACAACTAATCAGAAAACACAAGTTGCACAAAGAATCAGAAAACACATTTTTCTGAACCACAACCACAGCATGTAAAGTAAAGACCAAAGACCTCAGATATGATCTGTTCATTCTCACAAATGCATCTTAGTTGTAAATTCTGGAAAACACTGGAATTCCTCATTTGACAACCACACAACACCAGAAAAGTAGCTTTAATATCCCACATTATTATTAGTAGGGAGGCTGATTCAGCATCCATATTGTTCCTTAGTTTATTTATTATATTTAGTGTTTACTAGTTTATGTCTGTGGCATAACAAGAAATAAATGTAGCTTCTATCATGTTAGCCCTAGTACACAGTGCTAAAGCTAGTACAGTGCAAGTTGCTATTGGACACAATATCTGTTCTTCAGTGACTTAGGAAGGTGATGCCACATGTGTTACACTCTGCTCACTTCAGCATCAGTATGAGAATAAAACCTACTAAATACAAGACCACCCAGTATCATAGATGTTAACCTGCCAGAACTACCTTAACATTTTTAGCATAAGAGTAATTATACTTTCTTAAGTGTTCATCCCTTCTTTTTTTATGGTAGATGTATGCTTCTCCCCTTTAGATGTAGATTCAAAAAGCAAAGTCACAAATATGACATGTGCTATAAACCCAAATCATCACCTCCCAGCTGATAATTATTGCTATACCTAAAGCTTCAGCACTAATGATGAGATTGATGTTCATGCTGATTGTGATGGTGTTGATGTAGTAATTGGAATGGGTAGTGATAAGTGCTTGATGTTGCAATAGATCTGTATGTACACATCCTATAATGCTCTGAATTCTAAACATTTTCTTTCTTGTCTGTAAGGGCACTTTTCTTTCAGTTCAAGCTGTGAGTTATTTTTTCTGGACGGGCTTTTTTGACTCATATGATGGATTCATCTCCTCCTTTCGTCAAAATATATAATTTCTTTCATTTTCAAGGTGTTCCCGGGCTCCTCAGTTGCATCTTGAAAACACGTTTTGAGAATAGGTTTGGACACTAGTGCAAGTACATACAGTGGTAGTAACACATGGTTTATCAAGGCCATTGGACCCCATTGTACATTTATTATCTATATTGAAAATAACATTTATTTCTAATATAACTTCTATCGTCATAGCCTTGCAAGCCATATGTTCCAATCGGATTTGGACGCTGACAAAAGCGGGACATTGCACAGCAGGAACATGAACAGTAAGGGTGGTAATAGAATTTGAAACCTTATATTTTATTGGAAGAGAACACTGTCACCTTTTTATATTGAACTCACTGGCTTAATTTATTAACAGCTCACTGGTGGTAAAAAAAAAGAATAATGAAAAAAGAGACACAAATGGTGTTTGCTGTATCACTGCCTTGCAGCTTGGTGTTAATAAGGAATCTGACTATTTTTTTTAAGCAGCCCTGGGTCTTGCTTGCTAAATGATAAATGGCTGAACATGTGTATGCTCCCTTATAAAAGTCTGACTCAGACTTTGAGTCACAAAATGTGTGATTACAAAGATTATTTTTCCATCCATCCGACTTTCTGTTATTTGTATCTTATTATTCTTTTAGTTGGAGTTTGTCATTCTAACTTGTTAATCATCACCATTTAACATAAACAATGATTTTGAGTTAACCTGACAAAACATGAAAAAAATAAAAATAAAATATATATTATCCAGTTAAAAACTCTTGGTGCTCATCCTTTATGGTAGAGAATGAATGAGCCCTGCTCCTCCTTCCCCTAAATGTAATAACTAATTATTATGAAACACACGATAGTGATATATAATTTTTATTTTGAGGTTTAAGTGACCTCTCAGTGATATAAGGAAATCATACAATTTCAGAAGAAAATGACTATGATCATGTCTGTTATATTATCATATTTTTTAGGGCTTAATAGGGTCATTGGATACAAACAAGGTCAAAACACGGACGGTCAAATTTGTTTAACATGTCGCTACTCTCCAATGTATAGGTGCCTGCAAATAGTCCTGGGAGGCTGTTCATTAACACAGGACCTCCAGTTTCACTGCCCTAGTTTCACTGTCTGATTGACAGAATGGGGCAATTTATTTACATACTGATGACCGACAGCTTCACCTTTACTATTTAGCTCTTTGCATGAAGCTGCTGGAGGCTGTTTTGTCTCTGAGGCCTCAGAATAGTGTAGCGTAACACACTCATCTTTTGTGAACACTAACAAACTAGCTTTCTAGCCTGCTTGATCTAGACAGGCACTGCTGAGATTGATGGCTGTGACTTGAAAGCTGTATTTCAGAAACTGCCTACTCTCCCCTGACAATATTCTATAAACTGCTTCCTCTGGTAAATCTGGTGGCTCCCACTCCATCTGTCTCTGTCAGGCAGGAGACACACACACACGCACCATGATCACAGTTTCAAAACACAAGCCAGGAACACCTTTCTAGCCTCCCTCTCCTACTTTCTAGGGATTGTAGTAGGATTACGTAGACATATTCATATGCATCCATTTATCAGTATCAGGATGGGTGAGGTCAAAGACACGAAACCAGTTATTGTCTACTGGAGGGGTCACTGTGCTACTTTTATTAAGGACCTGCTTCTGTTTTAGGGACAAGCTCCTCCTGGGTGTTGAGGGGAGCTCTGAGAGCTAAATGCCCAATTAACCTTGCCTGGCCCAGGCACATTTTTACAAATTTAAATGGTTCCCAAATGGCAAAAGGTAATTAATTAATTTTAATGGGACGGCATGCTCACCTCATTGTTGAAAGGTGCGGAGTTCACACGACACTAATCAATGGGATTACCTTTGGCCTTATTTTGCATGCTACTGAGAGGAATCTTTGGCAAAACAAATTATGATTTGTAGGACAAGTAATTAGTCTATACTGATACACACTAGTCAGCCATTGTGAGACAATGAGAAAAGCAGCGTCATTTTGACAGATTTTCTTCTGCTAATCGATATATCTAAAGAATCGGCATACAAATGTTTATCAAACAATCTAATGATATATTTTGGAGGACTTTTCAAGTTGATACATATTTTACTATATACTTATTAATTACATAAAATTCCAAATTACAAAGAATGTGAAACTGTTCATTTCTAAAAGTTTTTTTGTTTAATGTGTTGGTGGTCAACTCTCAACAAACCATTAGTAAATGTTCAGTGCTTCCTTGCTGTTTGTTTACTTCCCTTTTCCTTCTCATTTCTCAGTTTTGCTTAGTTGCAAAATGCTTAATCTCAAATGGAGCATGGATGAGATTGACACGGCTATGCAGGCAATTGTTACAGAATTAACAACATTTTAATCAGCATATTTATATGATTAATGTGATAGATGTTCAGTTAACAGTTCCTACAGTAGCAACTGCTGCTATCTGCTATTAACTGCTTTGGTATTAAGAAAAAAATGACCAATGTCAGAATGAATAATGATGGGAAAACAAAAACGGCAATTCAGTCTGATAATCAGACTGTTTGCTTTTAAGGCAGGTCATTAATTACCAAGTTTAATTTACAGGAATGTACTTACCTGTGTGAAAGGAATATTACCAACTTGTTACTACCTGTTTTGCAGTTTGCACATCACCAGCTTTCATGTCAAACAGACAAACAAGATAATTTGCTTGTGGCAGTTTCTTTGTTTAACCTAGTGAACAACAGTTTTCCAATTATTTAAGAGTTGGTTGTAATAGTAATTGTTCCAATAAAGTATACAGTCTACCACACGTGTTTTACTGTTAAAAGTGTAGCTTTGGTTGGACATAATGCTCTGAGGCATCACAAAGTTCTTGCATCCGTCTCCCTCTCGCCGCCTAAAAAATAAATGCATACTACTAAAATACGGGGCTTGTTATGCGAATCATGTTGTTGTGTTTGGTTTACTCAGTAAACAAACTTAGGCTCCTCTGCAATAATTTCATCATCTACTTCAGAGTGTTGCAGCTATTAAAGCTCTCTGGCTCTACAGTATGGCTGGGAGATTACTCTGTTACCTTCACGCTGTAGACCATAGTTAAGGAGCCTGACGCCTAGCAACCTCAGCCATGTGCATTTGTTTTGGTGTTATGTCTGTAGGTTGTTTGCATTATTTATGAGGTTGGTTTCATTTGCATTATATAGAAACTGAAATTACCACATGACCCTCTTCAATCACACAAATAAGGCAAGGGCTTGTTGGGCCAGAAGGATAGTCTGGGCTGACTTCTAATAAATGGTTGACTTACAAACTGCCATTTTTAGATTATGAAAATGAGTGTAAAGAATTATGTTTTTTGTTTAAGCAGATTCAATTATAATAGATTTGCTTCAAAGACCCTTGCAAGCACCCTTGATCCTGCATACAACTGAACTATGCTCCACATTAAACAATAATAAGACGTGATAAATAAAAGCATATTGAATCACTTCCCATGGCATGCCTAAATGTACAACACTTACACAGTAGGAAGCTGAAAAATGTTTCATATTTCAATATACATTAGATGGCAACTTTACAGCTCACCCTACTCACAGTGGCAAAGAGAGGCCAGCTGGCCCCCACCCCATGGGACAGCACACAGTTTTGCCATCTGCCACCAAAATTTAGCAGGTCTAATATGTGCCTCTTGCCGCTGCAGTAACAGCCAGGAACCAATGCTGCTGCCAATCAATGATAGAATGAAATATTACGCTACTGACAAACAGAAGCCGACTATGCTGCTTTTTTATGTATACGTAATAACAGATATGTTCCATGTTGTGTATGACTGAGTAATGTTAAAGGGCCCCTCATAATGTGGAGATTGCAAAGAAATTCAACACCCAACTCTGCACCTCTACAAGGTTTTTAGCACATTGCTTTGGTTAACAAATTTTCCCCCTAGGATCAATAAAGTATTTATGATTCTGATTCTAATTTTACCCTCCCTTGGGGGATTCTCCAACCCCCTTAAGAGGCTGTTGGTTTTTTTTACTTACATGTTACCAATAAAATCAATAAGCTTATCATATGTGGTGTGTGTCTGACAACATATATTGATGCCTTTCTGCACCATGTTGGCCAAAAAAATCTATTAATGCGGTTTTAAAAAAGACACAGGGACCATGTACATTCATATAGTAAAAGACTTCAGAGGAATAGATGTTGAGCAACCTTATTTTCTTATTTAATGAATTAAAATATTTTGCATAATCAAAATCTGTTTTCTACGGAACCCCCCTGATGACATTGGATAAAAAAAAAAAAGCGTGGATACGCATTACTGTCTCGTGGCCACGCGTTATTATCTCATGGCCACGAGATAGTAACACGTGGCCACAAAATAATTCACCTTCAGTAGCGGGATGGTTATCCATATGGAGCTGTCAGT